>NC_141358.1:21732234-22332234 GCF_057382095.1 Aulonocara sp. 'chitande type north' Nkhata Bay
AGTAGCAGGTGTGGTAATTTTAGCAGCTGGGAGAGAAGAAGGTAGTGTATGCTGACTGTAACATCTAAACCTAAGAGTGTTATTTTTTCTTTTAATGGGGTGGCATTGGTGGGACCAAGAAGAAAGCTGGGCAAGCTCAAATGAAATCAGAATATTTTATCTGAAACAAAATAAAGTACAAAATGATTGTATGATTTTCATGTGCCCAAATTAGTGGCTGCACAACTGCCTAAAAATGGTTTACATAAAATAACTTTTCAACAAGCATTAAGAGTCTTTATTTAATTTTTTAATTTTTACTTTATATTAAGTCACAATCCTAAGAACAGTACAAAAGCATACGTAAATGAACTACAGTAAGATGAGTTGTTATGAGGACACTTCATCTGTCTGCATGTTGCATAAAAATGTAGTCATAGTATGATTTCAGGATAATCAGTTTGTAGAGAGCTTAAAGGTGCCGTCATTTGAAGTCTGTCTTCGTGGAATACATTACAGAAAGACTTTGAGCTCTCTCGCTTAACTGATTTTGCTTGTAGATTTAAAAGACGTCCCAGTGCTGATTTTCATCACTGGGAACTTGATCTTAATGAGGCAGATTTTGCTATTTTATTTTTTCTATTTTATTATTTTCATTTAATTATGTTGTCTAAAACAGGTCTCTCTTGTAAATGAGACACTGAGTCTCGTTAAATAAATGTCAAATACATGTGCATGTAGCCCTGAAAAAGAGAACTCACCTTCCAGTAAATCCTGTTGTAGAGGCATTAATGAGCCACTCAAAGTCCTGTATCTTAAAGGGAAACAGTACAAAATGGGTGTTGTCATCCAAATCCACAGCACTCTCTGGATACATGACATGATGAGTTGTCTTGTTTCCAACGTCTTTTTCAAAGCCTCTGGTAATACCAGTGTTCATTCTAAAAAGCACAAAGGGATATATTTCACATCAGTTTGGCTCTTTTGTGTAGGAGGGGATATTTCACTGCATTTCACTGCATATCATACTGTGTATGACTGTGTACGTGACAAATAAAATTTGAATTTGAATTTAATGGTAAAGAAAAATTGCTTTAGCTTAGAAAGTACCTTATGACAACTTCATGTAAATCTATCAGCGGTCCATAATGCGATCTCCTTAAATTACCAGAATTACCCACCACAGCACAAGTCCTGCAGTGGTCATATTTGGGTTGTTTAACATCTGGATTCTTTGGGAAGATCTGAAACAAGTTGGCCACTGTTGTTTCATAAACTCTGAAGCTACGGCTTTCAGCCTGCAAATCCTGTCAGACATTTCAAATAAACTTTGTTGTTACACCAAATGAGCTGAGGGGGGGGGTGTAAAAATGTCATCCTTTCCTGGTGACTACTTACCTTCCACCAGTTGAATTCATTCTGTGAGAGGTTTAAGTTTGCAGTCAAAAATGGTTGAACACTTCTATTCGATCGATCCAGAAGCAACTGCTTATCCTCTGATAAACATTTTATGCAAGCACACAGCTTTTGGTCCACAGCATAATGAGTCAATTGGTAGCCCGTTTTGACATACACACCAATACCAGTGAAAAACAGCAGGAAAACCAGCACCTTTGATTTTGAAATCATTCTAGATGTTTGACTGGGAAACATTAACAATCTGCAGACAGAGTGTATAACAAGTTATAGTTTAGAAAGTCATCATATATAAAGCAACATTACAACACACTTAGCCATGTCTCATTTCTATTCACTTATAAGATAATAAAAAAAAATAACATCAGCGAAGATTAAGCTGTTTTTACCGCATCATCTGGTAAAATATGATACTTTTATAAATGACTTACCCGATCTACGAGGAAATCGCTTTCTGGTTCAGTTTCATATAATACACGTACAAACGATGCGTAGACTCTATCGGTGAGAGCTTTTTCACCGTTTCACTCACAGGTAACAAGCGTGACATACTCGTTTGCTACCAGGGAACGTGATACCGTCATCTCTGACAAAGGTGTGGAGAGGTGTGGTTTGCGCGGAGTTCCTCACGTACCCATGTTCGCGTTTGGAAACCACCCATTTCGAAATCAGTCACACCAGGACAAAGCTTGTTTATTGCATCATAGACTACAGATTACACAATTTAAGAAAACACATTTTCTCTGTGGATCCTTTGGTTTCCATACCATCGTTAAAGTGTGAGTAACCCTCGGATGACGGGAGGGCTGTTAGTTCCGCTCTCTGTCACTTATTAATGTGGACATACCCCGATTATGATCTTCCCTGATTATGAATCTTTTCCTTATAAATGTGACTTACACAGTAAGCCACCAAGTTTCTGTATAGATAGAAGTAGCATGTTTGTTAAGGGAGGACAATAATCTAGCAATATTTAAATAGCTTTACAGAGCTCAGGTGATGATATTACGTCTCATAAAGACATGATCCAAATTATTTTCTGGCGTTCATCAATTTTATTCCCAATTAGCAGTATAATTCAGTAGTGAGCAGTACTAGCAGTCGTGAGCATAGCTGGACTGGCCACGGGGCATACTGGGCATTTGCCTGGTGGGCAGATGGGGATTTTTCGTTTCGTTTTGCTTTGTTTTTTGCAACGGTATAAACAATGACAGGTGGTGGCCAGATTGGCCAGATGTTGGCAGATGTGTAAAAAGAACTCAGTTGTTTTCTATGGCGGAGCTTCCACAGTTTCAGTAACATTAGCAAGTGGTGGAGGCCAGCAGGTGGATCAGGGATAAGGGAGGCAGGAGGAGGAGAGACATGAGGCGCGGCCGGTCCGAGGGGCAGGTGAGAAGTTGGTCTGAGTGGGTCAGATATAAACCAAGTTTAGTTGTAGTTTATTTTCACATTTTTATTTCCTCCCAGTTAAAATAACTTGTACTGCGTACCAGCTAGCATGACGGATTTTTTATACTGCTAGACGGGTGCTATGATATTACTGATAGTGAACTTTATTTTATTCACAAATAGTTATTAGAGTTGCCAACCGTTCTGTAAAAACGGAATCATCATGTATTGAGAGAAAATATTAATATTACTTCTCTCATTCTCTCCCCCTCCCTCTCCTGTTGATACTTCAATCATGAAACTGATAAATGATCAGCTGATCGGCTTTTCTCTCTTGTTTGTTTATTGCCCACTTTGCCCAGAAAGAGGAAACCAGCGGATAAACAACAGCAGCACATTTAAGCTTGATAAGCTGTTGTTAGAATGTATTTAATATTAATTTCTAGTATCAACTGATGTTTGCTGGAGCCAAAGCCTTAAAAGCTGCTGGTCATGATATTGTTTGGATATCTGGAGACAGGGAAACATGAAGATGAATCCAGGAGATGTCCTTACTGAATCATCAGAGCTGAACAGGTGACGGAGAAACAGGTTTACCTTTTAGGTGACACGAATGAGTTGAAGGGAAGTTATGAACTGTTTCTGAGAGACAAATAACACAAAGATCCTTTTCTAAGTAGCTGGCAGCTGGTAACTGTGCAGGCGCGGGTCAGACAAAGTTTTGCCAGGGGGGCCAGGTAGGGCATTAATAGGGAAAGGGGGGCAGAAAATATATTTTTCTTTCTTATTCTCATTTAAACTGTTTGGCTTTTAATAAATCATTATCTGAATCTTACAACCAAAGTCATGTTATGTCACTTTTTAAAGGTTGCCATGTTAGAAAAAATATTTTGCCCTGCCATGCTGTTTATTGATGTGGTAAATGAATAGTTTGAATTCATTGAAAATATCACTAAATCTGTCATTTATTATTTTTAATATTCAGTAATGGTCATGTCTCACCTTTAGTCTTCTCTGTCAAGGTTTCCACCATGTGTTGTAGATAGTTTAGGAGGTTAACTCGACCAAGCAGTCTTTTGGTTTCTGCTAAGTACGATTTAGAATACCAGAATATGGAGGATGGTGTAGGTTTATTAGACTTGTGCATATATACCAACAAGACAGTGTACATCATTGTCACAACAACGTTTGTTTTCATTCAAAGGCTTTATGGTTTTTCCTATAATGCCTGGTGGGCCGATCTCTAGTCAAAATGCCCGGGTCAATTTTTTGTCCCAGTCCAGCCCTGGCAGTGAGTAATTATCATTACTATAATTAATAGCCAAATTAACTGGATTTGAGTTTCCTGGGCAAAATTCTTCTTTTAGGCTCTTCATCTGATGCTTATGAAATAATAATAAAATACAAGTTAATTTAGCAATATCTAACACATCTATCTATGTGGACACAGATGTCACCTTAATGTATTTTAGACCATTTCAAATAGCTTCAGTAAAAATTAATGTTTCATACAGTGATTGCCTCTTTCTCTCAGTATGGCAAACAAAAAAGGTGTCATCGGTCATCTGCCAGGCCGCTTGTTGGGCATCTCCGCCACCGTGGACGCCCTCCTGAACGCCCTCCTGAACGCCGCCACTACCTTCCACGTGGCCGGCCTCCGGACTTGTTTCCACACCGCTGTTGCCGTCTGCACGGTCGGCCCCCAGAGCTGTTTCCACGCCGCTGTTGCCGTCCGCACGGTCGGCCCCCAGAGCTGTTTCCACGCCGCTGTTGCCGTCTGCATGGTCGGCCCCCAGAACTGTTTCCACACCACTGCCTACTGCGTGGCCGGCCTCCGGACCTGCCCCACTGCCGCTGCCTTTCACACGGTCGGCCCCCGGAACTGAACTGTTTTGGCCTCCGGGTCGGCCCCCTGACGTTGTCCGTCTGGGCCTTTTCGGACTGTGAGTCTGCCTGTCAAGTTCAGTGTCCTGTCTGGTTCTCTGTCTGTTAATTTCCTGTTTTATTCTGAAGGTTCATGTCTGATGTGAGTTCAGTTTACATTTCCCCTGTCCCGTCAGCTCTGATTTCTCCCAGCTGTGTTGCCCTCCTGTCTCTTATCCCCTGATTACTGGTGTGTGTGTGTATTTAAGCCCTGTGTGTTCTCCTGCCTGTTGCCGGTTCGTCTGTATTACTCCATGTAAGTCCGCGCTTTTCTGCATTCATCTGTGTCTCTCTGCGTTTTTGTATCCTCCGTCAGTCTGCGTCTCTCTGCCTTTCACCCCGTGTCCTGTGGATTTCTAGTTGCTCTTTAGTTTTCCCAGTTTAGGTTTCCGTTAGTTTGTCTCATTATTCGTTTTCTGTTCCTGCCACTGACACCTTGTAAATAAACTCCACTAATCTTTTCATACACTGCTTGCTCTTGGGTCCTTTTTCCAACTCCACACGGCTCGCCTCGGCAGCCGTGACAAAAGGTCAGAATTATAACTAAATAAATAAAATTTATAATACGGGTCAGTGCTACTTTTTTCTCTTGTTTTGGACTGGGCTCAGACTATCTGAACACTACAATGACTCACTATCTCATTCCAAGATCCAAATTTGTATGGCAAGGTGGCTGGTGCTTTGTGGTTCCCATGCTGAGTTAATTGTAGAACTTTGTATCACTGTGTCTGTCAGGGTCCCTGTGCCTACCCGGTCGGCTCGGTATGGCTACATATGTTTTGTATTCTTTGATTTTTTTTTGCTGCTCTCTCCCTTCCCCTCTTTCCCTCCTCCGTCTGCCTGGGCGGAGCTCACCTGTGGGCTCCTGCCCTTGGCCCACGCACCTGTGGCTCATCACGAGTGATCCAGCTCCTTTATAAGATGGCAGCCCTGTGTTTCTCGTCGCTGGACCGTTGCCGACCCTCGTCAGTGTAACCCCAGCTCAATTACTTCTGAAGTGTTTTCACAGCGATTTACCTTACTATCCCTTCGTGTCTCTGTGTACAGATTCCCTGGACCTACCCCTGTGTTACCCGAGTGAGTGGAGTGTGAAGAGGAGTGGACGGAGTGTGTGTGTGTGTGTGTGTGTGTGTGTGTGTGTGTGTGTGTGTGTGTGTGCGCGCGCGCGCGCGCGTGTGTGGATCACTTCTCAGTGAATCAGCATTTCGATTTAGGTATGTCTGTCATTTCTCACTCAATCAACGAGGGCACATGTGTTCAGGTGTGTGTTTCACGTCAAGCTGAATCAGTGTGTTTGTGTTCATCACTTTCCTGTTCTGGTGTTTTGGCTAAACCACGGCCTGAAGCGTGCCCTGGGGTCCTGCCCTCCTCCTCTTCAGTCTGTATGCGACCATTGCTGCTGCTGCTGTTCAAAGTTTAGTCCATCCTGGTTCTGGCGCCCATTGGGGCAGTCCTTTCTCCAGTGTCCATGGTCACTGCAGGTGAAACCTGCATCTTCTTCTGTGTTTTGTCTGTTCTGAGGTGCCTTTTGACCTCAGTTGCTCCTCCTGTCTCTGACACGCACTTATTTGCTGCCCGATCATCTGTGTTGGTCCATCACTACCCTGCACAGTGTTAATGCAGAGTTATCAAGGTCAGCATTATGTTGCTCGGCCTCACTTTTCATTCGGGCTTAATGGGCGTCTCGTCACAGCTCTGTCAGCTGAAGCTGTCTGGGAAATTTCCCCCGTGTAGTGAAACGGGCCTTAGGTTTAGCGTTCTCCGTCTCTGCTGCATGAGATCCTTTCCTGCAGCACTGTTGACATTTTCAGGTCGTTGTTGTGGGTCCAGCTGCTGCAGCATTTGGTCAGGGTCACGTGAAAGATGATAGAGGGGAGAGCAGGAATGCAGGTCAGCCTCGGCTTTCAGGGCCGGCAAAGCAGCCTGTAATCAAGCAAAAAGAGAAAAAAAAAACGAAAGAAAAAAAAACAGACAAACAGGAGAATGATGTTGTGTTGGCTGTGTCACAAAGAGAGGGGAGAGACACCGGGCCAGGCCCTGTGTCAGCCTTCTCTCCCCCCCCCCCCCCTTTTTTTTTTTTTTTTTTCTCCTCACGATATAGTCAACTCATAGCCCATCAAGTTGACAAGACAACACTGGTAGATATTTAAATTCTTAAGATCATGTTTAAACTCACAAAAGAGAATTTTCCTTCCTTCAGTAACTCACTAGTGTTGTTCAATCAGCAGAAAACATCTCACAATTTGACTCTTAACCACTAAATTTATTGTTTCCTCACTGGTTGGTCATACCACTCTTTCTTTGCTGAGTGTAAGCTGCTCTTCATTGCATGTGTGTGCATTTGTAGGCAGGTTAATTTTATGTGTGTTCAGTGGAGCTGCAGATCCAGCAAAGTCTCTCTCTGCCTTAGCTTTTTTTTTTTTTTTTTTTTCTCAAACAAGGAGTTTCCTTAAAAGCTGCCTTTTCTCTCACATTTCTCTGCGTGTGTGTGTTTTTGTTTCACCGTTTATTGCGATGCTCTGGACGCCTTCCCAACCTCCACAAGTCCATTGGCCCCAAATTTCAACCCAATTTTATGTGTTACAGCTTCTCTTAATTTCTCCTCTTCCCTCCTCACTGCTGTCGGTTCCACAGCTGCTGATTCTTGCTGATTGTGGTTCCCATTACTATCATTTAGCTTCGGCCGCTGTGCTTGTGGTGGGCGGTTGGTCCAGGGCCGTAGCCACCTGTATTAACACACTAAGAGATCTATTTAATATCATTTTCATCACAGGCAACACGCCCAGCTTTACAGCGCAAACTGCCTGCCAGTCTCACAACACATTCCTCTCTCTGCTTCTCAATAATTCTCCACTCTCACTTTATTTCTCCATTCTCTACGTCAGATTTAAAACTCAACATATTTCACACCACTACTCACCTCTTACTGCTTTGACTCCTCTTTTTTCTTTACACCACAGAGAACGTCACCCAATTAAGCCTGTCTATCTCTATGTGGCTCCAAATTACCTTCTTTTCGCTCTTTCTTATTTAAGTTTACACACTCGTCAGGGGACAGGCACAAAGCAATCAACAATTTCTACCACTGAAACGAGTAATTCAACCTTTTTTACCTAATATAGAACTCAACCTTTGATGTCAAAATATCCTCTTGTTCGATTCCAGAATAAATGTAAACCCGTGATTACACAGCGGTTTCAGTGTTATTCTGTAGCTAATGCGGGAGCCCTCAGTTCCCAAGTCGCCACCTCAGCTAACCAAACGCCGTTGGACCGGCCTGTGCGTCCACAGACAGGGGGGTTGCCACACCATGAACAAAATCAATTTCCACAGGCCGACTGTCACCATGTTCATATTTCACACACTGAAGCACACAGAGCGTGTCTCACACACAGAGTGCGGTCGGTTGTTAGGTTTGGGAGTGGAAGTTTTTTTCAAAGTGTGCAGCATAGTTGTTGTAGTTAGTGTGGGTTTGGGTGTAAGGTGTGTTTGGTTGGTGGTTTGGTGCGTGAGTGAGTTAAGTAGGAGAGCCGGCCGAAGGCCTGAACAGGTCCGGTAATGGTCTCCTGCAGACTTCTTCTCATAGACCAGGGTTGGCACAGTTGGAGGGCGGAAGCAGTGAGTGGAATAGTATGGATGGTAGTGAAGAGGAAGAGATTGGCGGTCAGGGTGAAGAGAATGAGTGGGAAAAAGTTGGAAAGGGGGGAAGAGGCGCAGAGCTAGTGAAAGGAAGAGGAAAAAGAGAAGTGAGGGTAGTATGGAAGGAACTGATAGTGAAGGTAATGAAGAGGGAACGAATCCAAGTATGAATGTAATTGTCAGGTTTGAGGAAGAGGGTGTGAAGAAAATAGATCCACTTAAGTTAACAAGAGAACTTAAGGCACAAGTTGGGGAAATCAAATATGCTAAGATACTCAGAGATAGAAATTTACTCTTTGGTTGTAACACAGAAGTGCAGATGGAAAAAGCACGGAAACTTGTGGGGGTGTGCAAAGTCAAAGTGAAGAATACTGTAAGAGTAGGGGAAAAGTGCAAAAGGGCAAAAGTCAGAAGTACAATAAGAAGAACAAAGAGAACATACTGGAGAGATTTCTGCAATACAATTAGTAGGAATACTCAAATAGGGGACGTATGGGGGATGATGAGGGGAAATGATAAGAATAATCAAGTAGCTGTAACTGATAGGGAAAAAGCTGATTTCTTGGCAAGTACTTTTGTTGATATACATAGTGGGAGAAATTTATCAGAGGAAAGTAAATGAGGAAGAGAGGGGACTAAAGGAAGAAATCTTGAAGCTTTAGGGAGGAAGGAGAGTACTGAAGATGTAATGAGTTGTCCCTTTTCTATTGGAGAACTGAAAAGAGCTCTGGGTAGTACCAGGAATAGTGCTCCTGCGAAGGATGAGGTATGTTATGTTATGTTGAAACATCTAAGTGACAAAGCGTTGAACATATGAACATAGTTGCAGGAAGTATCTATGTCACAGGAGGGTGATGAGGTGGTGGAATGGAATGTGGTTAATCAGTTAAGTCATGGTGAAGGGAAAGGGGCGGTTCTTCGTTTTTTGAGAAATACTGGTCTCCTCAAGAGGATCTGAGGATTCGGAAGTGAAGTAAGAATAAAAGCCAGGAGATGGCAGTAGTGCAACATCTTTGGATCTAAGCTGCTGTTAAACATGAAAGAAGAAGAAGCGGTTTAAGAAGATGTTCTTTATAAGAGTAAGAACAGAATGTTACAGTAGAGTCATACATGGAGCTATCAGCAGATGAGGTGGAGGAAAGCCCAACATTAAGGAACGAAGATGACAGCACAGACGAGGACACCAAAGCTTCCGAGGAGCATCAGAAGGGTCAAAAGGAAGGTAAGCTAATAGTCTCAAGTTGTGGGATCTGGTTTTCAACTGTCATACAGGACACCAGCCTGTGACCTTTCCTTCCATGGCCTCGGCAGATTGAGACAGCCTCTCCGTTTTAGTGATCTCCAGATCATTTGTGACTCTGGTGGACCTCCCAATCTTGAATAATCATTATCAACTTATTGTATACTATATATAGTATACAATAACATCAAATCTGAGATGACCTGAATCATGGCATCAGGACAGCAGGACTCTCACAGGTTACACAAATGGAGCTTGACATAGAGGTCTCAGACCGCAGCAAAGAACAAAAATTAATTTGGGGCTGGCCTAAATTTACTAGGCCACCTGTCAGAAAACATAATGTCCTGCAGACGTAGGAGGCAAAATTGGATCTTAACAAAAAGTGAGCCATTTTATTGCAGCTGAATAAAGATACAAAACAAAGGCAAAAGGACGTCAAGACAACTAACCAAACTGAGTGAAACTAAACACTGATACTGACACTGATACATGCTGATGGATTAACAATTACAGAAACATAAACAATGATTATGCTCATTTGAATATTGAAAATTTTGGGCATGTGGCATAAACTTTACACTGGCTGGTGTTAGTAAATTTGTAAAACACCATGCATGTTTCACATCAAAGATTATGTTAATGCACATTAAATGCCCTTGCTCTTAATCTCGGGCTCTCTTCCACACCTGTCTTCCTTCTCTCACCCCAACCGGTCGTGACAGATGGCCCTGCCCCTCCCTGAGCCTGTTTCTGCAGGAGGTTTCTTCCTGTTAAATGGCAGGTTTTTCCTCCCCACTGTCGCCAAAGTGCTTGCTCATAGGGGGTCATATGATTGTTGGTTTTTTTTCTGTATGTGTTATTGTAGGGTCTACCTTACAATATAAAGCGCCTCGAGGCGACTGTTGTTGTGATTTGGTGCTGTATAAATAAAATCTAATTGAACTGAATTTAATTGAATTGTGCTTATCATAGACCTGAAACAGTTTTTTTTTTTTTTATGGACTGCTTATTATAGACAATGGACTGCTTATGGATTATGGATTATGGACCGCTTACTCTTCCTTAACTTCATAAATTATTTGATTTAAAAGAAAGGACACGTGAGACATTGTTTTCTTAATTCTTCATTCAATACAATAAATCATCTATAATTGCATTTTTTCATTGTGTTTGCCATGTTGTACGCATATGGTAGGAGGAAGGAGCACTGTCCACAATAAAAATCACCATAACTCACCTAATTTATAACTAATTTTCAAATAATTTGTTTTGATATTTATCTCTGATGTCATATTCTGATTTACTGGCTTCTGATCTCATCCTATTAAAAAAAAAAAGTCTGGATAAATCTCCTGTGATCTTTTATATGAAGTTTCTGTCAAATTGGACCAAATATGGGGTTTGACCGCTGGGCTTGATTCATGTGCTACACTGAACACGCCACAGGATGACAGCGTAGTCCAACAATCTAACCAGGAACATATTCTGTGGCAGAGTGTGAGCAATGGCGATTATATAAATGAAAATGATGCGTGCCAGTTCATGTAGAATATGAGATAATAATATGCTCTTTTCCCCTGTGAGATTTGAGTCACTATCAAGTCACTCACTGGATATATATATATATATCTAATCTCCAATGTTGGTCAATAATAGTATGTCTAATATTAGTGAAAGTCTTACAGTTCACTTAGGGTCACATGGCTATCTCAGGTACCATGGGGCAGGGTAAACCCTGGATAGGTGTCTATCACAGCCTTTCACTACTACCATGGAATCAATTAACCTAAAATTAAGGAACAGGTGTAGGCACAGGGAGAAGATGCAAAGTGTTTTTAAAAACGTCCCACCCTGGATTCAAGACAGTACCTTCCTGCTGTGAGGCAACAGTGCTTACTACTGTATCAATGTAGCAACCCAGTTAAGAAAGCCAGCTAAAAAATTGCAGTAAGTGCACAGACCAGGAACAGAATGGGTTAAATGCTGTAGGTCTCCAGAAACGTCTGTGGCTATCATTTCTCACATCCTGAAGATCTGAATGTTACCAAATAATTTTAAGAAACATATTCCTCATAATTACAAGAAAGTGTGTCCAATTTTTAAAATAAAGGTTAATTGCTTCTTGAAAGAAAACATGATACTTTGAGTTTGTTCTTCATCAAAAAGAAACGAAGCTTTTCTTTAAAACAGTAATACGTTTAGCAGGTGATGCATTTTGTTTTTATTGGCTTTTTAAAGGTGAAGATATTAACCAATCAGATTAAAAAACAAGCTCTTTCAGTAGTTTTTAAACACCTCTGAGGATCTTTTTAAAAAAAATTTGATAAGAATTGAAGGCACACACATGAATACACGTTTTAGGTCTTACTGGACCTAATTAAACATGGTGCACATTTGAACAAAATCTCATATGATAAACTCCTCCATTCCAAAAATAGTGGTCAGATTTGGCTTTAAAAGCCGGTCGAGCTGTGGTCCTGAAGCACCATGGAGGTGATCCAACACAGCACAGATCCTCAGAGGTGGCGCTCTGCCATTTCCAAAGAGACTCATCTCTTCCATCTCTTTTGCTTTGTGATGGTGATGCCAAGTTTTGGAGTGCCTGGCACCAAAATGCATCCTCCTCCTCCTGCTGGTGTGTGTGTGTCTGTGTCCAAGCTTTACCATCAAAACACACACATTCACTGTACAAACACAAATGGTTGGAGATTAACAGTGATGACAGACAAGTCACGGTTTGCAACATCGCTTCAGGCAAAGATCAGAGTAAGGAGGTCATCCATAATCCCAAACCCGAAACACAGCAGTCACAAGCCAAACAAAAGAGCAAACCAAAGTGTTCCAATGCATTTAAAAGCATGATATCTGCTGTTTGTATCTTATAGGTTGCTGCACATTTAAGTGAGAATTTGTTTTTTTTGTTTGTTTTTTTTAATTAAACGAAGGTCAGGCACTCGTGGTGGAAAAAATCCTCCAATCTGTGTGAACCTGTAACATTAAACACTGTCTTTGTTTCTCTCTTTCTTTTTGCAGGATCCATCGAAGTGACCGGACAATACATCTGGTTTTGATAAGGTTCTAAAAGGATTTAATTGCAACCTCAGATAGCAACAAATATTGCAGCCGGACTTGTATAACAAAAATTTTGACAAAATGCAAAAGCATTGTAAAAAAGGCAAGTACTGTACACCCCATCATTCTTTAGCAGGAATTAAGTAATAATGTCCTGAATGACTTTATCAGTCCCTCACATCCTTGTGGACACATTTTGGTCTATGATTCTTTACAGTGCTTTAATGTGTTGATGCTTACAAGCATTAATTTATGCACAACACTCTAAGGTTCTGATATAGAATTTCAATCAGTTTGAGGTCTGGACTTTAAGTGGGTCATTGCAACACCTTGATTCTTTTCTTTTTCAGTCATTCTGTTATAAATCTGTCAGTGTTTTTGGAGTCACTGTCCTCTTCCATGGCCTACTTTCAACTTAGTTTTGGCTAGCAGACATATTTGACTCTAGAATACTTTGGTATACAGAGGACTTCATGTAGCACTGCAAGGTGCACAGATCCTGTGGCAGCAAAACAAGCCCAAATCACCAGACCTTCCTTCACCACTGCGCTTGTGACAGTTGGTGTGGGGTGTTTGTGTTGGTATGCTGTGTTTGGTGGCACTGCGCATTATGGCCAAACATCTCCAATTTGATTCCAAAGGACAAAGTCTTGTCGTTTGTTCAGATTCAGCTTTGGAAACCTAAACTGTGTTGCTGCATTTTTATTTTTTTGAGAGGGAAGAGACTTTCTGATAGCAGCTCTTCCAAACAAGCCGTACTAGTTCAGCGTCCTTAACTGAGTTTGCTGAGATGTAGCTCTTGGGTTTCTCTGACCTCAACTCCTGACAAGAATGGCAACTATCTTGAAAGTTTTACACGTACAGTATGAATAATCTTTCTCACTGCAGAATGGTCAACTAAATTGTTTGAAAATGACCTTATACTGTAACCCTTCTCAGACTGATGGTTAGCAACAGTTGCTTCTCTAAGGTCACTGATGTCCATCCTCTGTGGCATTGTGTTAACACACAACTGAATCCTCCAGACCAGCAAACTGTCAAAGCTTTGGCTTTTATAGAGGTGCTCACAATTAGCAGCAAATACTTACCCTGTTAGCTTCTATGGAGGCACGCTCCTGTATTCTTGGGTTAATTTCTGTTAAATAAAAGATGACACTCTGTAATATGTTTGTGTTGTTCAGACCTGTTAAGTTTCTTTCAGCTGTGGAATGGTGAGATTTCTTTACCTGTAAAGAATGACTCATATCTAGAAAAAAAAAAAAAAAAAAAAAGCATGTGTAGTATACACACGGGGCAGTGTAAAAGTCATAAAACACAAAAGACGCAGCAAGTTCTCAAGCTGTTTTATTCCTTTTAGTCTTTAGACAGCAGCCCACTCTCAAATATGTTTTTAAAGGAACTTAAGCAACAAACGTATAATTTTCCCAAAGCAGTTGCAAATTATAAGAGCTGATTAAACAAACTACTACAGTGAAAAAGCACTCCACACACTAACAATTCTTAATGCTGTGCAGGATTTCACTGCTCTCTGACAAGATTTCATTTTAAACACCACCTTTTCAGGATGCATGAAATTACTCAGCATTTCATCATTGATTATGTGTCGCAGAACTTTTTTTGGACTACACCTTTTTCAAAAGATTTTTTCAAAAGACTGTGAAGAGTCTTTACTGGCTTTCAAAGTTTATGTTGTGTCAGAGGGTGACATCTGGCAGGTACTGATCCTTAAAAAAAAATCATCAGATAAATGTGGACTATAATCCGATGTAAAAAAAAAAAAAAAAGTCCATAAAATATGTCAAATGGTAGGAATTTAACCATCTGAAACACAAAACTTTTTGCATTAGTGAATATTCTCTTTCAAATCGATCCATTGCGGCATCCTTGCAGACAGATCAGAGATATTTCTCGGCTGTTTTTGGCTGTCTAGGCCTTCGTCTTGATTCCCATCGGACACGCGACACCTGTGCCTCCCAGTCCACAGTATCCATCGGGGTTTTTGCTCAGGTACTGTTGATGGTAGTCCTCAGCATAGTAGAACTGCTTGGCCTCAGCAATTTCTGTGGTGATGGAACCGTGACCTGCCTGTGTTAGTACCTAAAAGACAGAGGGGAAAAAAGAAAAGAAAAAAATCACAAATTACTGGACAGGTCATTATGAAATGAAAAACATGAATATATGAGCAGTCCAAGGCTAATCCACATCCTGCCCAAACTGATGGATCCAAATCAGTTTGTGATCGTTTCTTGAAAACAGCAAAGTGATCTCTGCCGGTTTTCTTTCTTTTTTTAAAAAAAAAGACAAAACAGACAAAACAGAACCACTTGTACAACTGAGTGGTTTCCAAATCTTCCACCTTGAGGCAGCTTTTATCTGACCCAAACACTTACTTTAATTCATTACTTTTTGGTTAATTTATTTTAAATAGTATATCTATAAATCATGTTCTTACTGACACTCCTTCAAACAGACTGGGGATGTTAACTCGGCCTTCAAACTTGGTGCACCCTTTGTTGGGTGGCGTTAAACGACACTAACGTGGTACTAGGGGAGCTAAAGAGGAACTTAGAAACCAAAAGTCCTTTCTGAAAGAAACTTTGCCTGCTTCAAAAGAGCAGTGAAAACAAACAACAGGCAGAGAGACGAGGTGACGGAGAACATCCTGCAAAGGAAAAAAAAAGTTTGTAATGCTCAAGAGTGCCTTTATCTGACCATGCAAACAAAAAAGCATATCTTTCTAGCTGCTCAAGAGATTCTTTTCTGCAGATATGAAAACTTGTGTACTCAGAGACTTTGGTTTGCCCTTTTGTGTAACATGGAAACAAAAAAGTTGAAATTCACTGAAATAATCTCATATTAGCAGTGCAAATCATATACAGTACATTACCCCAGAGACACAATTCAGTTCAGCAAAAACAGATATGGTGACAATCACACACTGACTCTAATAAATTCGACTGGATTTATAAAATAAGTTAGAGTCATCAGGTTCCTCAAACTCAGGAGGGATAGATGCTGAGACTGAGTTTCCCACCATTCATCAATAAAAATATTCTTGTTAGTCTGCACCGAACCAATTTAACTGCAAGAATGATTTGACTTTGAGCAGAACTCATCTTATCAAGGTTGTTTTCTGCAGGTACTTATTAGCATCTTGTCTCTCTCGAATGTGTTTATTCAGCTCCAGGTGGGGCGGTACCTACAAAACAGACAATGCGCTCACACGCATTCAGTGTGTAATCATTTGGTGATGACACCCTCTCCTCCTTGTGATAAAAATTACTCAACCAGATGGCGTGTGGGTTAAATAAAAGACAGAGAAACGGTAGGCATGAAGACGATGAAACTTTTGCTTCTGATGGAGGGATGTGTGTGTGTGTTTTTAGCATGTGCACAGACATCATGAGACTTTTTATTGGATCGCACCCTACGGTAGATGTTGGGAGACATAAATTTGGCAGAACATTTACAGGTTTAGCCTTTTATCTGCAGAGCTGCTGTTATTCTTCCTGACATGAAAGCTGCTAAAAGGAATACAAACCCAGAGCCCCTGTAGCCACTGCACTAGGTTTATGCTAATTAACCTAAATAATCATAAAACAGAGCAATTTTTCATGGTTCAACTCGGGATCTTCACGAAGGCTGGATTTGGTTTATTTATGTCAAACTCCCTCCATGTTTATTTGGTTAAAATTTTATTTGAAAGCCACACAATGAGGTTAATTATTTAAGCACTCAGTGCTTCAGAACATTCTGAATGGAAACATACTATAATCCACAGTTTGATTATATGCTCCATATCCTGTGATTTTATGGCTTATGTGGCTTTTTCTACTTGATAATGTTATAAACACAGTGAAATAAAAACACAAATCTTTTAAAAAATCTGTATTTTCTGACATTTGTAATTAATGATATTCAATGAAAAAATGCGACAGTAAAATGTTTTACTCTTGATAGTTTTATTGCTAATATAACATCTAGTCCTTTTACTGAATATTAGATTTCTTATTTAAGTACCATGAGCTTCACAGACATATTGATACTTATTGGAAAATAAAGCACTTTGATTCAACATCATGTAACTACACGCTTCATCAGTGTTTAGCTTGGCGATTGCATCCATCGTCCTTCCCTGCTTTTATTCCCCCATGCAGTGTTTTTGTCATTAGCCAAAGACCCAAAGGCCTCAAATAGGTGACCTGGACCTGAAGCACAGCAGGGTCCTTCTGCTCTGGTCTGAATGCAGTTTCATTGATACTGGGCCTTGACAAGCAACAGCCAGAGTGTAATGGTACAAGATTGGTTTAAATGATTGGGTTACAGTTCCTGAAAGCCATCAATTTATTCTGATTCAGGTTAGTTTGGGCCTTTAAAACCAGGAATTAGAAAAAAAAACTCATCCCAAAGAAATTCCCAATGACATTTGTGTTTGATAAATTGAAGTCTAGCCTTTAACATTTTGTCATGCGTCTCTTTTTATGTGCTTAGATGAGGAGGGTAGGTTTTCATTAGCCTTGACCCTTTACTGCCAAGTGTATTACATTTGCATACATTTTTAACCTCTTAGCTGTAAAAGGCTGGTGGGGTATTGTTGTCACCCGGCTGGTGGGTGGGCAGGAAGTGTGGACACCCAAATTTGTGAATGCAATAACTCAAGAATGAGGTGAAGGGATGTCACCTGGAATTTTCAAATTCATGTGTCCATCTAGTAGGTTGCTGACGGGTAGCCCTCAGGAATTTATACTGTTAGTACCATACAAACAAGCAATACTGCAGATAGTAATTAATGGCTATCTCCAAGGCCGTCTTACAGGGTTCTTCGGGATGATTTCCAAAGCAGCTGCCAGTTTTATATCACTTGGTAGGAGTCATGTTCCATGTTTTTGAATATGGTTCAGTAAAAAGGTTGTCCATCAACTTGATTTTCATTTTCGGGAAGAAAAAGCAAAACAGGGATAAACTGGCACTCGTGTAGCTCTTTTCTAGGCCACATCAACAGCGAGTTTAGAATCCCAATATACCCAACAAGCATGTCTTTGGGAGGAATCACCACACAGGCACAGGCAGAGCATGCAAATTCCACACTGAACTTTCCAAATAAGGGTTTAAACTCAGAATCTTCTTGCTGGAAGGCAACAGTACTACTCAGTAACCCACCATCACACCCAAATGAAAACCAGATCCAGGTGGTAAGCAGACATTGTGTTGGTATAGCAAAACAAAAGCATCTACTATTTAATGTACTACGTGGTGGTATATGTGCATTAAAATACTTCTCCTTTCAAGTTTCTCCCTGCAGGATACATTCACGGTGCATTCAATTCCATGAATGCTGGAAAAACCAGCATGCTCACAGACTCTACAGCTTGAGATCTCTCATCACGACCACATGACCTTCAGGTTTGTTTGTGCAAGCGGTCAGAAAGGGATTGGCTTAAAAATAGCAGCTGCAAAGGCATCTGCCTGGACACAAGATTACTTTGAATGTGAAATCAGCCAAATTCAAATCAGGTAAGGTTTATGATTTTATGGACATAGTGTCATGACTTTTTTTTTTATCACATATCTTATATGAGAGAAAATAAAGAAAAACACAATAGTTCATTTAATAGGTCCTTAAGGACTATTCTTTCTAGCAGCTTCTGTCTGAATGGATATATTGGTGCGCTGACATCTACCAGTCGATTACTTTGATGATATGGCAAATAGGTATAATGTGAAGCCCCTGTTTGGACTGCACTTCCAGTTTGAACACAAAGAACTCTTTGGGGAAATACTAAAAAGTTCTCACTTTATTTTTAGTACAAAAACAATCAAACTAAAGCTGCAATTTCACACATTGGTGCCTCTAATACTTAGTGAGAGGTAATTGTTTGCAAACCATTTTAACTTCATTGACGTCAGCACTCGGCAGTTGTTGAAGAAAATGTCAGCAAACATACCCAGAGGGTTTAAGCAGCTTTTATAGCAAAAAACAAAACAAAAACAAAGACACAAAAGATGTGACGCCGGCAAGTTCTGCTCTTAATGCAGTTTGCTCACTGCTGTTTGATTCATTGCTTCCTGTGAAGATTCCCCACCATGACTGCACTGACACCACAATTTAATTTGAGTAAGAAGGGTGGAGGTATAGCACAGCAGCAGTTAGTCAGAACGGGATTCTCTTTTCTGCTGCAGCCATTCGTGATTCAGGCTGGTGAGCTGGATTCACAAGTACAGTAGGCAGGTTTATTTTTAGAAGCTTGTAATTATCTTTTGAGTGTTTATAGTTATGTCATATCAAACATAACATAAGATATATAGGGGTGGGATTCACCACACGATATCGACAGATTGTCTCTGACTGTTTGCTGTCTGATGCTCTCCAGTTTATTTTCTTGCTGTGACTTTCTTCTCTTCTACAGCAAGCTAGTTCAGTTTTCTTCACATTACTGTCACTCATGTGATAAGAGTCACCACAAGGAGTCATGACACAGTCGCTCTGGTCAGTTAAACTGGTGAGATACAAACTAAAAATATCAGTATTTGCTGTCAGTGAAACCAGAGTTTTATGGATGGATTCTACATCAGTATATGCCCCAAAATACGCTTTCATTGACTCCTTTGAAAATCATTTATTTCCCAAGTAATTTGTGACAAAATAACTAGCTGCCTCTCTATCCTATCATTCATACGAACTCAAACTCCACCATCTTGAACTGCAATAAGCACTGGTAGTCCTTGTTCTGCCCTGCATGAACCAGATCTCCACCTGCTCCCGGTTCTTCCAGTTTGGAGCAGACCTCTAAAGCAGAACAAGGAACTACCATTGCCAGATGAAGTCCCAGATGGTGGAGTTGGAGTACATCTGACTGCAGGACGAGAACCTCTCTGGGAGAGCAGCTGAATAAAACTGAGCAATCTGCCCAGTGAACCAGCCAGCAGAGAAAAAAACAGAAAGGAAGTGTTATCAGCATCAGAACTTTCAAAATAAGACTACTAAATGAATCGTGAATGGCGTTATTCTTTCACACAGAAGGGGAAAAAAGACTAAAAGAATAATATTAAGTAAGCTATCAAGTATACTTGGTGGGGAAAGACAGGCTCAAGTAAAACCATATTTTGTCACACCTGTACTTACATATATGGATGCATCAAGCTGCAGATTCGGGAAAGTCTGGTTCTTTTACAGTAACCCCAAATATCCTGATTTTAAATCTCAGCCACGTTCAGAAATAAAGGAATTACCTTGAATCAGCAAGTGGAGATCTTGGAATTGTTATTTTACTTACCGAGTGTGAGATTGTATCTCGGCGCCTACAGTAGAATTACAAACACCAAGTGGATTAAAAGCTCTGGCAGCTATCAGCCTCTCAAACTATGTTTTGTTTCTAACACTGCTTCTGTTCTCCACAGGAACAATGTGCACATCAATATTCATGAGTGACTTGCATTGACCATTGGTTGTGGGAGTGTAGTGGGCGGACTATGTGTGAACATTTTGAAGTTGATTGTGATCTGTAAAGGGAGCTGTGTGCTCACAGTTCCATAAATTCGATTTTTTTTTAGGTTCTGACATTTTTTTCAGGAATTCTTACCATGACTTGGCCGTGAGACATGACTGACTGCTGACCGATCACAGTCTGACGTCTTTCGTGACCTTTGTTAAGTGATTGGGAAAGTGTTGCCAGGACAAATGATTCTGTATATGAATATGCAGAATCTGTAGGCAAGAGGCAAATGTTTTGTTCCAGAAGCTTTAAGGGTTGTGTTTGTAGTGGAAGTACTATTGACCAGTTGCCTTTGAGCAGGCTTTGGTCGACTGCTGGCAATCTGTGTTTAGAGAACAAGACAGATGGCATTTTCCAAGATGCATCTGACAACTATTGGCTATCGAATGACAATGATTTAGCTTTTAATTATTTATCTGCATTTGTAAACAATGACCAGTGGGTGGAAATGGAAATCTTGGCCCAGATATCTGCTGGCTACACCGGAAACTCTGAAAAATTGGCTTCAGCCGAGGGTGACCAGGTGTCCCACTTTATATACAGCATTTTTATTCTTTATCCAACTGCCGAAGGTAAACAAACGCCTCATTAGAAATGTGTGGCTCAAAAAGAGAAGTGTTGATATATGTGGGGATGATGAATGCATCCCTGCTGAAACCCAAACAGAACAGCACAACAAATAACAGATAACAACGTTAACAGTTACTGTGATAGAAAAAGGGATGAACAAATGTAAAAGGACAACACGACCACGTTTCCCCTGAAGTTTCATTCATTCTTGAACACATTAGGAAATTTGCAATCAGATAACTGTTGAATGGAATTGATGCAAAATACTTTTAAGTGTCAAGTTTTAGTAATCCTCCCACATTTTACCATACAAATATACTCTTTGACAATATCTCAGCCAGCAGCACGGCCCCCCAGAGTGGGCAAGATAAACTACATGAAACAGGAGGAAAACACGGTGGGTGACAGACGGAGCATGATGCCGGCTACTTTCCAGACTTAGTTAAATGGTAACTAAGTCTGGAAAGTTCATTTTTAAGGTGCTTTTCAAAGACATGTAGTCACAAAGCACTGTGCAACAAAACAAACAAACGTCATTAAAGAACCACAAAGAGAAACAAGACAATGAAAACCACCCTGGGGTCCAGTTGGTTCATGTCCTTGCTTTTTGTTGATGTTGTTATATTAATGTTATATATTATTAATTTTGATTTTTGTACTGACACTGTGATACACTACACACTGCAAAACAATTAGCGTTCACATTTAACTCACATGGTAACAATGGTGCTTATGGCTCTTTTTCTGAGCTGGTGTAAGAGCTGTCACTCATACTCTGCTATGGAGACCAGTTGAAAAAGAGAGTCGCTGTTTGTTGTGCGAAAGCGCCGATCAACTATGGGGTTACAAGACAATCCTCCCGTGTGATCTCTGTGGTGAATCTGAACTGTTTGCGATGCAATCTTATCAATAAGTGTGTATATATTTATGTATGCATATATTTATGTGAAATCTTTTTGTAACCATGGTAACATGGTAACCATGAGTTTCAGCACGTCACAACCAGACAGTCAAAAACAGTCAAAGCTGGAGTCTGCTGTGTCTGAATTCTGCACTCAAACTGCTTTACATCATCTCCCTGGTATTATTATAACCTGTGGTTTATGTGGGGTCAAATAATACTAATAGAGCTCACAATGAATCATTTCTGTATGAGTTATTTGCAAAACCAAATACATTAGGGGCTTTAAAGTGCAACGAAACCTGAAGCCAATAACCAGATTTTCATTTCTCCACATCAGGTCTTAATGATGCTCGATGACAAACTGTCTAATCAGTGCTACCTGTAAGGCTGTGTGGCTTCCTGTTTACCTCTTGTTTACCGCCTGCTTTGTTAAAATTAAAAATGTTTCCACACATGCACTGCAACCCTGAACTACGCAAGACATTTTCTGAAGGCGCTGTATGTCAACCTGAATCATTTTAGAATCACATTGACACACTTATGTGTGTAATATCACATTACCATGAGCAGAGTAGGAATGTAGTCAGCTGAAATAGTGAGAATTATGGGGGGGGAATGACTTGATCTTTAAGTAAATATAAAATGATAAGATAAGACAAATCTTTATTAACATAGTAGCTTTTTGAAATTTGTACAATTTCCAGCACAGTCAATCATCAAACTATCAGAGTGAACATTGACAGATTTATATGTTTATATAATTTTGTGATAACAGACCTTATCAGCCACTGAAGAATGTATGTTAAAAACATCTTCTGGAATTGTCCATCATGTTTTCAACAAATGAAGCAACAGACAGTTGCATTTTTAGACTTTTTACAGGTTTTGATTACAGTAAAACACCTTACAGTGAATATTAAGGATGCACGGCACCATGAGCTACTTTACAACTTCTGCCAGTTTCAGATGACGAATGACGAAATGAGCATCTGTGGAGAATTTCGAGCAGCCGCTAACTCTGATAGAAGTCACCATCAACCACCACAACCAGCTGTTTCTTATGCGAGCTCGGAAGTTTCTGTTGTGGTTTAACTACACTTCGAACATCTGTTTTCGTTTTCATTCGGAAATGGGTGCTATTGAGGGAATTGTAAATATCATAACTGATCAATCAGCATGCATTAGGCAGAATGCTGGTGTTTTATACGCAAAGCTGGCTTCACTGTAAGAAAAACTAAATGGGCATGAGGTTGTTTTATTTCAAATCAGAAACACTTATATTGTAATTATGAAAACTCAAATAAAATATGGGCTATTTTCTGTAGAAACATGTAAATAATTACTTTAGCCATTTAGCTCCATTTACTCCTACTCATTGAGCACGGGCTCTATAGCTCTATAGCACCCCCTGCTGAACCCCAAATGGGATTAATGGAAGTGTAATGGCTCTCCTAGAATGGCTCTGGTTAGACAAAGCAATCACCATCAGATGAGGATGAGGTCAACATGTCCTGCTTCCTGCACACTTCACGTAAACCATGGACGATATCCTTTTTGTGCTCCATGAGAGGAAGATAAACCTCATAAAGACCTAAATCTCCTTCTAAGTAACCTTCTATCATGACTCATTGTGATATGTTCTTTTCATGATCTGCTGGTTGAATTTTTTTAAAGTCGCTTTTCAAGCCAACTGTGATTATTTAACACGCACACACACAAAAAGGCAAGCTTTCATCTGAGATAATAAACACTGGTTACTGGACAAAAATATGCATGCTAACAATAACTCGAGGAGGAAACCTGTAATACCCAAAATGGCTGCATTCTCCATTATGCTGCTGTAGTGGCATCTTTAACTGTGTTTCATTGCATTTGTTTGTGCTGGTCCTGCTGCTGTTAGCAGCCTGCTATAAATGCATAATTCACATCCATTAATTTGCATGTCAGAGAAGTAGATTGCTCATTTGGAATGCAAATACCTTGACTGCTCTGGTAAAGCAGGAAAACGTGAACAACACTGATAAGCACCCATGAAACAGAGAGAGGAATGAAAAAAGGTGAAGCTGGCATGTTAAAAGAACTAGAAAGGGATTTCATAGACAAAGAAGAAATGGAAAGAAAAGGAAATAGGAAAGGGGAAAACAGCTATTTTGTGTTCAGAAGTGGATATATGAATGTTCATGAAAAGAAAATGTAGCCAGAGAGGTGCATCAAGAGAGAAAGAGGTGCCAGAACAATGAGTACAAACTGCTTTAGCACCCATGCTTGCACCCACAGTCCGAGCACACATTATTACATAAAGCGAGCATGCAAGTGTGCGCGGGTACACACACACACACACACACACCACTTCCACCTGCCATTTTAGACGCAGTGCACACCCTAATGATGGGTAGGAGGCAAGAAAAGAAAGGGGAGGCTCCTTTCATGCTTTCAACCACCAGCCGCCTGCAAGGTAATTTACTGCAGTGCTGTTGTACCTTACACACACATATATACACACCAAATTCCCCAATCACTCTCTGTGTGAACAATACAATCAAGCCAGGCGGCGAAGCGAAAGTAGTCAATACCCTGACACCAAATTAACCAGATTCTTTCTTCTCTTTTAACCCTCTCATCTCTCTTTATCACCAGTCCTGGCCTAAACTTTATCTCCGCATTGCTCTCCCCTCTACATTTTTTATACTTGCACATGTAGAATAAGGCAATAAACATTCAGTTTGTGTCTGAAAGACACGTCCTGGGAAATTCCTCAGTGCTGTGATGCAGTTTGCATTCTCGCTTTGTTTGAAAGAAGAGAGAAAAAGTAGGCGGTTGGCGTGAGCATCCACAGCCACTGTGGATGCAGAGACAAAGACTTTAACAAGATTTTTTTTTTTTTGGTGGGGGGGGCATAAATTCATAAATATTTTAAAGACAGCACTGTACCATTGCGTGCCAATTTAATGCACAGAGGTAAACACTGGAATACGATGCATCTACTATCTCAAAATGAGGAGGGGGGAAAAAGACACTAAATAATTCAAATTTAGCCTGATTTTTGGCAGGGGAATGCTTAAACTTAAAACTGTTGCAGCTTTATGTAAAACATTACATATGGAGGACTGCAGACCCAATACCTAACCTTCAGTGTATGTATACGTGTGTGTGCGTTATTTTGCAACTAAAGGGATTTTCGTGGAGGACAGATTTAAGACCCAGATGGTTTGGCATGGAGTCTGTTTGCTATAGGCCAACTGCTTGCACACACACACACACACGCACGCACACACAGATGGGAGAGGTGGGGTGGCCAATCTGGTGAGAAAAAAAATGAGAGAGGAAACAAAACCTAAAAGAGATTTTTATAGAGGAATCTATCCATCCATCAAATGTCTCTGTAATTACTTGACAATGTAAATGGAGGGAGGAAGTAGAAAATAATATAAAAATGCTATTAATAAGACATATTATTAAAACAGGGCTTTTTGAGAGCCTAAGAAATACTTCACATAATGAAATAAAATACAGGAAACAATAACCTGAAACATATATTACAGGGCAGGTGAAGTTTAAGTTTAATATCAACATTGAGTATAGTCTTGGATGTGTAAGGAGTTCTGAAGGAATTGGGGAAAGCCATGATGAAAAGTCACAACAGGTCTTGTGCTTAGTGCTGCAGCAGAGAGAAATTTCCCACCCAGCAAAAGCGTGTCTATAAAGGACAACTTTGTTAACATCTGGTTCAAACTAAAGGGTGAAAAAACATAGTCTCCCAATGACACAGATGAAATATCTGCCTCCTCAACACTTCTGCAAAATCATGTGACAGCCAGCACGACCTAACGCACATTCTTGTTGCTGTGAAGTAACAGTGCTAACCACTGCACCACCATGCCACCTCAGCATCTGAGAACAAGAGCTTTTCAGTGTCACAGAGGCTCAAACAGGTAAGTTCACCATGCAAGACACAGAAACGTAATCCTATGAGAAACATAATTTATATCTATATATATGTAAATGGTGAAACCAAATGTTTTCTTAAAAATATATTCCTGGCTGGGATGTTGTGTGGCTGTCTGATTTTAACCATTTCACAGTCAAATAAAATGTCAATCCAAATGGTTAATTTTTTAAATCCAAAGATGTCTAAAACACATTTACATTTTTGGAAGAAGTGGGTGCTGAGAAAAAGGTCACACAGCAACAGATAAGAAAGAGCTTCTGGACATAAGTGGAGTGTGTAACACATTAATGCCGTGGCAGACGGCTACATTTTGATATATCTGTGTATTAGTGGAAGTGTTGGCATCGAGGTTTTTGTTTCCCGCCTTGCCAGGTGGGGGTTGTATTTATTCACACACAAGTTTGCAAACCTATGTTTGAGCATTCGAAACAAAGAAGTTAGCTTGGGAATAAAACAAGGAGACCTCACCATAGTTTTATCTCTTTTAACAAGGACATGCCCATTGTATTAGATCTGCAAGGAAAAATGCATCATATACATATTATCTTGAATGCAATTGTGTAATATCGAAGAGGGAGTCACATTAAACCACAGCCAACTGCATTTTCCCACTGGTTCTGCATCCCTCTGGAATCCATGAAATATTAGGATCTAAAACTTGTGTTTATAACATCTGGCATACAACAAATCTTACATGTGTGAAATATCCATAAGCTGCTCTAGTGATTCTGTTTGACTCGAGTGAATATTTGCAATAATGTGCTAAAAGCCTGCAGGCAAACAAGTCACCATCTACCTGTTTGTCACTCACCTACAATGTCTGTCCATTGTTAAAAATGGTGACTCAATTTCCACAAAATAAATAAATAAAAAGTGGGCTGGCTGGGTCTTCAGCCCATAATAAGATTTTTTTTTCTCTAGTGGAAAACCACTTGACAAAAACTTCATTTCATTTTGTTATGTGCCTCCAGCCTCACTCCAGCAAATGTTTTGATGAAAGTTGAACCATTTTCCACTCATATCTGGATCAATTTGCATCCTGCCCAGTAAAATCCTCATTTAACTGAATCTTTGCAACGACTCTGTTATCTTATTCAACACACACTGACTGTACAGAATGGTAAGGAAATACATAGTGATCACATTTTGATTTATTATTCAAATGGACACAAAAATGTTTTTATTGCACCGTCGTGTAAAAACAACACTAATTTCTGCTTTTGAAAAACTATACAGCCGGTAAGTTCACTATGTTCCTGAAGCCTTTGTTACTCACCATGTTTATTGTATACATAACTTTGGTGACTGGTTAGTGATTTCAATGTGTCCTTGGTTAACCTCGCTGGCCATAAAGCCAAAGCATTTCCAAACAACTGATGACGATCTGCTTTGAGGGACAAACTCGCCGCCTCTTGTCGTTCCAGACATTTGAGTTTTGTTGTATATCTGTTGTTTGATGTCGTGTTCCTGATTGCGGAAACTTTATGCTGCAGGATGCAGGGAACCACTGTGGTTAACACGTTAGATCTGCAGTCTATTGGCAGAGCATGCATTTTGAATATTACTCGATCGTGTTCACTTAATTGTGGAAAGCCAAAGTCTTGATCAAGATTCAAATTCAATTAATCGTACGGCCCAAGTGTGCCTGTCTCTTGCAGCCCTGTCTCGTCTTGTCCAGCTGCATTTTATCAGCCTGCTACACAAAAATCTAAATCAGTTATTAATTTATATGCAATTATTTTTTCTTTCTTATAGATCCCGTGTTTTTCAGCTAAGTGTCTGAAGATATGTGACAGCAATACTGTCAATTCTGCCCTTTTATCAGCCCTTACAGACATTAAATAGGTTTACTTTACAGTGGGGCAAAAAAGTATTTAGTCAGCCACCGATTGTGCAAGTTCCCCCACCTAAAATGATGACAGAGGTCAGTAATTTGCACCAGAGGTACACTTCAACTGTGAGAGACAGAATGTGAAAAGAAAATCCATGAATCCACATGGTAGGATTTGTAAAGAATTTATTTGTAAATCAGGGTGGAAAATAAGTATTTGGTCAATGACAAAAATACAACTAAATACTTTGTAACATAACCTTTGTTGGCAATAACAGAGGTCAAACGTTTACTATAGGTCTTTACCAGGTTTGCACACACAGTAGCTGGTATTTTGGCCCATTCCTCCATGCAGATCTTCTCGAGAGCAGTGATGTTTTGGGGCTGTCGCCGAGCAACACGGACTTTCAACTCCCGCCACAGATTTTCTATGGGGTTGAGGTCTGGAGACTGGCTAGGCCACTCCAGGACTTTCAAATGCTTCTTACGGAGCCACTCCTTTGTTGCCCGGGCGGTGTGTTTTGGATCATTGTCATGTTGGAAGACCCAGCCTCGTTTCATCTTCAAAGTTCTCACTGATGGAAGGAGGTTTTGGCTCAAAATCTCACGATACATGACCCCATTCATTCTGTCCTTAACACGGATCAGTCGTCCTGTCCCCTTGGCAGAAAAACAGCCCCATAGCATGATGTTTCCACCCCCATGCTTCACAGTAGGTATGGTGTTCTTGGGATGCAACTCAGTATTCGTTTTCCTCCAAACACGACGAGTTGAGTTTATACCAAAAAGTTCTACTTTGGTTTCATCTGACCACATGACATTCTCCCAATCCTCTGCTGTATCATCCATGTGCTCTCTGGCAAACTTCAGACGGGCCTGGACATGCACTGGCTTCAGCAGCGGAACACGTCTGGCACTGCGGGATTTGATTCCCTGCCGTTGTAGTGTGTTACTGATGGTGACCTTTGTTACTTTGGTCCCAGCTCTCTGCAGGTCATTCACCAGGTCCCCCCGTGTGGTTCTGGGATCTTTGCTCACCGTTCTCATGATCATTTTGACCCCACGGGATGAGATCTTGCGTGGAGCCCCAGATCGAGGGAGATTATCAGTGGTCTTGTATGTCTTCCATTTTCTGATGATTGCTCCCACAGTTGATTTTTTCACACCAAGCTGCTTGCCTATTGTAGATTCACTCTTCCCAGTCTGGTGCAGGTCTACAATACTTTTCCTGGTGTCCTTCGAAAGCTCTTTGGTCTTGGCCATGGCGGAGTTTGGAGTCTGACTGTTTGAGGCTGTGGACAGGTGTCTTTTATAAAGATGATGAGTTCAAACAGGTGCCATTCATACAGGTAACGAGTGGGGGACAGAAAAGCTTCTTACAGAAGACGTTACAGGTCTGTGAGAGCCAGAGATTTTCCTTGTTTGAGGTGACCAAATACTTATTTTCCACCCTAATTTACGAATAAATTCTTTACAAATCCTACCATGTGAATTCATGGATTTTGTTTTTCACATTCTGTCTCTCACAGTTGAAGTGTACCTCTGGTGCAAATTACTGACCTCTGTCATCATTTTAAGTGGGGGAACTTGCACAATCGGTGGCTGACTAAATACTTTTTTGCCCCACTGTACTTTGTTATGACCTCGAATTCCAGCGTTCACCTAATGGGACTCAACTCCTAACATTTAAACTCAGCGCTCTGTGAAACAAAACATTAATTTAAAAGAAAAAAAATTCTATCAGTTGACAACCTCTTACATTTGTTTTCAGCTCAGCAAGCTTCAACTATTACTCCAGTTAATGCTAAATGTCCAGTAAATATAACACAAGATACATTTTATGATTATCTTCAACTCAAGATGCTTTTGGGGAAAAGCTGCCTAAGAAAACTGGTACAAACACAATTTCTGACATGAAACAATAAAGACAATCACATTGGCCTTCTCTGTGTATGGACGAAGCTTAACTTCGGGACAATTTAGTATCATTACATGTCCATTAGTTGATGTTTTTCAGTTGTTATGGTAAGAGTAGGGTTCATCCCCCACCTCTCACCATGTTCCCAATCCACTCTGATGTCTTAGGCTCTCTACTGGGTTGTTGTTAATTAATGCTCCCACATTATTACTTCCCCCTTCTGCTGGACGAGCTGTTTTTGATATTCATGTTACACGCACAAAGCCACAGCATAACCAGAACCATTATGAAACCCCAACGACTGCACTCCATTCAGCCCATTCAAGTGCTTGATTCTGAGACAAATTCTGCTGAGAGAAAAAAAAAAAGGTTTCCGAAAGAAAAGGAAGGGCAAACAGGGTGAAAAAAGGCCTTTAATGAAGACCAGACTACACTAGAATAGAATAGAGTAGAATAAAGTAACCTCTTCTTCGTCAGTTTCCATGGCAACAAGCCCTTTGGTGGGATGGTGGTGGAGAAGCCTCAGCAGGAGCGTTTGAGAGAGGCAGCGTGTGAACATCTTCTGTGTGTGCAGACTTTAAAAGCATATGGAAATATATGGAGAATGCTGCATGTACACACCGACAGGTCCATTATGTTTCAGTATTCACACACTGTAGTCAAAAGTCTCTGATACAGACGGCAAGAAAGAGGGCTGAGAAGCAGAGGGGGATGCTGGTAAATGGAAGTTAGTAACAAGGAGGAAGAAAAAAGAATCCAAATGGAGGATGAGGAGACAAAGGGTGCGCTTACATGGATGCAGGGCTTTACTGGCTTTACATCATATGCTGGAGGGTTTCTTTTAATGAATGCATAAAAAATTGAAATGTTTCTGTTTCTTCATATCTGTGCAGGAATACGAATACAAATGGTTAATCTGACTAGTTTGTGTTGATCTCAGCCACAATCCCGGCAGATTAGCTCATTTCAGTGCAAGCACACAGCAGCTGACAACTCATGGCTGATGAGACGCTTCTACACATCCAGTTATCAAATCTCACATATACCATGTTGCTTAAGCTGTTACTATAGTTATTATGCATCTGCAATCCTCTTTGCAACCCACTTCAACAAACATTCTGACATAATCAGTGTTATATATAGCCATTGATCTGCCATTGATCTGCTCTGTCTGCCTTTGGCTTTCCATGGAAGCACATGGAAGGAGAACAAGCTAACAGAGACTTGAGACTTGAGCATTGTGGGCATGAGAAGTAGAGTAGTTTTTATATAGACAACCAGAGGAGTCACCACCTGCTGACCATAAGACCATTTAAGACTTTTACTTTTAGTTCCAGATATGCTTGAAATAAAGTCTGTTGTTTCACTTTACATATTGGGAAACGGGCCTCTAGTCACTATCTATCCCATATTTATGGGATGTCTCTCCGTGCAGCCTTTTTCATCATTTAGCATATTTGGGTTTTTTTCAAATCCAGAATAAAGGCTTCTGAAATCAGCATATGATGTTTAAAGGCAAAGAGACAAAAACAAGGCATTTAAAATCACCCAGTCATAAAAACAAATGACAGATATATTCGTGTACCTTCTGGTATTGCTCTTTGGAGGCCAGAGCTTCCTCAAGCTGCTGCTTTGTGTAGGTGTAGATGGCAGAGCGGTATGTCGTCCCCATATCGTTCCCCTGACGCATCCCTGCACAAAAACAGACACGCAAAAAAAAACAGACCAAAAAAATAAATACAAAAATCAAGATTTGACGATTTCAGCTGACGCGAGGTGCCGTTGTCCTCAGTTCTTGGCAGAGGGAACGTCACATCATCTGAAAACAACAGCTGACAACATTTCCAAAAATATGACTTGTCTGTCTTGGTGGAACTGAATGCTGTTTTTGACTGATTTGATCATCTCGCCGTGCATCCTTTCATCATTTAACTGTCATCTTGTCAGCCTGTCGACAACCGCGTCTGGTTAACTCAAAGGTTTCTAATGATGGCAATGTGTGTGGGTCAATCTGTGACGCACACGCAGGTGCAGACATTTATGTTCCAATGTGACTGAAGATATTTCATCCACCTACTGACAGCAAATATCATCAGCTTTACCTGCACCTGCGCTGCTGACATTGGCATGCATAACAAATCTAAATCAGTACATTAAATGTGTTTATCGGGAAGTTTTATGTGAAGGGATTGCCTAAACATGTTATGCCTCTCATTCAAAGCAGCAGCAGACAAAAAATGACATGTTTCAAACTAATTCAAACTAATGCTGGAGCAGCTTTTTCAGGACCCTGTGGCTCTGAAGGGTCTCGTTTATTTAGACGTGACTCACAGTTGCAGCCAGTACAAAGATAACAGATGCATTCAAAAACATATTATAGAAATTATAGAGTTACAGAAATATAAAGGAACAAGCCTGTATACATGGAAATGTGACTCCTAAAGTGCATTTACATGAGTTATTTTAACATTTAGACCCTTCTGCCAAAACGACAGGATAAAGTTAATAGTAAATAATTAAATGTGATGATCATAACAAAAAAAACAAGAGGGATGTTAGATTATCAAGGAGACTGCTGTGTCTCTATAAACAGCAACACTGAGGACCACATAAAGCAAGCATGGAAAAACACCAGCTGCAGCAGCTCCCATTTTTCTCTCAATAAGATGAGGATCATTACAGAAATATGACCTTTTACACGCTTCATTACTTTTCAGTATGCTGACATATTATAATATCTTTTTGTTGTAATGTATGTTAGATAAAATAACATTTATCCTATATGTGAATGAATGAAAACCTGTTTCTGAAAACTGTAATTTTTTTTGATACTGTGGGAAGAATTTACACTATTTTGTGGTGGGGTGATAAAAAGAGAGGACAAAAGCACTCAGCTTGCTACACATTATATCTAAAGGAGTTGCAGGGCCATGGAATTAGGGATGGGTATCGAAACCCGGTTCTTGTTGAGAACCGGTTCCCACTGTTTCAATTCCTTGGAATTGTTTGCCATTTTTGCAAACGATTCCCTTATCGATTCCAGTCGCCCCAAATGATGTCACCACGTTGCGGAGCGTCATTTACCTGTCAGGAAACACGGCGCCTAAGCGGCTCAAACGCTCAAAAGTTTGGTTATACTTTACGAGAACGGATGACAACAGGGCGACTTGCAATACTTGCAAAGTAGAGATTTCCTTTAAGGGAGGAAACACTACGAATATGCAAAAACATTTGCTCACAAAACACACGATAACCTTAAATGAATGTCGTGTTTTTAATTCCGCTCTGGACTCGTGAATCTCAACCCAGCAGCAGCGGTAACGTCTGCACGTCCTCTCCCGTTAATGCGGCAGGTAAATAACCAACTAACAGTGCATATTATGTTAGCGCGATCTGCCTTATTACAAAACCTGCCATTACTGTGCATTTAGATAACCATGATGAGAGAGACAGAGAGAGTCTGGCTGGCTCAGATGCTGGCAGTTCTCGCTGCAGTCTACCGTAGCGTCTCCTTTCAGGCCAGGATAGACGAATGTCACCGAGCAGTGACTAAGTTTGTGGTAAAAGGCTTGCACCCATTTGCCACAGCAGATGCCCCCGATTTCACTTTGGTAAGTGAATGTGTTTAATTGTAGGCAGGGACATTACTGGATATTCTTGTGTAATTGCTACAGAATAATTTATGTTATACTTTGTTATTGCTACAGAAGAATATTTATTTTATTATTTTACATTTACAATTTTTTTTCCTGGGGACTCTGTGTTACCCCATTGAAGAGCCGTGGGCTGTGGATCTCTTAAGATCTCACTGCTGGGTTTGTAAGGCCATGTTACTCCTAAATTTCTATCTTGTTCAAAGAGAAGATATAAAACACAGTTCTAAGCTAATCGGCCTTAGTGTTCTCCTTTTTAAAAAAGAATCGATAAGAGAATCGATAAAGAATCGAATCGTTAAACAGAATCGGAATCGTGAAAATCTTATCAATACCCATCCCTACATGGAATACATGCCACGAAACTCGTGGTGCACGATTTTCTGCTGATGTTGTAACAACCGTAATTACAACATAGCACCACTAGGGAACTTCCCTTTATTATAGTAGGAGGGGAGACCCCTAGAGTTGTGCATGGCCCGTAGCATTACCGACAGCCAATCACATTCATCTCTTCACTGTTGTTGTAATGGACTAACCGACTCCAGGACCTGTATGACCGTAGAGTCGACAGCTATGGATTAGTGGTCTGCCTACCTGACTAGCCACTAAGTTATCTGGTTAACTTCCAGACTGCACACCCGCTAGACCTGCTAGCTGCTCCTCCCTCCCCAGATTTCCATTACAATGTTAACGCCAGAGTTAGCGGAGTTACCGCAGTCAGCAAAGCATTGTCGACTTTTACACACTATGAACCTTAGCACTCGATGACCTAGACGCTTTCATTTTCAGTTGATAGTGGAATATCTAGGAGGGAAGAAATATCCTGAACTGGCTTGGTGCAGCTGTGGCATCCTATTACAGTACCACACACAACCCAATATTCCACAAATGTTTGTAAGGGCAGACTACACGGTTAGGCTCTTGATTTTATACACGTGTGGAAATGGGACCAAAAACAGCTGAATTCAAAGATTAAGATGTGTGCCCTGATTCTTTTGTTCGGTAGTGCAGGGTGATGTCATTTGTTGCAGAACTGAAGTGGTTCTATTGATTTGCTTTGCTTGCACTGAAAAGTCAAGAAAAGTTCAAGCATCAGCCAATCACTTTCTTTCTCTTAGCCAAGTCAGTGTCACGGGTGGGGGGTTGGGATCTATCCCAGCTGCCACAGGGCAAGCAGTGGGATACACCCTGGACAGGTTGCCAGTCTGTCTCCGGGCTAACACACAAAATCACCAATTAATCTAACTCTACAAACTATATTTCTCGGGACTGTGAGGAAGATAGAGTACCCAGGGAATTCACAGAGAGAACATGCAAACCGGCCCAATGCTGGATTCGAAACCAGGCCCTTCTTGCAGTGAGGCAACAGTGCTAACCACTGCACTACCAAAAAGGTAACCAGAACCAGAAATAGCTGCTTCTGCAGTTCACCATCAGAAAGAAGGAGAAGCCAATCACTGAAGTGAGTAATCATACTTTACTACATGAAAAGATTAGCACGTGGCAGTGAGCCTGTGTCATGTAATTTGCTCATGTAAGCTTAGTTAGGTTTCATTGTGAGTGATTGGTTGCTGTCTCTATAGTGAAAACCAAGTCCCAAGTTCGGTTAAATGGGAAGGGCATCTGGTGTAAAATCTTTGTCAAATTAAACATGTGGATGATCTTTAATTGGAAACAGACATTTTGAAGATGACACTGACACTGGAGATGAGGAGAAAGACTTTATGAAATAAACTAGCACCGTAATTGTCAGGCTATAAGCCGCTACTTTTTGCACAAGCTTTGAACCCTGCAGCTTTTAGTCAGGTGCGGCTTTTCTATGGATTGTCCATAATTTTTGTGATATCGTAAGACGATTTGTTTTGTTTGTTCCGCTGTTGTACGGCACTACGTTGCCTGGCGGAAGGGCATGTGATCAGACACACAGTATCGGGGTTAAAGAGTGGTATGTTGGTCACGTGTCCATCCGCCAGGCAACATAGTGTCGTACAAGTAGTGCGAAAAACAAACTTCAAAGTAGCGCTACACGTTCAGCGGGAGTCGTGGATGACGAGCGGCGATAAACTTGCGAAAAGCAAGTTGTGCTCAACTCCACCGGTGGAATCTGACAGCGTGGAAAAGTGTGAAAACATCCATGATCACCAACGGATTTCGAAGGGCTGGACTGCTGCATGATGGAGAGGAGGACACCGCCACGGCCCTTCTGAGGGTGTTCGACTCCGACACTGACAACGACGATTTCTTTGGTTTTGTAAGTGACAACGAAGGAATGAAGCTGAGAGTGGATGACGAAGCCACCCTGAGCCTGTTCGTATCCGACACTGGAGAAGAGGACTTTGGTGGTTTTAGTGGTGAATGACTGACTTTTCTTCTTGTTAAAGCCGTGTCGCTGCACCTGAGCCTAAAAGGTAGTCCGAATCTATTTTTCTGGTGTGCTGTAGGTTATTGTTATGTACTACATTTGTTACTCATTTATGAAGCACAGTACATGTTTCGTACTTGTAATTACTGCTACTTGTACATATACCTAAAAAGTTATGCAAATATGTACCCATAACTTGTTTTTCAAAATATTAATAAAAGTGATGTCTCCAAACAGCCATCTCTTTCCTGACAATTCCCTTTGTGCATATTCTCTTACATATGATAAGTCAACACTGAAACACCTGCGGCTTTTAGTCAGGTGCGGCTAATGTATGTACAAAACAGATTTTGAGCAGGGGATTCGATACCCATCCCCTGATTTTAGCTTGTGCGGCTAATATTCGGGTGCGCTTTGTAGTCCAGGAAATACGGTATTCCTACTTTACACTTACTCGGAGATGAATGTAAAGTAGGTTAAACCAGCTAAATGCAAAAGGGTGGATAATTTCTGGTAATGCAAATGTACTCTGTTACATTTCTCAGGAGGTAGCTGAAAATGTAATATATTATTTATACTAGAAGTAATGTAATGCAATGTAACAAGTTAAAAAATAACATTAAAACTAAGCTTTAAGAAGTTGGCAAATAGCAGCTAACAGTTGAGCCAGCCTGAAAAAACTGAGTCTGTAATTTTGAAACAATGAGCCTAAAACATGCTTTTGTTTCAAAAGGCTTTATTAGCTGTTTTTTTTCTGTTGCCATCTTTAAACCAAACACTTTTCTTTCTTTTTTTCTCATCAGTTTTATCCTCATAATAGTTCCCTAATGGTATTCTAAGATACATACGATGATAGATGATGCTTCCTGTTCTCACTCAGTTTAATAAAATCTTGAATGTATTACAAACTGATATTACTGTTAGTGCGGGTTAATAGAATTTCCTGGTGAAAATCAGAAGAAAATGAAGCATAATGGGGAAAAGGTAAGAAGAAAAATTACACTTTTCAGTATTCACTGCATTAGCCACTTTTTCATTCTGTTTATCAGTTTTTAAAAAAAAAAACCTCAGTGTTTTCCTTTGGGGCCAAAGTAATGAGTTTGTTGGTGAATGATGTACCTTGAGTTGGGTTGTGGCTTTCCCAGAAGACTTTGAGGAGACTGGCAAAGCTGATCTGCTCTGGTTGGAAGACAACTCTGACCACCTCAGCGTGGCCTGTCCTGCCTGCAAAATACAACATTTGTGAGCAGATGAATGATACGGAAAGGTACAGCGTGTTCAACTGATGAATCATTCCCCCTAATTCACTGCTTATGAAAAAACATTTAGATTTTTTTTCCTTTCACATTTTCCACAGCTCCATTAAGAGCTTTTTTTGGTTTGGACCTGGGTTGTTTCATTGCATTGCTCAATGTGAATGGAGGTTAAGATGGCCCCAGTTTGGAACTGAAGCAATGTGATGCTATGGACAAGATCACCCGCAAAATTGTTTTTAGCTTTTATGTAACACATTAAATATTTTCACCATATTGACTTTCCACTAGAAAGCCCTTTCTAATGAGGGACTTGGGAGTCACTGGTCTACATCGATTTGTCGTGCATTACTGAACAAATCCAGCTACTGATGAAAATACAGTGAAAAGCTTCAGAATAACAAGTGGACTGCAGTTGATCCAATTTTATTTTAACTGCTGGTTTGCAAGCAAGCTATTACCCATAATCCAGAAGTACTAGCTAAATAAGTACTTAAGTCATGATGAGGACCAAGCGAAATAGACCAGTAAAAGGACCTTGAGTTAAGATTATTTTGTTAACTTCAGCCTGACAGCTTATCACTCTTCACTTGCCATTAACAAACCAGCCTTGAAGGTCTTCTTACTGTTTTCCTTTGGATCCTTTGCTTGCATCACATGGTCTTCGTCAGCAGCTGTAAGTGCTTAGCTGTATTTTAGGTACCTCATCCATACTGTCTCTCAATTTGAGCTTAATATTTTAATCTAGACTTCACTGTCATTGACAGAAGAATCTCAACTCAAGGTTCACCTTTTCACTGGTTCTGGAGCTTTTAAAATCAAGAGTTATTGATCCCTCTAGTACAGGGGTGCCCAATCCCAGTCCTCGAGAGCTACCGTCCTGCAGCTTTTAGATGCATCCTTGTTCCCACACACCTGAATCAAATGAATGGCTTGTTATCAGGCCTTTGCCAAACATGATGGCATGCTGAAGAGATCAAACCATTTGATTCAGCTGTGTTGGAGTAGGGATGCATCTAAAAGCTGCAGGATAGTAGCTCTCGAGGACCGGGATTGGGCACCCCTGCTCTAGTAGATGTGAACAAAACAGTCATGACTAAAGGGAAGCTTTTAGAAAACAAGAAAAAGCACACAAGACTTATAACTTACAGTATTCACATAATATATTTTAATATCCAAAGCTAAGGAGTTCTAAGGTAGATATTTGTATATTTTCTGAATGCCTCCAAAATGATCATATTTTACACCTAAAAAAACAGATTTTTTTTTTCTTAAATACTGGTTCAAAGCCGATTTCAACATTCAACCACTACAAACAATCGCTGTTACAGACAGTCAAACAGCAGCTGGTGCTGGTAATGAGCGTGACCCATTACGTGACACCTCATCTTCCCCCGTCTCTTATTCTGCCTCCACTCCTATGTCTCTCTCTGTCTTATTACTTTTTTAATATCAGGAGTTATGGATTCCTACGGAAAGATATTGGCGAACAGAGACAAAGCAGCAGTCGATATTAAATTAATGCTTCACCAGGCCAGTCTCACAGGAATTAATTCATCTTGGACAGCACGAGAAATACAGCAGTGGTTGGAACCACAAAAAATAATGCTGCAGCTGTTAGCTTAATAGACATTCAGCTGCAAAATAATCTGATAATCTATCATTAATTCAGAATCAACCTGCAATGACCTGAAATATTATTTTTCTCTTATTTTTGTTAAACTAAATGAATGAATTTCTTAAGACTCCTTTGCACCTGTATAAACAGCCTTTACTGGTAACTGGTGTTTGATGGCAGTGGAACAATTACATAACATCATTTTATAAATTCCATACATGTAATAAGCAGTTGCATGCTTTTACAGATCAAGCAGACATTAGGCAACATTTGCATTCATTATAATGTTTACTGACAAGTAAGAAGGTTATGTGATTACTTCAGTTTGTTTTTTGAATTACTCCAAAGGTTATGAATGGATTTGCATTAAAATTGTATCGGAGGCGGGGGCCTGGCCCAGCTTTGAAAGATTTCACTTTTGGATTTAATCTGACTCAGGATACTCTGGATTTTTCTTTTCTTTTTTTCCCTTTTCTTTTTTTTTTTTTTTTGGTAAAAACTGATCCAGCTCCATATATTCTTCTGGTTTAGGGCGTCAAAACTCTGGAGTTAAGGCCTAGAAACAGGCCCCAAAACAGGCACAAAGACATGACGAAAGGGGAGGACAGGACTATATAATGAGACACAGGGGGTCACAATCAAGTCAAGCCAGAGTCTTGAGCAGACACAAGACACAAGTGGAAAAAAATCGTTCGAGTTCCAGTGAAGTTACGGGGGGGGGACATGACTGGAGACATGGGGAAAAAATCTGGAAAAATCAAAACAGGAACAAAAACTCAACAATAAACAGGCATTGTGGGAGCAGGACAATACACCGGAACGGAACAAAAAACAGGAACACAAAGATTGTAAAACAAAATGTGCACAAAACACTGGCGCACAGGGAGCAGTTCATCAATAATTCAGGGGACCAACCCGGAGGATGGCAACACGGGAGTCCAAAACAGTTTGGTTCCGGAGGCCGACCGTGCGGACGGCAACGGCGGCGACGTGGAAACAGTTCAGGGGGCCGACCGTGCGGACGGCAACGACGGCAATGACGGCAATGACGTCTAGAGGCCCAGAAAGTGCCCGCGATGCTGAGGTGCTGGACGTACCTTGGACGGCGGTGTAACAACCGCAGGACCAGAAGCAGAGGCCGGACCAGGCGACGCCGAAGCAGAGGCCGGACCAGGCGACGCCGAAACAGCTGCGGATGGTGACACTGCAGGTGACGGCTGAACGGGCCATTCGGACCCTCCAGCAGACATGAGGAAGGGCTGGCCGGGCTCACCAGAACCCCCAGCGGACAAGGTAGATGGCGGCGCGGGAGCCGCAGAGTGCTTGATCTACTCACTCGAGCCTCCAGCAGGAGCAGATGCAGGGCCAGAGGGTGTCGGGACCCCTGACTGAACATTAGGCTGACTAGGTGGGTGAGTGTGTAGCTGACCAGGGAACTGAAGTACTACAAGGGACTGAACTGAAGTCTGAACTGGCACAGGGGACTGAACTGATGGCTGTAGTAACGATTGTGGTGAGAGTGGAGTAGGTGGTGGAGTAGATGACTGCACAGGAAACTGAACTAGAGGTGACTGCACAGGAGACTGAGCTAATGGTTCTGGTGCAAACATAGCTGCTGATGACAGAACCAATGGCTGAGCTACAGGGAGAGGGGACACTGAAGACGGAGTTATGGGTAGCGGGGATAAGGGCTGTGCTGCGGGCAGCAGTGACGATGTGGAGGTGTAACGGGTGGAGGAGTGGCTGAATTGGCTGCGGGCCGGGCGGTTAATGGCTCAGCTACAGAGTGCATTAATGGCAGGGCTATAGGTTGAATGACTGACTGAGTAGCAGCCTGAATGGCTGAGTGTAGTGATGGTTGTGGTGGAAGAGAAGCAAGTGGTAGTGTGGATGATGGCGCTAAGGGCGATTGAGTGGAAGACCGAACGGATGACTGAAGTGATGGTAGAGGTGAAAATGGAGCTTGTGGTGGAGATAACGACTGTGCTAGCGGGGACACAGGAGACGGAGCTAGCGGGGACACAGGAGACGGAGCTAGCGGGGACACAGGAGACGGAGCTGCTAAGTGAGCTTACCACAGTTCTTTGCATTGTTATGGCGGGAGGAGCATGAGGAGAACAGTCTTTTAGATCACCCAAATGGGAAATTTTGGTTTCAAAGGAAACAGTCTTTTTCTTCTCAGCCATAACATAATCAGACCTTGGGCCTTCAGACCCAGTAAACTGTTCAGTATCACTTACACTCACCTAAGGCGTTTGCTCTGGTGAAGTCCTGGGTTCCGTCCGTGGCAATTTTCGCTGCCTGCACTGCTGCTGCTTCCCCCTGGAAATGGGAGTGGAGATAGTGGTGGTTGCCGGTAATGGCAGAGAGGTAGAATCTGACTCCTCCTCTGACCATATTGCTGTGAGAAAAGAGGCAGGTGAGCGGTGGTCAGAGCTGATGGTGAAGAATTCCGCGACAGTGGCGTGGAAACCCCCTTGCGCTTTAATGGCCGCTGCTGCATTGCAGAGAGCTCCATCTGCTGCTGCAGCGGTGGTGGCTTCGGCGCTGAATACCGGGAGCGGGCGAGAATGGCTAACTCTCGGGCTTGCAGTACCTCCCGGGCCTCGCGCACCATGTTTATTGAGTCCATAAATCCTCCGAGTTGACCAAAGTGGGCGTTCCTCTCGAGGATGGCTTCAATGGCTTTGATTCCTACTGTCACGGCACGGACATCATCAGTGTGGGAAATCTGCTCTACCAGACCCTGGATGCAGGCCAAATCAATTTCCCGGGCGGAGCCTGCTGAGTCCATGTCTGGTCGCGTCGTTCTGTCATGAAGCACTGTGTGGCAGGCAGGAGTTGGACCCAAAATGCAGGACTCAGACACAAGGGATGAACTCAAAACCACAGCTTTAATTGCTGGCACGGAAAACGAGTATACAACGCAAACTAAACTAAACTGGGAAATAACAAATTAACACACAGGGAGATCCACACAGCATGAGGGACGACGCAATACTGAGTCAGAGAAACACAGGGTTTAAATACACTGGGAAGTAACGAGGGGAATGAGACACAGGAGGGCACAGCTGGCGAAACAAGGAAGCAAAGCAGGACACATTCACATAAGACATGGACCTTCAAAGTAAACAGGAAATACACAGAGACACAGACCAGAGGTGGACAGAAAAGCACAGAGAAGCACGAGGGAGAGCACAGACATGACGGGCTGGGAAAACATGTAATGTAACACAAGCAGGGGAAGCTCAATAAACTAAGCAACTTAGGACCGATAAATTAACTCCAAGAATAACAAATGAACTTGACATGAAACAGGAACACAGGAAAACTAAGAGCGCTGGGTCGAATGACCCAGGATCCTGACATAAACCTTCTGTTTGTGGGAGGTAGACAGTCAAGGGGGAGGTAAAGATGATTGTTTCACACAGGATGAACTCCTCAATGAAAAATAAATAAGGACTACTTTGAAGTGTAAATTATACAAAACTACTCCAGCAGAATCCAGGAATAATAAAAAGAGAAATGAACACAGCAGCTGCCATTTAAAGACACAAAGACAGTGGACCTCCAGCAATTTTTGGACATTACTTAACAGTACCGCTGAGACAACACATATATGTGTCTCTTTTTTTTTGTTGTTCACTTAAGCACAGAATAAGAGAGAGACAGAGACCAACTAAACATAAAAGGTGACTGAAAGAATAAATCTGTTTGTGTGGGTATTTTACCAAATTGGAACTATGGTGTTATAAGCCCACTGGGACTGCACAGCTAGACTTGACGAGCACTTCCCCCGAGTGTCAGCTGTGTTATTCAGTGTGTGACAACATAAGAAAAACAAAAAACAATTAAAAGAAATGATATATCATGTTTACTTTGTATAATTACAGCAGTGGCAGCCCTGATAACTAGGGATGGGTACCGGTATCCGGTGCCATGATGGCACCGGTTCTGACATAAACGGTAGTAACCAGACCGAAAAGCAGCGCACATTTCGGTGCTTTTTTTCCTGAGCTGTGATACACTTTAGATTCTAGCCAATCATTTTACGTTTCCGAGGATAGTAGGCGGGTCCAGGTACGTACGTTCTTTTAGAGCAGAGCTACAGATTAAAAATGCCCAAGGCGAAGCGGTCAAAAGTCTGACTGTACTTCACAGCAAAATATGCAAACTCAGCAGCAACAAGTGCTTTAAGCTGATACTGTGATACTGTCAAAGGAGGTAACACCTCAAATCCGATGAAACACCTGGCGACGCATAGTGGGGTTTTTTTGTTTTTTTTTAAAAGCTGAGAAATGCACCGTATTTGATAGCTTGCTGTGAGACCTCACACCGAGCACATCTACTGCGGGTGTGGTGCCTGTTATCGGACCCGGAGTTAGCAACATCCCCCAAAAACCCGAAGAGGAGAGTCCTGGCCCCTAGCCCTGCCAGTGTAGCAGAAATGATGATGGATGATGATGCAGCAGCAGCCGTTCTTCTCTGCGTGAGTAGCTTAATGCTGTTCGTGTGTAATTTACGTTGAGTAGGCTCACCACGTTATTACATTAATGCATGCAAGGTGAACTACCAAACACCGTAGTAGTTACATGCGGCTGTCCTCTTGTTTGATGGCAGATGCTCCCTTCACCCTGGCCAAAAAGGCTAAAATGACCAAAGAAAAAGTGGAAAACAGTTAAACATGAAAGGTTTTGGACAAAGTTTGTGTTTTTTCCATTGTTTAAGCACTGCTTCCAGCCAAGAGTGATACCATATATGCCCCATAGCTGCAGAAAAGGCTAACATTGTTATCTTTTTACAAAAAACCAGCTGAACATGAGAGGTTTTTGGACCAATTTTGTGTTCTCCATTCTTTAAGCACCGGTTTGAGCACCGTTTGAGCACCGGCACCCTTTCAAAAGTACCGATTTGGCACCGGTATCGGATAAAACCTAAACGATACCCATCCCTACTGATAACCCCCAAGATAAAGAAGACACTATTTTGGCTGCTCTCTCATTTGCAAGGGGTTGATATTCCTCAGTAGCTGCTTTATTCAGGTGATGAATGCTGAGCTTGTATGATGTCAGCCGTCAGAGTTCAATGGTTAAACCCTTCTCATCGAAATTTCTGCACAGAATGCAGAAACACTCTCACAAGATGATTCACGTTTTTTTGCCTACTGCTCCCTAGCAGCAACTTCTTTAAAGGCTTTAAAAGCCAGAAAAGTCCAGAAACCAATGATGATGTTGCAGTGGATGGCTATATCCATCCCTTACACATATATAATGATGTTGCTCTTATTCGGGACCGCTACATCGATCACTACGGCCGTCTTCTTCTTTTTGTCTACCACCACTATGTCCTGTTGGTTAGCCACCACCATTTTGTCCGTCTGTATCTGGAAGTCCCACAGGATCTTAGCTCCACCACCCTTGGGGGCATCTCCCATTTTGACCTCAGGACTTACAGGCCATATTCAGCACAGATGTTTCTGTATACTATGCCGGACACTTGGTTATGGCGTTCCATGTATGCCTTGCCTGCTAGCATCTTGCACCCTGCTGTTATGTGCTGGATTGTCTCAGGGACATCTTTACACAGTCTTCACCTGGGGTGCATGGTGTCTGGTGTGATAGACCCCAGCCTTTATGGATCTTGTGCTCAGAGCTTGTTCCTGTGCTGCCATGATTAGTGCCTCTGTGCTGTCTAATATTACATTACGATATATATATACACAGGGCTCTAGAGTGCGACCAATTTGGTCGCAAATGCGACCAAATTTTTCAGTGGTGCGACTAAAAAAAATTTTTTGGTTGCACCTGTGCGACCAACTGTTCGGGTAGCAAAAAAAAAATAAATCTGCAACCTTCCCTGTGGTCAACAACAGACACACATTTTGCCCCTATCGTGGACTAAACCAATCAGAGATAGTCAGGGGCGGGACCTCTCTGATTGGCCGTGGTCCAGTTGAAAGTGCAGGTGGAAGTGGGAGGTGAGTAGCTTGAATAAAGCGATATCAATTCATTAAATCCTGAATCGACTTTTAAATATAACTGTGTTTTGCCAGAAACGCCAGATTCTCAGATTAAAGCTCACAAAACCATTTCAACAACAACCAAACAGCAAATGAGAGCAGGTACACGGATTCCACACAAAGACGTAAACACAGAGCGGACCGACGCATCAGAATCAGCTTTGTCTTTCTCGGCTTTCTCACCCGACGGCCCGTAGACAGACACGCTGTCGGAGCTTAGCGATTCTGATGCGTCCGGTCTGCGCTGTGATTACGTCTTTTTGCGCTGATTCTGAGCTGCAGGTTTTGTCTCTCTCCAACCAAAATTCACCGAGCCAGCAGCAAAAGAAGCAGCAAACTGCGCTTCACATTTGATCAATGCGTCATGAATTTTGCTGTTTTGCTTCCACGACTATTAAAATCACATTCATGCACAGCTAGCTCTCTCTCTCTATACTTCAAGAACAGCTTCCGTCTCCAATCTCTGTTTTCTGTATTATTCATTCGCTTATTACCCAACAGTCTACCGTTGTTCACAGCGCTGTGGCTGCTGTCTTTTTCTTTTCTTTTTTCACTTAAATGACCTCGGACAAGAAAGCCTATTTTTTCTGTTATTCAATACTGAAGAAATGGATGGATTATAGAAATCAGTGATGATACCCAGCCCTAGTGAGCAGCCTAGGCACGACAGACGTGGATGTAGCTGTAATAGGAAAAGAACTATTGCTAACTTTTCTGTTAAGTTAAGGCCTGATCCTTCTGAAATTCATAGCCAGTGCTCTGACATGGTGTCATCAATCTTTGAATGCTGAAAAAGCACAGTGTATCCAGAAAAACACATTATATTATATAAATTATTATAAAATTTGTGTACGCCTAACTTTTGTGCCGTTACGCCTAACTTTTTAAAGTTAGGCGTACCGGTACGCCCATGGCAAAAAGTTAGTCTAGAGCCCTGATACATATATACTACTGGTCCATTCTTGTAACAAACTGACTACAAGAAACATGTAAATTAAAAATATGCTTATAATCAGCCTTTTAAATCAAGTGTTATTTCATTATAACTTCACAAATTTGAATGTGATCCATCTACATAATAAGACGGCCCTGTGTAAAAGTCAGAGTCATCTCTTTACATTTTGATAGTAGAACAGGAAATAGTTGCAGCGATTTATTGACACATCTGCAAACACAGTATATAAGGCAAAAGCACAGGTTATACAATTTTATCAAGCTTGAAAGTCATTTTTTGTGTAATCACCTTTTAATTCTTCAACATAGCCTGAACTTTCTTAAGAAAGCTTTCCTGCAATTTCTTTAAGAAGTCTTCAGGAATCGTTGTCCAGGTTTCTCGAAGGACATTCAAAGCTCTTCTTTGGATGTTGGCTACCTTTTGTTCTGTTCTCTGTCAAGATGATCCCACACTTCTTCAATCATGTTGTTTGCACTGGCACTGTGTTTGGGACCCTGAGCCATGCCGGTCAGATCCTTTCCAGATGGAATTGCATGGCGGATCAAAATCTGACAGTGTTTTTCAGCATTCATAATTTCATCAACTTTCCCAAGATCCCCAACACCACTGGCTGAAGTACAGCCTCAAACCATGACAGACCCTCCACCATGTTTTACAGATGGCTGCAGACACTCTGTTGTACCTCTCTCCTGACCTCCTCCACACAAACTGACAACGATTTGAACCACAAACTTCAAATTTGGATTCCTCACTCCATCAGACCTATTGGCACTGATTTTCAGTCCAGTGTAGCTTGGCATACCTCAGCCTTTTCTTCCTGTTTCCTTTCCTTAGGAAAAGCTTCTTGACAGCCACTGTTCCACTGAGGCCATTTCCGACGAGGCTTCAGTGAACAGCACCTGGATCAACTAAAGTTTCAGCTGCAACTCTCTCGACTCTCAGATACTGTTCATCTGCTGAGGATAAGTTTTTAACACCTGCCACATCATCTTTTGTCCTCCACTTATCCAGTTTCCTCGATTTTTTTTTTAATGACGCACTGCACAACATGGTGAATAGCTCTTTGGGAATCACCTTGTTGGTCATAAAATAGTATTTCATGTCTGTTTCATTGGTTCAACTAAACAAAATGTAAACAAAGTATGTACTTTTGCAACAGGCTGCAGGTAACAGTGTGTAAATATACCATTTAAGTTTGGATATTTGTAAAGTTGTTATGTGCTGACACATCACAACACTGGTGCCTTTTTTACTACTAGAATGAAAGAAATGGGGGTGGATGAAGATTTTTGCCCAGTACTATATAAGAAAAGCCTGGAGGAGGAGCTAAATGATTCACTTTAACAACTGATTAAATTCCTTTTTAAATACCATAATTTTAATTATCGCGGTGTCTTTATAATATTCCGGGTTTATGTACAATTAAAAAATTAAATCCATCCATTCCTGATTAACTGCGACAAATAAGCTGCAGGCACAAGCACTCATCTTCACGGCAGTTTTTACAGCTTCAAACGGTAAAAATAAACACACATTCCTTTGACCGTGTATGAAGATGGCTTCAAACTCAAATAATGACGAGCACACAGTGGAGTGAGAGAGTCAGAAACAAAGACAGCAAGTGAGAAAAATAATGAAGTGTGTGGGAGTGTTTTTACATCTATACTAACTCAGGTGCTCTATCTTTAAAAAAAAGAGAAAAATATGCTAATATAATCATCACATTTTGAACCTACGCAGATCTGACTGTAAATATTTAACCAACAATGAATATTCAGATCAATCTTTTTTTCCCCCTCCGGTTGTGTGTGTCTCTTGAAGATGTGAAGGTGTGAGGAGCACTTCATTTAGCCAAGTGCCCTCTTTTAATAGTCTGCCAAGATACCGTGCTAATTAAAACACACATCCAGCAGTTCAAACCAGGTTCGCGGTAGGTGTTTTTGTTTCAGAAACAGTGAGAGCAGTTAGTTAATGCCAGTTTAGGACTGTCACTGCGCTGCATTTGAATATGAAAGGTGAATTTTAATAAAAACTCACAAGATGTGCCTCTGCTTGAAAGTGTATCATCAAAAGTATTCAGCATACAGATAAGATATCACTCTATAACATGAATAAATGTAAAATAGCTGTCAGTCTGCTTACAATTAAAGAAGGACATAAATGAGCTGAAACGTGAAGCCAAATGTCTCAAAAGTATCCCAGAGTTTTTTTTAACTAGGACTCCAAGTCCAGAAACACAAACACACCTCTGGGTTTAGCCTCTGCTGACAGATAAATCATGCTACCAAACTGTATACTCATGCATGTCAGAGGTATCAATGTGCTGTTTTCCCTTTGACCTGCCGATCAGTCTCTAATATTTTTCATATGATTAAATTAGCCCTCATGCGCCTCCCCAGAAATGTAGCATGGTCACGATGCAGACTGCAGCTGTGAATGGTTACTGATGTGCACAACCCCTCTGTAGAACATAATGTGATCCATTATGGGATGTTATTCTATCTAGATTCCACATAATGCTAATGTAATTTGCCAGTGTAATCTGCCATCGCCTTGTTTTCATACCTCTGCTATTCTGTGCATGAACTCCGTCTCTTGTCTGCACTGCAATAATTAAAGTATTCATTTTGTTCCATCTCAAAAATGATCTTCTCCGTTTCACTCCTAGTTTTCTGAAGTAAGAGAATCAAGTCAGCAGCATGGAAACCCCGCTACCAATTTGTGTTTTGGAGGTGTAATTACAGAGCCATGCCCTGTCTTAGATAAAATGAAATAAACTGCAATTCAGCTTCGCTCGGATTTTATTTGTGCAAAAGAAATCTGTGTCCAGTAACCTGGAGAATTTTGTCTCAAGACTTGTTTGAAGGCGATAGAGGGTCCAGTAGGCGCTGCAGAAGGAAATGTAAAAGCTATTAAATGCTAGTCATTTTATTATAGACATAAATTGAATTTCCCATTAAAGAAAAGTTAGAAATTATAGTTCAGTCAGAACCCCTGTAGTTAGAAGTTGCCTGTTATTTCCTTCTGCAGTCATTTTTATATTTGTCGTCATTGACTTCATTCTGGGATCTTCCAATGCATTTACGAAAAAATTGCCTAAACTTACACCATCAAATCTCCAGTCGGGCCTCCTTTTTGCTGCTATGTTTATAATCACTATAAATAAAAGGGTACTTTCTATTCAAATGCTGCTCTCACATTTTTTTTTCCAGAAACTCAAAAGCCAACTGCTCTCTTTCATTTTTGTGTCTTTAACACGCTGCACACACAGACAGCATGAAAAACACCAACTTATCAATTAATCATCTAAACTTTTCTGCACCATATCGATGCGACTGTTTGACAGAATAAAACCAAGTTAAAAAGTAAAAGAGACAGATGGTGATGCAGATCTAATGATGGATTCACTCTCTACTGGCCGACTGAGAGGTCTGGACACACATCACACACACACACACACAGCTCCTCCTCAGAGTGGTCAGGCATGAATAGCAGCCTTATCCATGCCCCAGTATAATAGGGCCTGTGGGAAATGATTCACTCTTCTGTTTATGTGTGTCTTGTTTTCCACAATTTATTGAGTCACAGTAGAAAACACATGATTATGTGTGTGTTGGTAAGCAGAGGGTACCTGTGCAAACTTCCTTGTAGGTGGGGTTAGATGTGTAACCCCCAGAATAGCCCACTTGGGTAGAATAAACTCCTTTTTGCCTCCAAAACTCCCTCTCTGCACCCCAGAAGCAGCCCATACCTTCGAGGGGAAAAAATAAATAAATAAATAAAACAAATAAAACAAATAACAGCAGTCTTTAACAACCAATCCAATTTAACAAGACAGTAAAGACCAGGTCACACCATGCATCACATCTGTGGGAGTATTTACTGACTTGAGTCCCTCATTACCTTCTGTTGGCAGAGAAAACTCACAAAGATTCAGATGTTTGACTTTGATGTGAGCATTTACATGAAGAATAAAGGCAGACAAATACAGAAAATGAGATGCCGTTTGACTGGGAGTCGAGTTTGTACGGTGGATGGTAAATTACTTATTTTCTTCTTTCTACATTTGTTTCTTTTAATTGTTTTTTCATGTGTCATGTAACACGGTTGGAGATCCATTTAGTGTAGTCAATAGAAAATCATAAATCTCATGACATGGATTTGATAGGAACTGTTTGCGTGCTTTAGACCAAACTGTGGATGATGAACACAAACAAAAAGAAATACAGAAATCAGAAATAAACTGCAGGTTACATGCATAACCCCGGTTCTCAGACTTTTATAGTAAACCCATATTTACAGAGTCTTATATCCACAGCTAAAAACTACAAACTTTATTTTACTTGCATAACTCCAGTTTTCAGATTAGCATGATACGACGTCTCACTATGGAAGAGACATCCACTGTGTAGAAATGGACAAAAGTGAGGGGTGAAAAACAGCTTTTTCTGAATGTGGAAAGAAAGACACATTCAAGTAACTTTGAATACGGCATGATTGTATGTGCCTTAGTATTTCAAAAATTGCAACTAGGATTTTACCCCACAACCATCTCCAGGGTTTACAGAGAATGAGCTGAAAATAGGAGAATACCTAGAAAATATCCGTCCAGTTCTCTAGATAAAAATATCTTCTTGATGCCAGAGATCAGAGGAGAATAGTCAGATTGCTTTGAGCTGATCGAAGGGAACGGTAAGTACAATAATCCAGTAGGATCTGGTGGAACCATCATCATGGATTTGTGGCCAACAAATCTACAGAAATTGTGTAACGTGTTCGTGTCAATATGGATCAAATGAGGAAAACTTCCAGCTCCTTGTTGAATCTGTGCAATGAAGCAAATCTGGTACTAGCAACATGAAACAGTATAATTTATATATGTATGCATGTGTTTTATTTTTATTTGCAATGCTAATTTTGTAGGCTAACCTTATATATGTTTTGTCTTATTCTGGAAGGTGAATTACACAAATTATAAGAGAAGAGAAGCAGAGTGTTTGCAGCTATAGGTCTAAAAACAACAGTGCAAGAAGAATAACTACAAAAATTGAATCTGGTGTTATATAGCTAACTTAAATTTCACAGATATATCCAGGAATGGTAAGGATGCAGCAACTAACCCCGTGATGAAATATATTCAGATTAAAAATGCAAAAATCTGGGCGTAACATACAAGCCTATGGCTGTGAGTTTTAAAAGCAAGCCTGGTTCATAACTGGAGTTTATTTTTCAGCATGTTTTCAATTAATTTTCAGCATTACATTGGGTGACTAGTCTAATATTACATGTAGAGAAGAAGTAGGTAGCTAATGCTTCATTTATGCTTAAGTTCATGTGAGTCAACGTGACCATCAATAGGAAGCCCTCCACTTTCTGTTTGTATGTGTACATGACTATATTTTCCCCTTTTTGTGGCTTGTGCATGTACAAGAAATACTGAAGTTAACAAGGCAGTAAAGACTGAAATTGAAATCACTGAAATTACAATTACAATAAGCTGCAATGCAGGTTTTAGGTCATATCAGCATTTAAGCTAAACTGCATCAATTTCCTTGTATGTGTTTGGAGACACTTACCAAACATGGCCATCTCTGTTCCCTCTGGAAAAGGTGGAACAGTCCTGTTTCCATTCACATCATGTTTTTCTGCAGGAGCAAGTGACAAAGAAAGAGAAGGTATGAGAATTAAAAGATAAGAACCAAACGGCTGAAGACCGGCTCTATTCTCTGCTTCAGTTATGTTGTTATCTGCAGTGTGGTCATTGTTTACAGACACTGAGAGGATTTATTCATTAGATTTGCACCACTGGTACATGTTTCCCAACATGTTAATGTCTTCCCGAATCCAGTATAGGAGCAAAGACCACTCTGCGTATGCCAAATCAGACTTTATCTGTAAATGTAATTAATATTCATGCCAGTATCATTTTAAAATAGCTGTTAAACAGTTTTTATTGTAGCCAGCTATCATCGGGGAATTTCTTTCCAAACGTACAGCACAATTTCAATAAAAAACATGCTTTTAACAAGACTGCACCACCAAAATACACAAGATGTAGTACACACACACACACACACACACACACACACTGAGTGACCCACTTAGACAGTGGCGAACAGATCTACATAATTTCATAGCAGCTGCATTCACTCCAATCAGCACAGAGCCAGAGGTGCACAAGGACCCATTTGAGGCCACCCAGCCACCTGGCTGGGCTAACACACATTAGCATTAGCATGCTGGAGGCTGCATGTGTGTGTGTGTGTGTGTGTACAGATGGCTTGCTGTACAATGCTGTGGGGGAGGGAAATGGATTAAATTAAATGTGATGATGGAGGAGAATGAGAATAAACGTAACATCTGGATCCCCCCTTCTTACACCCTCCCCCGTTTTCACAAAAACACGCAAACATACACACACACACACACACACACACACACACACACACAGTCTTCACGCGTGATCGCATAATTGACATGAGGGGCAGCATGCCTATAGACAAAAGCAGCCAGATGGACTGCCAACCAATCAGCAATGCGTGCGCACACACATCAGAAAATGATTTTTGATTATCAGTTTTTACATTTTGCACTTGGTGTTCTCAGATTTTTTTTTTCTTTTCATTTTGTACAAACACAAAAAGACACACTTTATCACAATCTGAGCGAATGAGTCGTCCTTGTTTGTCTGATTACATGAGCAGCTTTTCATCCTGTGTCAGCCCAACAAAAATCTTCAGACACTTTCTCATCTTCCTCTGGATTCTATTCTCTTATATATGTTTTGTCTTATTCTTCTGGAGGAAGGTTTGGAGCTGCAGCCATCTCCTGCCCTGACTGGGAGTTTGGAAATGACTGCACCTCCTTGCCTTTACTCCCTTTACAATCCTACTGTTCGATTAGTATCCCATTGCACAATATCCCTGTTGTTCCTAATGTCCAACTGTGCACAAAATTTGCAATTGATACAAGCTGAAAAAGCTGCTGTGTGTACAGTGACATAATTATTTGTTCAAATGTTTAAATATGATGTAAAGTGAATGTATAATAAAGAATAAAGCGAATAAACTATTTTTTTGGATATTTTCTATGTATTTCACAAATCAAATCCAAATTGATCCGATTTAATTACCAACCTTAGAATATTGACAAAAAAAAGAATTTTCTAAATTTGAATGGTTGACTATAATATATATATAGTCAAGCAATCTTATAGATTTTCTTGCATATATCCACATTTCTATCCTCTGCTATAGCCACAAGCTGTGGGTAATGACTGCAAGCATCAGCCTGCAGATGCGAGTGGTGAAAATGAGCTTTCTCTGAAGGGTGCCTCGGCTCAGAAAGGGTGAGGCGCACAGTCAGTTGGGAAGGGCTCAGAGTAGAACTGCTACGGTAATTATTAGAGGTGGTTCAGGCTTCTGAATATGATGCCGCCTTGGTGAGGTGTTTCAGACATGAACAACTGGAAGGAGAGCCCAGGACACTCAGCTGACCTGGCACCGCCTCATTTTCCTCACAGAAGACCTGAAGGTGGTATCTGGGGAGAGGGAGGGCTGGGCATGTCTGCGTTGACTTCAACCTCCACCACCCCTAACCCAGATGAGGAGCAGAAAATGAATAAATGGATAGATGGATATCAGGATGGCTCAGAATGGCTCTTTGGGTGTGTCTACAAAATTATATTACACTACAGTGAAGGCAGCAAGACTGTATTATATTATCTTCACTAATATCTGTATATTTTTTGTCATTATTGGAAAAATAGATGATGATGATGGATGATGGATGCCTGACTTAATAAAAGCCCGATTATCAAAACTGCTTAAAAAATAATTTCCTTTGGGCTCTCACTAAAACCTTTTTGGAAGATGTGTAAATTCCCATTGTGAAGGAAAAACCCTAAATATACAGCATTTTGCCCTGCAGGAACCCAAACGTTGTCTGTTGGCTAATCCACAGTGTAATCCAGTGTGCTGATACTGGGTGCCTTCTTCTGTCTTAATTGGACAGATGCTGAGAGATTTTTCATCTGAGATGCCCCAGTTTCCAGACACCGGAAAACTGGATTTAAACTCTAGAATAAACGCTGGTAACGGAATGATTTTTGGCACAAAACCAAGGGAGTTGAAAGTCATAAAAATCATCACAAATGAAGCTTTAATCCAAAAAGCATCAACCTTCAACAACCTGCAAATCCCTGTGATTTCAAATGGAAATTTAAGATCCTGCACCTTAATACTGGTACACATTCAGCATCCCCTTTCCTCCTCCTCCCACATTATCCTGTGTGTGTGTGTGTGTGTGTGTGTGTGTGTGTGTGTGTGTGTGTGTGTGTGTGTGTGTGTGTGTGTGTGAGAGAGAGAGAGAGTGTTAGTAATGGCTGCCTTCAGGGACCAGCAAAGGCATGTTCATTACTGGCTACACACAAGCACACACAGATACTTGCGCGTGTGTGTGTGTATGGCACACGCATGCCATACACACACACAGACAGACACACACACACACCAAGACACTGAAAGATAAACAATTTAAATGTAAATGTCAGTGGGAAAGACAATAAATTCAGACAGAATACTAATGAGAGTAAAAGCTCACTGTGTGTGTGTGTGTGTGTGTGTGTGTGTGTGTGTGTGTGTGTGTGTGTGTGTGTGTGTGTGCGTGCGTGTGTGTGCGTGCGTGTGTTTGTTTGCGTGTTATAGAAAAAGAAAGATAAAGAAAAAACAAAGCTCTGAAATGTAAACACCTTTCTTAGTAACAGCTGTTGCAAACACACACGCACACACAACCACACGCACACACAACCACACATGCACCAGCCCATTTGTTTCTTGAAAGATTTGAACAAGAGCAGATAATAATGTGTACCAATAAGTTTGCAGGATATATTTAAACTCAGATGAGATAGGAAAAAAATCCGTTATTTATTATAAAATTGCACTACAGCTTTTATAATTTCACTGCACAATATTTGTTGTTTGGCCTGAGCTCTGCAAAAGGACTGACTTGAGTTTTCACAAAATCGGTGCAGCAATTCTGCTCATTTTAAAAAATGTATTCTGCAGTGACAAATCAATTGCACACTGCTATTTAAGCTGCTTTTTTCCACACATTTCCCAGGCAGGGCTGATTTTTAATGCTCACAAGGTTCATGTTTTAGTTCAAATGACACCCAGATACAGTAACTGCGCACACTTCAAAGTATTGTTGAAATTATGCTCACTGGTTTGCTTTCCTGCTTCTGCATGCTGCACTTCAGAACCTGAAACAAAGCCCCACACCCTACAATTTCCATCAATCCTTACCAATAAAAATAGAGCCAAGTTGCCACCAAGTTCGTCAACAAATTCCTGTTTTTTAATGCCAAAAATATATCCATTCAACTCAGATTGACTTCACATTTTTCCTCTCTTCATCTTTGCCCCACTTGCAGTAGATCCAAGCCACAAATGGGACCTGTCTCCTAGTTTCAAATCCACTGGTACCGACCATCCAAGAAGTTTGTGCTTTAGTTCTCATGGGTGAAGTTGCAGCATTGTTACCAAACACTAATTAGCAGATGTGTGTCTGTGTATCTATTCAGATTAGTCAGCTAAGAACGACGGCTGTTGTTAGCTGATAAATTACCAATCCATTGTCTCATCCAAATATGTTAATATCTGGCTCAAAAAACTAATATGATAGCAGTCAAAACACAGAGGCGTCAAAATGAGGTTACAGTGGCTACACCCACCTTATATATGTAGAATCTTTAGAAATATAAAGTACCAATAGAGTAACTACATCAGTTAGTCTATTGTTTTTAATTAAAATAATTCAGGAACCATAGTTTACCCTACAATACCTGCTCTGCAGCCTTTAAAAATATTTATTATTTCTTTCAATGTAACCTTTATGATCTTGTGAGTTTAGAGCTTTACCACAGCATTTATAATACCGCAATTTATGTTTAAGATATTAATGTGTATAATATTCCCAGTCCCACACAATAATACAAATCATTTGACATGCCAGAATTAAATTCCTCTTCTACTTAGTGCCAGCCATGCCATTTCAATTCCAGATTTAATATGAAATCATCTCAGAATGCAACAGCGTGAAAAACAAATGAAAAGGAATGAAATCTGGATCGCCCCCCCAACAATTTCCTTTCTAAACTTACAGGACTGCGGGGACACTCAAAGTGAAACATGCTTCCTGATTTAATTGTTGTTTGTGCTGTAGACTGTTTAGAGATGAAGAGCTAAAAACTAAGGACATTCCCCCCTGTTTCCACCAGCCAATCGCACCCTGGGCGTATCTGTCGGGACTGAAAAAGAAAACATAATAAGAAACTGCCTTAAGTGTGCATTTTTTGTAATGGCTATCAGAGGGCAAGAAAACGTATAGTCCTATGGAAGTCTACAGACTGACCTCAGCAAAGACTTTCCTGCTGGGTTTATGGTCACAGTCAGTAATTTCATACTGAAACACTGAATTTATTTTAATTTTTTCTCAATGTAAGTATCAGAAAGGAGGATTATCCCAGATATGTTCATTGGCTAACCACTTCTGACTGACCAGTCTGACCGCTTGTCACATTCAGTTTCATAACACCAGGACAGTGATGGCTTCAAAACGAGACTTCAAAAACTAGTGGGTGACCTCACAATGGCAATTTTCATACTGTTACTGGAATCAGTATACTGGTGTGTATAATCACAGGTGCGTGCACCAAGGAAGAGCTCATCAATGCTGTGGTGCCCAATATGTGTTCATGTATTGCATTTAAAAAGTCAAGCAACAAGCAGTAGCAGACATATTATGGGACTAAAAACACACAGACTATTTTCATTCTCATGCTTGCCTGACTTTGCGCGCTGATTTAAAGAAGACAAAACAGACTGCAGATTGTTTCTGCTCCGCATCTTGTTTCTGTGTTTATTCAAGACAGTTTCTGACTGTTTGCACTAATTTTCTTTTATTTAGTGGTAAAGAGCAGCGAAAGAGGTTAGAAAGCACTTCAGGGCCCTTCACATCAGAGACCCACTTCATTTTAGGTTTTGTGTGTGTGTGTGTGTGTGTGTGTGTGTGTGTGTGTGTGTGTGTGTGTGTGTTTGTGTGTGTGACTAACCAGCCTGCCTCCCGGTCTCTTCTCCCGCTCCCTAAATCCTGTCACAATAATAAGCCTGATCTCAGGACAGGCGTTTATCCATGGTGACATCTGTGGCACACACGTTCACACTCTCCATTAGTGCTGCTCTATTTCAGCTCAGGCCTACGTGTGTGTGTGTGAGTGAAGGCAGCCAGAATCAGCCAATCAGCACTCAGTACATTCCAGTTTATCTCCATGGCCTTTCATCACGCCCTTCATCGCTTTTTAATTTTCTGTAGTGCAGCCACAGATAACAAAAGAGAAACTGATAAAATAAGAAAGAAAAGAGTTAAATAAACCGATCAGCACTGAATTTATTGTTGTGTAATGAGGCTATACTGCGTCATTAAAAGATAGTCACCTCAATCCTATGAATCTGCATGATTTCCATCAGCCTATTCTGTAGAAAATGATGTGACTTTCAATAAATTTCTGCCGATCCGAGATAAACGAGAGCAGAAAATCTCTTACGTCACCCTGCACACAGAGCTGACAAAGTGCTGAGTCAGGCTCTTGCGTCATTGTCTTATATTTTGTAGCTATTTCATCTCCCTTTTTCCTTTACTTGGTTTTCTTTCACTGTTCATCAGCAGCACAATAAAAACCATTATGCTTGAAGGAAGAGCAAACTCCATGTAAACTGAAAGGATTAAAACTTTCCTTGTGTTAATTGAAAGCACGGGAAAAATTAAGACGCAAAATAACACCCAACAAACTTGTGAGATGTTTGTTGGGTGCAAACTTTTTCCAATCAACCACTCAAATCTGTGAGAAACATCCAGTCAAACTTCCCAGACTTAAGACTAGTAGCAAACAACAAAGGAAAAAAAAACTTCTGATCTATGAGATACAGACGTGGAGGTAAAATAGTTCAAGAAGATTCTTGACTCGATGCTGCCTAAAGCTGAGAAGTTGAATTCTCTCAGGATCTTACTGAGGGATCCTGGGATGGAAAGGTGGAGCATGAGTTGGACTGGTTAAAAGAGCTATGCCAAAATCACAGTGTGGGTAACACAGCACAGTTCTCAATTTTAGTAGTTGCCATTAATGGTTAAACAAGCGGAAAGCAGTCAGTAAACAGTAAAGTGCCAAAAACTCTAATGGCCACTTGAGGCTGGCTCCAACAGAGAATCAATCCCAAATCACATGTTAAAATGTCCAAATTAACAGGAAAAACACACATGTTTACAGCCTGATACAAAATAGTTTTGGTTTATAAGCGTAGTTTTACTCTTCATAGCAACCGAATGTTCTTTTAGAACTCGTCCATGTGAATGGTAGAGTTAGGGGCGTGGCTACTCTGACTAACAGGTATGCAGATGCAGGCAGCTGGAGCCAATCAGCATCTGCTGGGCCTCACCTCTGCTAATCCAAGTGCATCAACTGGACCTTTGCCATGGAGCATGTAATCATCTGACAATTAATTTGAGTTTCCTATGTGTGCCTATCTACCGAATTTTTCGGACGATAAGGCGTCGATGAACGGGTCTGTTTTCATACATATGGCGCACCGGATTATAAGGCGCATTAAGCAAAACAAAACAGTCAGATAAGTCACACTTTACTCAACTCATTCTTCTTGCTTCCTCCACTTCGGTACCATTGATTCATTAATGCTGAATTCTCTCGTAGCTGCTCTATTCCCATGTTGTTGCAGTACATTAATGACTAACCTCGTATTGTGGATGGATTATCTCAGTTGTTCTCCTGGCTAAAGTTTTGGTCCATTTACAGCATCCTGCCATGCGACTGCAATTGTTCCTAACCACTGGAAATCACGTTAACTTTTATCGAGTGGAAAAAAGTTAGCATTCATTCTCCAGCTTTACTGTGTTTATAATAATAATGGATTGGATTTATATAGCGCTTTTCAAGGCACCCAAAGCGTTTTACAATGCCACTATTCATTCACTCTCACATTCACACACTGGTGGAGGCAGCTACGGTTGTAGCCACAGCTGCCCTGGGGCAGACTGACAGAAGCGAGGCTGCCATATCGCGCCATCGGCCCCTCTGGCCCACACCAGTAGGCGGAAGGGTAAAGTGTCTTGCCCAAGGACACAACGACCAGGGCAGAGAGCCCGGGAATCGAACCGGCGACCTTCCGGTTACAGATACGCTTCTCAACCCCCTGAGCCACAGTCGACCCACGTATGTATACGTAGCACATCATTATATTGCCCAGAGGTCGGCAACCTGCGGCTCGGGAGCCCCATGCGGCTCTTTAGTCCTTGTACTGCGGCTCCGCGTGGTTTGGGAAAATAAATTAGAAGTATTTAGCTGAAGTGTATTTTATCTATGTTAGTTCTTTTTTAACTTGTAGTTCTAAATTGGAAGATTGTTGTGATATTGAAATATAAAAATAAAATTATATTCTATTATTTTTTTCACTCAAAATAAGCGTCACACTCGCGGAAGCCGGTGTACCCTCCGAAACGCTGTGCATTTATCGAGACTTTCAACCCCAGGTAGGCCAATTATGGATCTTTGTATCCACATTATGTCAGCAGCTATTTTCAACCGTGAACTATGTTAAAAACAAACACCGCTCACGCCTCATAGATGACAGCTTACAGTCCTGCGTAAAGATGAAAGTGACTTCGTACAGCCCTGATTTGCAGACGCTGTGCGCAGAGGTTCAGGAGCAGAAGTCCCATTGTAAACACGGCAGACCCGACGATGTTTGCACGAACAAGCTTTTCACACACAGTTGCTGTACGCATACAGCCGGCTGTAGCTTTGCAGCTCACAGCCCGACACACGCCAACACAACAGCAGAGAGAGCACAGACGTAAAGGCGGCGAGCCGTGATTGCGGGTGTCGCTCAGGTGCGTCCGCCTCCCCTGCAGCGGCGCTGCAGACCACGCCAGGTCTGGTCAGGTAAAATACATATTTAGGCAGAATTTTGCAAATATCTATCTTTCTTTTTTTAGCAGCATAGTGCTTTTTTTCCAATTATTTTTTAAAAGCCAGGCCAAGGCTCCAAAAGCCCAAAGGCGATATAAGGGTGGCGGCTCACAACAGTTGTTGTTTGCTACATGGATCATTTTAGTTCAGCTGGGTGTCTTTCCGTTTGTTATATTTCGTTCAAAATGTGTTAATTACATAAATAAAATATAATTTTCTCTGTAGCACTTCATGGGTTTCATAAGCAACACAGCTTAGTTGTTCACACAAAGCATAAAGATAAAAAACAATAATTACAGTGTTATCTTCATTTTAGATGTCAAAAAGTATTTGCAGCTCCCGGTGTTTTCTTTTGCGTGGAAACCGGGTCCAAATGGCTCTTTGGGTCTTAAAGGTTGCTGACCCCTGAGCTTGCCCAACTTCAGTAACCCTGCAAAAGTACAAAAGTTACTGATGTTTGGTTTTCTGTCTTCATTTATGTTGGAAGTGGTGGCAGAGCTGTATGTTTTAATTTTATCACAAATCACTCAGTCAGAACATGCTATATCATGCTTAGGTAACTAGCGAAACTAACTTCCTGCTAACTTCGAACTCCATTAAATTTAATAAATCTACCTACGGCAGATGAATGGTATCTCAAAATAATGTGACGAGACATGGCCTTCACTGGATCCATCTACTGTTCGTGAAGCCTCATCAGAAATGGCCTCCATGGAAGGGTGGCTGTTAAGAAGCCATTCTTAAGGAAAGGAAGAAAAGGCTGATGTGTGCCAAATTACACAAGTGGACAGATGTTTCAATGAATATCTGCATCAATGTCTGATTTTCTGCGCAAAATATAAAGAAATTAGGGGTAATTCAACACTTTAGACATTACTATATGTACAAAAATTCCCACATATGTTTGTGGTTCTACAGAAAAAGTCTAAAGATCACTAAAGTATGTCTTCTTCCATTTTAACCTGTCTGAAGAGTGTCTATGCAAAATGTCATGGTAGAAACTTCCAATTACTGCAGTTATTAGCATTTGTCATGTGGTCTTCTTTTTTGTATTTCCTCCAAAATTACTTTTCTCTTTAAAAATGCTGCTGTTTAAGAAATGATTAGTATCTATATCAGTAAAATTGTAGCTAGAAATATTGATAACGCATCAAATTGAAAAAAAATTGGTATCGCCCATCTCCATGAAGAACCCCGCCTCCTCCCCCCTGGAGCTCCCGACTTGACAGTGATAAATGAAGCACTGCAGCTAATGTCTAGCTTGGGGAGATTGGAGTCCACACACACACACACACACACACACACACACACACTCACAGTGAAAAGATTGCTTCTACTGCACTGCAATTAAATCTACAAAGTAACCTCCCCCCACCCTCGCCTCCTCTGATTGCCTGGTTTCTTCATCTTCCTCCTGCTCCCCCTTCCTTGCATCCTCTCTTTACCTCTCCCTCCTTCGCCCATATCTCTCTTTCCATTTATTTCTCCCTGCTAAAGGATTTCTCTCTCCCAATCTATCCGAGCCCCTCAATCAGCTGCTCTGATTGCCGTCATCATTTTTTATAACCGCCCATCATTACAAGCATCAGCGTTACCGTTATTGTTCTGCGGCTCACAGACATACTGGACATGACAAGGAACCTGTACACTCACTTATTTTTAACACAAGGTTGTTGGAGTCCCCTGTGTATAATGGGGAAATATTACATTTTAGAGGGTAGAGTTTCCCCAGAAGATTATGTAGGCATTGAATTTGTCACGGTCCCAGGTTACAGTGTTGTGTTTATTGAGTTTTGGGTTCCTGTTTTGATTTGTTACTCATTCTTCTCTTTCTAATGTTCTCATTTTCTGGGTTCCTATGTGTCTTGCCTCTCTCTGTCTTCTCTGTGTGTCTGCTTGTTTATCCGCATGTGCTCTCCCATGACTGTCGTCTTTATTAGTGTTGATCTTCATGCATCAGTTTAGTTTTTTCTCTACGTGACTTCCTGTCTTGTTTTTCTGGGCCTCGCTCTAGTTTCACTTCCTGTTATTTCATTCAGTCGGGATTACCTGCTCCACAATTCTTAATTTTATTTGTGTTTGTTTGCCTTTACCTCGTACTAATGTACGAGGTAAAGGCAAAGGAATAGGTAAAGGTAAAGGAATCACAGTGTTTTCCCTGCATCCTGTGTAAAGCCATCTGATTATGTTCTCTTTTCTCCTGGTTACTTCTGCTACTGGTGTCCCATTTTTGGGATTTTGGTTACAAGTTTCCCTTCTGAAGTTTAACACTGCTATCAGCTTTTTGTTCGTTTTGTCTGGACGAGTTCTCAATTCCCCCAAACCCAAGAGAACCAGCAATAAAGCAAATGTTTCGCTTGAAAAATTACAAATCAAGCTTCATATGGAGCAAATTTTCAAACCTGATGTGCAAATTAAAAATATCACAAGCTGATCTGATGTATCGATATCAAAAGTACAGCAATCCAAATTCTGACACTTTCTTTGTTGTATTTTTCTTTTATTTCAGGTGCTTAAAATGCTGCTTTCCTTTATTAACCAATGTTTCATTTATTACTTTAGTTATTTTATTACCATTAATAAATATTCAGGTTTTAACCAACATTTAACGGGGCTCGGCAATTAATTTAATTCTCATTTCAATTACTAATTTGCCTTCTTTATTAAAACAAGATAATGGAGGGAAAAAATAATTATTATGCTGCATTTTGATTTGCAATGATTCCTTCATTTCACCTTTCAGCACATCCTTTTTTTTCTTCTTTTCTTTTACTGCTCCAAAAAGGTCGGCACTGACTCTCCACTGGACTGTGGCAGGTTTGGCTTAGTTCAGATTTATTTATGTGGTTCGTTTTTTTAGTTGATTTGTATTTAAAATTAAACGGCATCCACTAAATGAAAATGATGTCTTATAAATCATCACTTTTCCCAAAGTCTGAGTGACTGCGTTAAAATAACGTTTGGTTAGAAATGTTTGATTAATGCCATAATAGCCTCATTATTTGAATAACTGCAGGGTTTCTGTTAAAGTGGTCACCATAAATGTTTATGGTTTATAATGTGACAGTTATTCAGTTCAATTAAGTTAATTTGCATTAACTTTTTTCTTTAATTGCAACACCATAAACTAGAAATGGTCACCGGAAGTTTCTCTATTCGAGGTTCAAAAACAGTTAAAACTTCACATCTGTCACTGTAGGACAAAACAAGCATGTCCATCTTTACATATATGGATCAAAAGTGGTAACGTAATTGTAAAAAAAAAAAGAGTTTAATGGGTTAATTGCACAAAATTAAATGTATGTGGTATATGCCAAACACACAACTCAATCAGCCCCAGCAAAACAATTTCTACACCTGAAGGTCTGTTTTCTGTTTTGCACTAATCTTCTTCTTCTTCTAACCTCTGAATCAGTGGATTGACAGCTATGAGTGTAGTTAGAACGGGGGTGTGGGTTAATAAGCCTCCACAGGGCTCATATATGCGCGTGTGCACCTTCCTGACGGTTCGACTCGATCGATCGCTCAGAGCCATTAGTCTAGAGACAGTGTATGGTGCAGGGAAACTTGAAGCACTTTGCACTGGTGGAGTGCTTAGTGTTTTCCAGACATCTTTATGTCATAGTAATGGTTCTTTGCATTCATACATGCTTTAAGTACATGCTTTGGAGAATTTTGACTGCTGGTTAGAGCAATAATACTAACATGTAGCACACAAAATTAGGCTTTAAATTATACTTTTTACTACAAGATGTAAAAAAGCTTGATTTAAATCAATACATTTATGATATACAGTTATAGCCTGACACAAGCCTGAATTGGATAAACAAAATAAGATGGATGGATGCTGATGATGTAGTGCATACATATTTTATCTTATAAAAAGTTATTTTATTTAATACTAAAACTATTCCTACACTACTGTAAGTACAGGCTGGGTTAAAGCTTTAGTATATCTTCATTTACTGATAAAAGATTGGTGTGTCTACTGCACAAAAGGGGATGTTTTGGGGATGGCTAGGATGGGAATGAGGGACAGCTCAGGTTGAGCAGTTTAGAGACAAAGTTAGAGAGGCAAGGCTGAGATGGTTTGGACATGTGCAGAGGAGGAATAGTGGATACGTTGGACAAGGATGCTGAACATGGAGTTGTCAGGCAGGAGAAAAGAGGAAGACCTCGAGGGAGGTTCACTGATGTAGGGAAAGAAGACGTGCAGTGTGTTGGTGTGACGGAGGAGGATGCTAGGGACAGGGTGAGACAGAGGCAGATGTGCTGCTGTGGCAACCCCAGAATAAACAGCCGAAAGAAGAAGATTTATTCGTAAACATAAGCTGCCGTGGTGATCCACAAACAAAATTTTAATGGAGATGGTTACTGTAAGAGGCATCTTCTTAGCTACATCTATATGCATCTTATATCAGTGTAAGGCCAAAAACATATGACATGAAAAAAATCCCGGATAACTAACAGTGTGCAAAGCTAAACAGAGTTCTAGTCTCACAACAAGCCGACATCAGCTCATGATTTCTACATATGGTCATCTGTTACAACATCAAGTTGAGTCAAGTTGAATCAAATTGAATCGATTTGTTTTTATATCAGCACATAAACCAACAGCAGGTGTTAGCCAAAGTGTTGTGCAGCTAAAAAACTAAAAGAATAATTAAATAATAAGGAACATTTTTAAAAAATGCTGGGATGGGAAAACCACAAATAAAACAACATAATAACTCTAGGTTAAAAGTCAAAGATGGGTGTCTATTCTACAAATATACCATTCCCACAGAGCGCAGGAGTACTATTCACAAACTCCTCAGTAGTCTTCCATAACTTGGCATATCAGAAGAAAATGGGCTTTTATGGGGGTGGGTCTTAAAGAGACGAGAGGCAGAATGGCCTGTTTATGACAGATAATGAAATTATAGGCTGGATAAAAGGGCAGTAAAAGTCTTTTTTTTTTAATCCTACAACAATAAACAAGCAAATGAGCAATAAAAACTGACAGTGATACATTTTTACAACATTTCAACTATCTTTTGTTTTAAAGATAAAAAAGACAAAAGACATTACTAAACTATAAATACAGGTACTCACAATGCCAGCAAACGCTAACTTGTGTCAAATGAGGGGCTGCATTCGGCTTACAGAGAGTGGTGTGAAGAAACAAATTTACAAACGTGATATCTGCTATTCAAAGCCTCATTAGCACAATATCACATCAGACATTTACATCACACTCAAAAAAAAAATCCCTGGAAACATTTGCTGTCAGAGTTATTATTATAGCAAGTTGCAATAATAATTATTTACACCTACAAGCACACCTGGTAATTAAAAGACATCGACACACCAGCTGCTGTGTGTCTGAACACATCTGACATTAAATTCTTCATTAGTCTTTTTGTTACTATTTTCCATCTGCGTGTAGGTGGCGAGAGCGGAGCTAAGACATCTGAGATGAGTCAGGTAGGAGTAGTAATGTCCAGATAACACCATTAAAAAATATTTAGCTCTAGACTTCTGACCCCAAACACGAACATCCCAGTAGGGATTCGCTTTTTGGACAACATATTGCAGGGCTAAGGTTACTAGTGAAGGTAGAGCAGATAAAGAGCGGATAAACTGAAAAAGTTGAGGAAAAGTTAATTAAAATAAATGCAAATATCAACTAGATTGATTAACCTCTAGACACTAGCTGTAAAGAAAAAACAAAGCCAATGCAGTGCCAAACAGTGCAGTTCCTCAAACGGCCTCATGGGCCTGTCTAAAACTCCCACATTAAAACGCTTCATAACTTCACAGCATTAAAAAGCATGTTTACAGACTGGTACAAAAATGTTTTGGTCTCTATGAATAATTTTCCACCTTCATAAAAACTGTACAGGCTTCCTTTTGATTTATAAATTTTTTGAGGGATCTTATTGATCTAGGCTCCAAAAACTTGGCTTCAGGCAAAACTCCAATGTTTTCCATGTTTTATATGAAAGTATATGTACCTTTATAGTAGAAAGGTACATATACCTTTCTACTTGTATGTATGTATGTTTAAGAATTGTTTGGTGTTTATCATAAATGTTGTGTTCAGCGTGTAAGAATTTCAAATCATACGTGTGGTCAAAGTTTGGAAATATTCACAAATGTGCACGCTACTATGACAATTACAGTTAAATGTTGCTATTATATGTAGACAAGTTGTTTGTTTCAGTCGGAGCCAACAGCTCTGGCCTCTATGGACAGTATCCCCAACAGCTCTCATTCACTCATCAGCCTAATAATTTCTCAGTTATAGCCCAATGAGCATATCTGGGATAATCCTCCTTTCTAAATCTAAAGTTGCGTCCATGCTGGATGCAATTTGCTCGTTGCACATCACTTTGAAGCTGATGGCTGGTGGATTTTCCAGGCACTGGGCCATGTCAATCACAGGTACCCTTTACTCTCATTGGAAGTCACTTAAATCCCTTACCTGGAAGTTTAGAAAAGTTTATCTAAGATTCCTGCCTTCATAATGTTAAAAGTGGTTATGCCACCCATAGTCACTCAAAGTCGCAGGATACCCTTGAATTTCTGTCATCTCTGGTTGTCACATTGCTGCAATGTTCTGCTTTAGAATGTCAAAATTCTAATTTAAGGTGCTGGCATGTTGGCTTTATTTTCTATGGGTTCAGATCATTCAGTTTATGGGGAATGGAATTTCCCTGTTTTTCTGTCTGTGTTGATCATGCACAGGTATGGCTGCTAACTGAGCTTCCTGATAAATGAGCACTTTCATTGGGATTTCTTAAATTATAAATTATTAAACCGTTTTATTTATCTGCAAGTATTTTATTTGCCTGATCAGCATTATTTAACTGATCAGCATAATAAGCTGCCTCTTAGGCAAGTTTTCCGTGGATGAACTCTACTTCCACGGTCATTGACTGCAGCTGTGAGCTCGGTGTAGCAGCACATAAATGAACCAGTTCTGGGCAGCTGGATGACGAATGCTAGCTGAAGTCCAAAATGGTGAAACTGGAGAACTTCCAACACTGCAGGATGAGACTGTCTCTGTGGACTGCCCCAAGAGCTAGCAAGCCAGCAAAACAACTGATGGGAAATGAAACATGGCGTGGCGGGAAGCACTGGGTAAGCAAGTTAGGAACAGTTAAACTTTCAAAATAAGAGCGAGGGGATTGCCAAATTTGTCATTTGTAAATCAAACACAGATGGTGCCATTCTTTCTAAGGGAGAAAGAAAAAATGCGAAATACACCTGTAGGGCCACACCTTTCAAAGTCTGTATGTAGATGAATGCAGATTAATGTGCAGATTTTACATTATTATATACATCTAAAACTAGGCAGATTTAAATAGCTGCAATTGGTAACTGTATTAATTGAGACCCATCTTTCTAAAGAAAATACCTGCAACCATCACTTTTTCTGGCCCTTTATGCTGAACCTTAGAAAGTCTGAGAGTTTAGGTGAAACAAACCACTAGTTAAAAACGACAAAGGAAATTTCTGAAAACTTAAAAATCATTATAAATTATTTCAGTCAAGGTTTAAGCTAACATTCCAAACAGTCCCAGGCTCCAGCTCGACTAATGTCACAATTTGATACTTTTCTTAGTCCTCTATCATAATAAAGCAAACATCTTTGACTTTTGACTTTTTAAAGTATTCTTGAAAAAAAAAAAGTTTCCATGACTTTTATCACTATTGCAGTTTTGAACAAAGTCCCATAAGTATTCAAGTACTTATTTGAACCCATTATTTCTGATCCTACTACTAGGCACACCTGGTCAGACATGTTAACATGATTAAAAATAAAGTTATAGTCCTACTTAACATTGTAAATACATAGTTCTGTGTAAAGTCTGATTGGATTCACTGTTAACCATGCAAAAGCCAACCAAAAGATCTTGGTGGGTATTTTGGTCTTTTTCTTAGGCTTCTGGCCCTGTTTTGCCTGCTTTGTTTCCTCAAGCTTGATCATCAAACACATACCTGGCTGCTCTTTTTGTGTCTACTCCCTTAAGCATGAAACCTCTTCCCCCAAACAATTACTATTGGTCTATGAAGTTTCAAAGCCCAAAAAGCATTGATACACAAACCTCTTGCGCTGCACACAGATGGCCTTCCTCTGGCTACTATGAGAGTCTCTGAAGTCCAGTATCTGGCCTTGTCCAGTTCACAGATGCTGTTTGGCGCTCCAAGAAATACGAATGCTTTATAAACTACTTTTTTAGCATTAAAATCACAGGTCGACCTTTTGAACATTGTAGTCACGCTACACTTTGTCTCCAAAACCTAATCGCGTCCAATTGGTCCAATGCGGAATTTCGTTTAAATAGAGAAAAGGGCTTGTTTGTTTCTGATTTCCATTGACCTCAAAGACGCTTCAGTCCGTTGAAAATACTTTTTCTCTCCCGTCTTTTTGAAGCCGATGCAAAGCTTGTCCCCATCCACCACCACCTTCACCACCACCATGCCTGGACGTTTCTTGATTTCCTCTGGCGCTGCATCTCTGAGCCAGACAGACAAAGGAAGGGAAGTCCTGCCAAGTCTCTCGACTGCAGGCATGGCTTTTTCCTTTCCTCTCTGCTCCCTCGCTCTTTCTTCGGCTCTCTCTCGATTGTGGCAGTGTTCCCGAGGAGCCTTGGCGATGCTCCAGCATGTCTGCCACTCCGTCTGAACCTTTCCATCCTACCCTCCATCCCGATCGTCCTTTCGCTGTGGACCCCCGCCCCGCTAACCCCTCCACTCCCACATCCTCCTTCCCCAGTCCAACCCCCTCCAGCCTAACCAAAACATTAAACACACTCCAAAAAACAAAACAAAAATTTACATTCAACTCATTTATAATCAGTCAAATATTTGATTCCGCATCTTTTTCTTTCTCTTCAACCCTTAAACCAAAACTCACTCAGTATTCCGAAAAACTGTTGTCGCCCAACAACCTTTACACTTACCACTAAAAGGAAGTGACCGCGTGTGTCTCTGACTGTGTGTGTGAGTATATGTGTATCTCAGGTCTTTTGTTTAGTGCCAGTGCAGATCTATTCATCATGTGCCAAGACTCTGTGCCCTCACTTGTAGTGAAGAGGGGGCAGGTTGGTGCCAAGTGCCCTGACTGCCAGCTTAGTGCTGCTGTCGGTCTGTTTATGCTCACAGAAAGCTCTCTATCTCACACACACACACACACACACACACACACACACACACACACACACACGTATAAGCACAGTTTTCTTTGAGCCATTTACAAGCAGGAGTGGCAAATATATTTGTAAAGAGGGAACAAAATAAACAGATGTATGGAATATTAAAAGCAAGTGCTAATATGTATAAAATTAAGCTGATATTATCTGATGCTTAATCGGAATATATCACCCCTTAATATCCTCAAAGTATAGTTGAGCAACATTATTGTCTTATGGTTTATTGTATGAAATATTAAAACGTTTTAAAATTCTACAACATTATTCGGAGGAAATTGTGACATAAAATGCACCTTTTTTTATATACATGAACATGTAACATTCTGTTACATGATATCTAATTTTGCTGTAATTCTATAAAATTATACCTGAATTTTACATACACTACATACATTATTTAAATAGTTTTCTTAGATAAACCTTGCTAGTAGCAGGTTTGACCCCCTTTTCCTTCAGAACTGCCTTAATTCGCCATGTTAAAGATTCAGCAAGGTGCTGGAAAAATTCCTCAGAGATTCTGGTCCATATTGACATCACAGCATCACACTGTTGCTGCAGATTTGTCAACAGGACATCCATGATATGAACAACCTTTTCTACCACATCGCAAAGGTGTTCTATTGAATTGGCATAGCACGTTATCCTTCTGGAAACAAGCATCGGAAGATGGTACATTGTGGTCATAAAGGTGTGGACACAGTCAGCTACAATACTCAGCTAATTGGTACTAAGGGGCCAAAAGTGTGCACAACGCTATCATACAGTACCACCGTCAACAGCCTGAACCAAGGCTTTCACATAGTTTACGACAATTTCTGACCCTACCATCTGAATTTTGCAGCAGAAATGAAGACTCATCATACAAGCCAACGTTTTTACAATATTCTATTGTCCAACTTTGGTGAGCTTGTACTAACTGCAGCCTTAGCATCTTGTTGCTGTAGCACTTGTGTTTCAAGGTTCAACATCTTGTGTTTACATAGATCAGGGGTGTCCAACTCCAGGCCCCAAGGACCGGTGTCCTGCAGGTTTTAGATGCGTCCTTGATCCAACACAGCTGAACCTCCAGGACACTGGCCTTTGAGGCCTGGAGTTGGACACTCCTGACAGGAATATTCTTCTGCATATCTTTGATGTAACTAGTAGTTATTTGATTTACTCTTGGCTTACTATCAGCTTGACCCAGTTTGGCCATTTTCTGACCATTCTCTGTAAACTCTGCAGGCGATTATGTAGGAAAATCCCAGCAGATCAGCAATTTCTGAAATACTCTGCACAACATCGGCACATTCAAAATCACTCAAATCTCATTTTCACCAACAATATGTAACTATCAAAGGGATTCCCAACATTTCTAACTTAATCATTTTTAAACATGCAAATATCAGAAAATATTTTGAGAATTAAATTGATTATACTGATACTAACAAGTTATCCAAGTTAAGTTGTACCCCAGCTCTTGCAAAATGACAGCTGAAACAGGCAAATGCATCCACAACACTGAATTTGGGCAAATGGTTGGAAAAATTGATGGATGGGTGAATTTTATAACACAATGGATTCAAACTTAAACCAAATATATTGCATAATGTTTAACTGCTGCAACTATCAAAATGCAGTTTTGCTGCAAACTGAATGCAATGTTTGGTTAGTCACTAATAAAGCATCATATTTTATATGTACTGTACTTAAAATTTGAGGAGCTGTTATCAGTTTAAGCAGTGGTTTATAATCTTTGGACCTTGTCAGATTAAAAATCACTTTGTACTTTTGATCCCGTTTAATCTTTCACATATCTGTGGGGCATTTCCACTCTAACTTTTTCAGAATTCAGAATTCAGAGAAAACAAATATCTAATTCTTTGCGAAATACAAACAATCGGAGGATAAAATTACAATATGTAAAATTATGACACTTTTTCCATTTTATTCACTTTCTATTGGTCTGATCTATCTTTAGATTTATCTACCGATGCTTAACTAATCATTAACCAGGTAAAGGCACAGCAAGCTGCAACTGTTAAATATTGTTTACTTTACAAACAATAACTTCACAATGTAATAATAAATCAAGCTTTTTTTTCCTGGCTCAAAATGGGCCTATGAAGCATGACTCTGCACATAAGCATGGTTTACCCGCATACAGTAAAAGTGTTATAAAGCAATATAAAGATATCTTTTGTGATTTCTGCCCATAATTACATGAAAATCTCGATTTTTCCATCACAAGGTTAAATTCTCACACATATTTTTCCTTTTTTAAATTTTACTTCTAATACTTCAGCATTTAAGTTTCCTTATTAGGTGCTGAAATTTAACCTGTGACTGAATATGTTTACATTCATACATTGGTATTAAATAAGTGAATTATTTACAGACCTCTACATTTGCGGATATTCGTTTTTTCCTCTACCACTGTTAAGAGACTGGGACGCGCATGCGTAGTAAAAGCATACTTTAACTGGGTAGTAGCAGGTGTAGCATCGGATAAATTTGCGATTGTTTAACTTAATTACATTCTTATAACTGAAGCTGCTTTCTTCGTGAATGGATGGAAACACCTGGGAAGTAACCCACAGACCACTGTAACACTAAACAAACCAGCAAACAGCTCGTTTCATTTCGCTACATAACGCGGATATGTAGTAAAGTTATATCACAGGGCTAACTTAAGCTAGCCTGCTGAAGCTAACCGGGTCCACTCTTACCAGAGACTTTCATACTCTCAGTCCGGCCGGGCAACGCTGTCTCTGGGGTCGGCATCTGTGCTTTGGAGGCCATATCTCCCATCCGAATGTTGACAAAGTGACGCCAAACGAAAAGGATCCTGGATGGAGAGACCATTGACCCTCAGCACCTCTCACACCCTGCTGCTGCTGCACTAGCTAGCCTTACCTAACAGACACATGGGTTTGCGTAACTGTAAGTGTCGCCCCTTACACAATGATGACTGTAAACAAAACACATTTTGAAAATGTTTTATTGCACACTTACAACATAACATAGTGCATTTCCTCATTGAAGACAAAGTACACATTTTGCCACACACGATGCAGAAAGTGAAAGTTAACTACAAAAGTTTTTCATTGTTTTTATTTGTATTTTCTTGTAAATAACTGGGACCACAATAAAGACGAATTCACCTGCTGGGTTTGTTTTTCATTTCGTCTTGTTTCTGTGAACACTGATGAGCTGTATATTCACCAGTGGCTAAGTTAACATAAAAATTCCTATTATTTTGAATGGAGTTCAGTCGTAGTCTCTCAGATGTGAGCTGGTTTGTAGTTTTATATGACTGGTGCTCCGTCGCTGTTAAATACTAATATGAGAGATTTATGTATAAAGCTGGGGAATTCTTCTGTCACAGGAGCCAATCCACAAAAGTGTAACAAAACAACTTCAATAAGGAAGAACCACTGAAAAAATAAACACAACATGACAAAAATAGCTCAGCAAGTTTAAAGAAAATGGTACAATCAGAGATTTTTTAAATAAAAGTTCAAATATAATACAATAAGTGGCTTAAGTAAAAACAAATGCATTGAGACAGCCTCCACACTGAGCTGTTAGCTGTTATTTACTGATTCCACTCAGTTAAACTGGCCATCTGTCATTTTACCTAAACCTCTGTGTCAGTTTGAACTCATCAACACCAAACTGTCGAAAGAAACATTTGTCTTTCACACCATTAAAAGCAATGTTACTTAGTCTGTTTGGAGTTTGAGTTCCCTGTGGGTTTCAAAGATCTTTTTCTTCTTCTTTCAGCTGTTTCCTTTAGTCACTACAGCTGATCATCTCAGTCCATCTCACCCTGTTCCTACCTCCTCCTCTGTCACACCAATTCTCTGCATGTCCTCCTTCACTACATCCGTCAATCTCCCCTGTGGTTTTCCTCCTTCCTGGAAGCTTCATAATCAACTTCCTTTGGCAAATATATCCACAATGCCTTGTCTCCAAAACGTCTTAGCCTTGCATCTCTAACGTTGTGTCTAAACTTGTTTTTTTGCTGTTGTTTTGGCCTTGGAGACCCTGATGTCTGTTTGGTTCTGTATATTTTTTCTAGCTAACTTTAATACTGTACATTAATTAAATAAATGCTTTGTTGCTCATTCAGCAAGCTGATTCTAAGACTTGTGGTTTGTCCTCCCTAGACTTTTAGGTGAGGGGCAGTAGCACCCTATGGCAGGTACCCCTCTTGTGGGACAGATGGGATAGACCTCAGGTCCCCTTCATCGCCATGGTGGACAAATGGTTTAGAAAACTAAGAGACACATGATCAAATATGACTTATTTAATACATCTACATAAATACCATGACCCTGAAATTTACCTGAAGCTGTTCATAATGTAGATTTATGTCTACAGTAGACTAGAAGACTTTAAAATGACTTTTACAAAACTAATGTCTGACACTGTCTCATATCTAAAGGCAATCTGTCATAAGTCAGGGTTTTTAGTTATAGACTGTAAAGGCTTCTTTAAACCCGCCAAAGCTTTTTGCAGACAGACTATGTCAACATTAACTGCCCTTTAAACAACAGCATCTCATTTGTACATTTGTCAAATACGAATTAAGCTCTGTCTCAAATTATGCATTTTAATACTTTTCTCACTGTTTTGTGAGCATAAGTGTTCACACTATTACAAAAGTATATACAACTACACAAACCCCAGTGGTGTACTCAGGAGGGTCAGAAAGTAGTCAGTAGAACACTTTTGTTCGATGTTATAATCACAAAGCACCTGAGGCAGTAAAGTTTTTCTCAGCTATTCAGGGACAGTTTTTTCATGCCAGTTAAATTACAACATACATTAATATGTAGATATAACGTACAGTAAGACAGCACTCTGAACTTTGTGCCAATGCTTTGGGGAAAAGGGTCCTTTCTTTACAAAGCTAGATCCTGTGTGACGTGTTTCACCCTCCACCTTTGAAGAACTCCACAAAAACCGTCTTTATTGCCCAGTGCTGCACCTCCTGAGCATGAATGGTAGCGCATTTCTGCAGAAGCCAGAGGCTGATTAACAGGCCTGGTTTGGGGACTACATCATCATAGAGCCACATAAAACGTAGCTTTGGGTGTCCACATCCTTTAGGACACAAAAGCTAATTGTATTGTTAGTTAAAACTATCTGGATTAAATTAACAGTTTATGTTGAGGTGGAAGGGGGCTCATTTCACCCTGTGTGTTTGGTGACGCAGTGGTCCTCAGAGGAGGACAGAGCATCCATGAGTGGTGTACTCATTATATATTGAACATTTCAAAGACTGTGGATCTTACACTTTTACTGCTAATATGATATTATTTCCCATCATGTCGTCACCATTATAAGAAGAAAAACTGCTGATCAGTAAGGCAGAGGCAGCTTTTGTCACTGCTGGCCTAAGAAGAAAAGACGGTGCAGAAAGTGGACACGGCATGGAAAGAAAGCAGAGGGGGCACTTATTGGTTACTGGCAGTGGTCACGGGATTGAACTTCACTGGTTTTAATTAAAAGCTTGCCCTAAAAGAGCTCCAGCTGAGTTTTGTAACCATTTTACACTAAAGAAACAATGTGACAGGGGCGCCAAAACATTAGAAAAATACAGCCATTAAAACGAACATGCACACAATATTAAAATGGATACGTTTTATTCCATACCTTGAAAAATGAAAGCAGAATATGAAAGATAAACAATGAAAATTGTAATTACAGGGAGTTAAACACCACACGGGTATAATGGTTTGAATTATGAAAGTAAACTGTAAATATTTGACATTTTAATAAAAATCCAAATAGCAGAACAGTTTAATGTAAGCTGTGAACACTTCAGCCCTGACAAGAAATGAAAAGTAAATATTAAATGATCACAAACATTACACAATGAATTAAAACAAAAAAATGTTCAAGAAAACGATTTGTGTGTTACTCAGATGGTTCAAATAAGGTTGTAGGGATTTCTTGAAGAAAATCAGGCTCCGTGAGATGGAAGATGATGATTATTTCATAGTCGGCAGCTATAATGGTGCAGTCAAATGAGCACCGAACAGCCTCCATCAGTCAACTGGTTCCCAGTACACTAGGTGGTGGTGGGGGGATGGATGGAAAGAGGACAGATGATGAGCCATATGGAAGAACCCAGGAGGAACGCTGCTAATGCTGGAAAAAATGTTAATTTCGGTGTCTCATTGTTCGTGTATGAAGGTGGGAATCATCAATAATTCAGATGGCAGGTGCACAGTTTTAGTTTTCACTGGAGAAGAAGACTTTTCTAAATGTACACTTCTCTGTTAACTCTTTCCATCCCTTGGCTTCTTTATATTAGAACCAAGCAATGCAGCATTTCTCCAAACATTTCTGAACATCTACTGATTGGAGCACATTAAATGAAAATGTCACCTGGTGCAACTCTGAGTGAAAATAATGTGCTGCATTTCAGCTAAAGTTAGTAGATATATTGAGTGGTTCAGGTGGGGGCAAAGAAGGCAGGGGCCCATTCGTACTCGAACTTTGCCCTGTCTGACTTTTTGAGGCAGGGATCGTGGCTGAATTTGTTTGAACATAAAGGGGGAAAAAAAGTTGTGCCAGTCTTCATGATGGCAGCACTGACAAAACTCAACCACAGAGACAAAAATCAATACTTTATCTGTTTAATGCAAACCCAATTAAACTGCTTTCTCATCCATAAAGAGCCTGTCATCTAATTTAACTTTTTTGGTTTGGTTTTTTATCCCTGTTGTTCCAATCACTTTAGGCTGGAGCCACAGAATGGAGATGCTCAGTATCTTTTATTTATACTCAGAAAAGGGAAGAATAAAGGGGGAAATTCTGAACATTTGTGAATAATGGTGTTTATGTAGCCTCTAAAGAAAATTTGAGCACCAAAAATGAGAAAATTGTATCCAGCAGCTCTACAATCACCTTCTTATTGTGCATCTCAGCTGGGAGGCCATTCAAAATTCTACCAAAAATCTCGTCATCAAACAGGTATATAATTATAAATGTCAACCTATTTCTTGAATGGTTTGGTAAATATGATGTTAATTACATACCCAACCATGATGTCAACATATCTCCTCTAATATGAATGTATTAATCCTATAATTAATCAGTATTCTGATTCTGATTCTGAAAATGTAAAAATAAAAGCCTTTACTAACTAATTTAACAAATAAAACAAAATAAACTAAATTATTACGGCTTTATTTCCCATTATTCTACATGATAATCACAAAGCACTTTTATTTATTTATTTATTACAAGACTACACTTTGTGGTATGGCTTTGTGGTGAGCACTTTACACATTCAGCGTGGCACCTTTTCATTTTTCTAAGCTATATCCGGTTTGGTTGCTTCATCCTGCACCTTTGTTGAACTCCATGCAACCCGTCGTCATTGCTTATTTCAAGTACAATAAGCAAATCTCTGTAGACGAGTTTATAAATTCTCACAGCAAGCCTGAAAACACGAGAGCAGAGGCTGATGAATGCGCCTGGTTTGGGAATTACATCATCATTTAAAATGTAGCTTTGGGTGTCCGTATACTAGCACAGAGGCTAGCTGCATTGTTCCTTGAAGCCATTTGGATTAAATTAATGACAGTTTATGGTCAGATGGAGTGGGGCTTGTTTCACTCGGTGTGTTTGGTGAGGCAGATGCTTTCACTCCCCCCCTCCCTCCTTTCTTAGAGGAGGACGGGGCGGATGAAAAGCGGAGGGAGGACGGAGCTGGAAGCTGAAACTGAGGATGTAAAAACCCGGCTTCATCTGACTCCCTCTCTTTCAGAGGACCACCCCCTCCCCTATCCTCTCTCCATCTGACTGCGCCCAACTTCTCTCCCTCCATCCTGCCGTACAGCTACACGGACTGCACCCAGCACGCACAAAACCTGATTTTGATGGGTTCGGGATATTTGCTTGACTCTTGTACTCTTTATGGGTCTGGACTATTTGTACTTTAAAGAGTGTTCTCTGGAAAGAGAAAGAGAGAGAGAGAAATACCGCCTATTCAGCTCGTGTGCAGAAGAAGGACGGTCCGACCTCCGCATCCCTCGCAACATCCCTCCGCTTCCTCCGCATCCTCAGCATCCCATCCCTGGGAGGACCTCCAGAGAAGAGGACCGCGGACCAAGCTGCAAATAAAGCCGGTTTACATCGTTCTCTCACCGGGCACACAGAGCCTCAAGAGTCGGTGTGTTTAATGGAGGTCTGGGCTGCCTTTTTATTTATTTATTTTTAAACATCAAACAATAAGAACGTGCTCTGTAATGGCAAAAGAAATAGATACCTGCGCCATTTATCCTGCACCCTGCCGCTGAAAGGTATTGTTGTTGTTCGGTGTTACACACTTTTACAGCACATTTGTTCGTTTTAAAGCTAAGGTATTATAGGCGTTGTGTGTGTGTGTGTGTGTGTGTGTGTGTGTGTGTGTGTGTGTGTGTGTGTGTGTGTGTGTGTGTGTGTGTGTGTGTGTGTGTTTAAAAACCCTTTCATCTGCGTTTTGCTCCTGCGAACGCCGCAGTGTGCTGTCGTGCTCTGCGGAACTTCTCTTTTTTTCTGTTTCTGTTGCGAAAAAAAGAGCCAAATTCTGCATTCACGCCCAAATCCATCCACAAATACTGCACCAGATGTAATATTTAACTCTGGCAGGCCGTGGTGTTTTCTGGTAAATTTGATGTTATAATTGGAAAAAGGCAAAAACGGAAATCTTTATTGTGTTTTACTGTCTGTTAGACCAGTTTTTACAGACTGTAATTTGACTTATTCGGTGCCTGCAGTCGTGTATTGGTTAAAAATGTTCAATATAAGCTCTAGCACACACACACACACACGCACGCACACACGCCCGACCCCCACAAAGGCAACCATCCACCCCCTCCCTCCTCTCTGCAGTTTTAGCCTACATGAGCTATCTGGGTCATTAGCATTTCAGCGGTTAATGAGGCTGCAGATGGGTCCTCCTCTCTGCCGGAGAGCCGCTGAGCAGCACAGATGATGCTGATGCTGCTGCTTTTCATCTGCACAAATCAAAAGAAGAGGCTACATGTCCTGATGCCCCCCTGCCCCCCTCCTCTTTTTTTCTGTTTAGCTGACAGGATGGTGTACTCATGTGGGATGAGAAGTAAAATTGCAGCAGCAGCTTCCTCCCCTGCAGCTGTGTCACTAATGCAGTGCTGTATAAGAACGTACATTATGGCTGCTGCTGCTGCCGGATAATGGAGGATGATGCTTTAATGGTCCGCAGTGCTGCCGTGTTTTTAATGATTTAAAACTGCACATCTCTGCAATACTTTTTACACATATACTGTATTATTTTAGATTTTTATTTTATTTTTTTGGCCTCTTCCAAATGCATTTTCCCCTCCAGTCTTCCAGTAAGCCATTATTGGTTTCCACTCATCCGGGGGTATGAAAATCAATTTGCAGAGATTTTTACACTTGCTCCATGCGGTCAATCAATTTCAGTGAGCACCATGTCTGCGTTTAATGCAGCTGAAGATGCATTACTGTTGCATGCAGCGCAACTAAAAAGCAAAAACAGGGTGAAGAAAAAAAACAGAGGGAGGTCACATGATGTAAAAAAAAAAATCTTTTTACATTGAACAAATGTTAATCTTTTTTTTTTTTCAGGCCTCCAGAAATCCTTCAGATGACACTTTTTGTGGAACTTCTGCCAAATTAAGCCAATGAAATGACAATACCAGTAGAGATGACATTATTTCAAGTATGCTAGAAGCCAAAGGAGGAGATTGAAGCGATTAATATTCAAATGATTTGGATGGATTTTGACATAATTTTTAGTCACAGGGCTAAAATCTGCAAACTGTCCATATACACAGCGGATAAACTGATTGTCACTGAACCACTTCTAACACTGCACCCATTTACATCTCAGGGAAAAGAAAGATATGCACACACAGTCACATTTACGCCTATGCATGGACCACTACAGGGTCCTCCTGAGCTGCCTCTCTGTGTGTGGACTGCAGGAGGAGACAAAGCACTGCAGAGGAGCAGAGCTGAGTAAAAAAACCTTGCCGTTATTGTAACGAACCACTCTTTTGCTTTAACAATAATGTATTATAACGCTGTCAATAGATTGCATTCACAATATCTAGTACAATCAGCACCAATATCATCATAAATGTTGCTGTCAGTGTAATTTGATCAGCTGTATTCAATTTGTAAGGCAGTTTTAGCAGCATGCGGAGGCATGATAAATAATCAGTGCAGTCATAGTCAATATAACCCAACGGTGACAATAAAGCGTTCACTATATTGATATTTAATACATTTATAGCCCACTGAGTGTCATGGGAGATTTACAAGCTCAATATATTGAAATTTGTTTATCTGTTTATAGAAATACATTAAAGAGGAACCCCCTCAGCGCTTGATAACTTGGCAGCAATTTTATTTTCTGGAGTGCTGCTGTTGCAGAAAAACTACTGAGACAGATAAGGACGGGAATAAAGTGGAAGTGATTCAGTCAAGCTGGACAGAGAAAGCTCTAGTAGGACAGAGCAGTGCTGGGGAAAAAAAGAAAAGAAAAACAGTGGTAAAAATGGACTCACTGGAAACGTTAAAGCGAGGTGCACAAGACCACAGCTGCATTGAAAAAAAAAGCAATAAATGTATGAAAACTGTACAAAATCACGATGTTGTGAGTCAGATGAGAACAAAGGGGAATAAGAGAAATATGGGTTGTCACTCCTCGTGTTCACAGCGGACCTTGATTTAAATGTCCATACAATTAAGGCACGCGGTGAATGCCAAGAGAGCAACCAAATATCAGCCATTACAAACACTTATTTGACTGTTCATGTCATGCAAAGATGTAAAGATGCATTTCCAGTTTCCAGTTTCTCTAACATGGCTGTCTTGACGGTAGACTGGGTAAGACGCGGCAGTACCACCACGGACCACTAGTGCACATACATATATATATATATATATATATATATATATATATATATATATATATATATATATATATATATAAATGACTTTTTTGTTCCTTTATTATTTTTTATTAAAAATTATTAGATATAAGATTGTCCTCATATTTTTCTTTCATGCCGTTACAACCCTATCCATATTTAAGAGTTAACTATGACAGCGCCTTCTAGTGTCTGAATTACATGAGCTTATATTTAGTCTGTGTGTAGTATTATAGCACCAGTATTAGGAGGAGGTTGGGGTGGATGGATAGGTCTACGGTTCTGCTTTTGTTCTCCGAAACCTGAATCAAAAGATTTGAAATAAGTGCTTTTTGCCTTTAATCTCAATTGGAAATCAGAGAAACTGGAGTAGAAATAAGTAGAGAGTAATATTAATTGATTTTCCTATCAAATTAAATGATTAAATACAGTTTATCATAAAGTGCTATCATTTCCAGGCTATTGTAAGTGTCTAATGCCACATATTGCAACTGTTTTCAAAAGTCATATTTGTAGCTAGCTGAGTTGTGCCAATTGGGGTTAAATATCAGCATACTCACATGTGCCAAATTTGGAGTAGTATTATATGTGCAGATTTGGCCCAGTTTAGACTGAGAAATGACATTTATTTCTACTGGCTGGCAGAATTAGGACCATTTCAACCATGGGGAGCTGCAGGAAGGGACTAATATTTTGTAACTGAATGCCAACCACCAGTGAGCATTCAAAGAATCAGTATATACAGAGATTGGTCCAGAGATTGTGCCCAATTAAATGCTCACTAATAATGAACTTCAAGATCAAACTAGTCAGTAGTTTTATTTACAAAGGCCTAAATCCAACCAGATCATTTCTATCCTCAACTTCAGGTAAAGGAAAAATCCTCAAAAACTAATTAAATGAACGAGATAACGCTGAAAGACGCGAGATAAACACTTAAAATGTCTCGTTAACATCAGCAGAACACATCAGTTCATTCTGCTTTCATTACCATCGCTGCTCTGTTGCGTCTCGCTTACATCAGCCTCCTAAATCCTAAGAAATCCACTATAATTTGTAGTCTTTGAGACTTTGAAAGCTGTCTGACATGCAGGTCTAGTTAATGTCCTCACTGAAAGATCTGATTAATTATGTTCTAAAATGAGATTAGATTTAAATGAGATTGGAAGCACTGATTTGAAAAAAATGGAAAAGGGTGTGAGCGGCCGGGTTAATACCCACCACTAATTAATGCCCTGTGTTTACAGATTAAAATTCGAAATGGAATTAAAAGTATGGACAAAGCGGGTCTGCTGGAGGCTTTAATAATGTATGCTTCACTCACATGCATGTCTATAACATGTAGCATGTAATATTAATAAGAACCAAGTGCAGCTACGGTGTTCCTGTGCTTCCTGTTAATTTCCTGTCAGCCTGTATGAATCCACCCTGGCATGCTTTGCTTCAGTGCTGCAGGATTGTGATTAAAGTAACTGTGTTTCACATGGGTCTCATTTGTTATGGTTCTGACATGCAGACAAGGCCAATAAATACTATACAAGAGGATAAAGCCTTCTGATATTGGATGGAAAACAGCAGCAGAGCAACTGCAAGTAATGCAAATAGGAAGAGATTTTTAGGCTTAAAATCTTTCATAGAAAAAGGATATTTTTGGACTTCAGCACAAAAAAACGGACTCCCAGCACCTCCAGGCTTTGTTCCCAGTATAATTAATGCTTGCTTGTATAATTATTGCTGTCCAATAAGCACTTTTTGCTCTGTGTGAAATAAGAGAATACATTACATGGATGTAGGTGAAGATTTTCTGATTCACGGTAGAGACAAGGATAGCAGCAGGACAGGAAGTCTCCCGAGTTATCACTTACTAATGCATTGTCCCCAAACACAGAGTGTATCGATCAAGGATGTATAGTTCCTCTGCTGGGAACGGAGGTCGTACACTGGATATTTACTGTATGCTGTTCTGAACATGCACAGAGAGTGAATTTAATCACTCTGGTGCATCTTAATGTATTTTCTTCAGACTGTGAATTTTGCAAATAAATTGATTTCAGCTTGTTAAATTATTTAAAGAACCACGTTTTTGTTTTTTTCTGTCCCATACAGCTACTTTACTTATACTGGAAATTTGCTTAACTCTGGGCTTTTCTTAGATGAGCTAAAATATCTGTAAAAAACAAACAAACAAACAAACAAAACCTTCTCCTTCTTCAGAAACTGCCATGTACGTGGGAAAATACGGACGCATGGATTGTGAGTGTTATATGAGCACATATTAGATCTTGGGTTTGACAGCTGAAAGATGAAACAGATGATTAATGTACACGCACTGCAGAAAAAGACACCACGATTGCATTATAGTTTATCCTCTGGCTGAATTCTTTTTATCCCAGTATTTTTTTTTTCGCATTTGATTAAATAAAAGTAACCAAATCAATGTGATGCAGTTTCCCTCCACCCTTATTCACAGCTTTTGCACTTTTCTGCTATAGACGTGTTTTATTTGTTGGCTGCGGTATAATTTTGCAAGATTTATATACTCGGATCAACTGTTCAAGCACTGTGGTTAAATAATCTCAAAGCAGTCAGTGTTATGTGTCTGTGCGTGCTGTTTGTCTATTGTATGTTCTCAGGGACATAATGATACCCAAGAGTGTCTTATGAAGATGCTAAACAATAAAATACAATTTAAAAAATGACCTTGTTTTTGTCTTTATTCTTTTTGTTTCATTTTTTATATATTTAATGAGAACCTACCTTAACTTCTGTCACACAGTTTTAGTTGTGGATCTCCATATTAAATGGCAAAATCTTCATATAATGATGTAGGGACTTCCTGTGAGCCAAAAGCTCAGGCTTCAAACTCCTCTAAATGCTCTGTTGATTTTATTTTATTATTTGAGAACAGTGAGACGCCCTAATATGGTCATATTAGCTAGTTATATAGCATAGAAGCCCCACCCACCTGCAGGCTAAATCTTGTGTTTGTGAAGAAGGTGGTCTTAAAGGGAGAGGAGCTAAAAAGAACTGAGGGCTCGCTTCTTCTCCTCCAATCCATGTCCAAGTGTCCTTTGGCAAGATACTGAAGTCCAAATGGGTCCCAGTACATCCATCATAGAGTGAACATGCAGTAATAGAAAGCTCTTAATGGTGTGTAGAATAAAGCACTTTGAATGCTCAAAGTAGAAACATTTATAAGTACCAATCCAAATACCAAGACCCAGTAAAGGATGAATAAGTTTGAACCAAAGCTACTCCAAAACAAAAAATATGGAGCTCAGTAGGTTGATTTGAGCTACATTAAAAAAGAAAACACACACACCTACACACACACACAAACACAAAAAACCACATAAAGCTGATTTTAACATATTCACAGTAAACCTTTGTGAAAGAATCTTAGCAATAGACTGTTTTTTCCAGTTTTGAGCTGATATTTATTGTATCATGCGTATGAACTAAACTAAATTAAACTAAAGACTCATGTTGAGGTCTAACTACTGATTTATACAATGTTTACAGAGAACAGCAGAAACAAACTGGTGTTTTTGTAATCACCAACCAGAGAACTAATCAGAAACGTAACGTCAGAAAGATGAACAAATCTTTCTGCTTTTACAGCTCTGAGCTGCTTTTCAGTCTTCTCACAATAAAAACGAATAAAAGAGGCTGAGAAACGCAGGACTCATTGTTAAAACCCTTTCTCGAGTGTGATCCTAATAAGCCGAACCAGAATAATCCTGTTTCCTGAAGAGCCGAAGATCTCTCTAAAGATCCTTTAAAAGAGGGAGACAAGCAGCTGGTTTAAGTCAAGACTCCCCATAATGAAATGTCACTGACTGTAGTTGATAATAGTTGAATGTATAAGGTGTATAAGGTGTTGAATGTACAGTGGGATGCAAAAGTTTGGGCAACCTTGTTAATAGCCATTATTTTCCTGTATAAATCGTTGGTTGTTACAATAAAAATCGTCAGTTAAATATATCATATAGGAGACACACACAGTGATATTTGAGAAGTGAAATGAAGTTTTTTGAATTTACAGAAAGTTTGCAATAATTGTTTAAACAAAATCAGGCAGGTGCATAAATTTGGGCACTGTTGTCATTTTATTGATACCAAAATCTCAAACCACAGACCAGCACCAAAGACTTACAACATCATCTTGCAGCAGATGGAGTCGCTGTGCATCGTTCAACCATTCGGCGCACTTTACACAAGGAGATGCTGTATGCGAGAGTGATGCAGAGGAAGCCTTTTCTCCGCCCACAGCACAAACAGAGCCGCCAAAGCACATTTGGACAAGCCAGCTTCATTCTGGAATAAGGTGCTGTGGACTGATGAAACTAAAATTGAGTTATTTGGGCATAACAAGGGGCGTCATGCATGGAGGAAAAAGAACACAGCATTCCAAGAAAAACACCTGCCACCTACAGTAAAATATGGTGGTGGTTCCATCAGCTGTGGGGCTGTGTGGCCAGTGCAGGGACTGGGAATCTTGTCAAAGTTGAGGGACACATGGATTCCGCTCAGCATCAGCAGATTCTGGAGACCAATGTCCAGGAATCAGTGACAAAGCTGAAGCTGTCCATGCTCGGAAGCCATCAAACCTGAATGAACTAGAGATGTTTTGTAAAGAGGAATGGTCCAAAATACCTTCAACCACAATCCAGACTCTCATTGGAACCTACAGGAAGTGCTTAGAGTCTGTAATTTCTGCAAAAGGCGGATCTACTAAATATTGATTTCATTTACCGTATTTTTTTGTGGTGCCCAAATTTATGCACCTGCGTGATTTTGTTTAAACAATTATTGCACACTTTCTGTAAATCCAATAAACTTCATTTCACTTCTCAAATATCACTGTGTGTGTCTCCTATATGATATATTTAACTGACATTTTTTATTGTAACAACCAACGATTTATACAGGAAAATAATGAGTATTAACAAGGTTGCCCAAACTTTTTCATCCCACTATATAAGGGCTTGGTAATTATGGTATGAACATGGTAAAAAAAAACATCTGTATACTGCACATCTGTATTTGCATATTGTGCTAGGATTTATTTGTTTGTTGTTAAAGGTTTAACACCAAGCTTGGATTTCCAGACTGAACTCAGCTGGAACTCATGAAACCTAAATTTGAAGTCCCAGAAAGTTGATTCTGCTGATCCTGGACAGGAGGAACGCTTTTTTGAGCGGGAGGTCAGGGAGGCCATTTACGTGAAAAGGGGAAGACCGTCTCTGAATCGAGGAGGGGGCCTAAGGGTACATCTTTCACCATCTTAAAATGCTGTGATTGCAGCCATTCCCCTACTCTCTGTGAATGGTACTCATTGATCAATTGTGATTGATCAGTGGTTGTTGATCAATGGTAATGACAGTTTGAATATTAATGATCAAAAAACTGACCTCACAGCCCATTGTTCATCAATGGTGCTAGTTTCAGTCATTATACACGTGTACTGTTTGTAAGGTTGGGCAAACCTGCAGACACTGAGGCTGAAGAAGTCACTTGGATTTGGGATTTCTTGGTGCATGCTCAAACATAAGGAAATTCATATTTCTGCTGCAATGTTTCAAAATTATGAAAAAGAGTGTTTATATAAGAAATAACTAACTTCAGAAGAAGAGTGCAGTAAAAGAGAAGGTCTAAAACCAACAGTATGTGCCACCGTTTCTGTCATTTCCTCGTCTGTTTTGTAATCCCTGAACCTTTCCCAACTGGTGTCAATCATCCAGGTGCTCAACTGTTTGTATGTACTCCACAGTTTCTTTTTGCTCCCTGTCTGACTGCAGTGGTCTCTGTTCAGTACTCTTTGTGTTGCCACTGTTTCTAGTTTTTGTTCTCTTAGTCTCAGTTGCCTTCCTTGCAATTTGTCTAGCGGCCACTTAAGGTTGGCTCCAAAAATAAGGCAGTCTCCACAGACTCCTGTGTTAAAATGGTTAACTTTACAGCATCAAAAAACATGTTTAGAAGCTTATAAAAAAATGAAATTCGAGTGCTTTATTAGACTGTTACTTGGCGCTAATTAGCAGATATGTGTGTCTGTGCATCCATATGGTATATGAAGACAGCTTGCTAATTAAGCCTGACAGTTAGCTGATAATGTATTGCAATAAGTGCAGGATAAAATGCTCACGGTTGTATTTTCAAAACTGTAGTCTTCAAATTTTTGTGCAACTTCTATGAATATTTTACTATTCCTGTCAGTGCACCACAGTCCTGTAGGCCTGCTTCACACTATGGTTATAAAAGGATGGGCATGGTCAGCAATAACATACGGCAATAAGCTGTCACATTTAAATAATGCTTTATTGGTAACAAGCCCCAAGAAAATATTCCACACATCCTCACACCACCACCAGCATCCTGAACCTTTAATCCGAGGTAGGTAGGATGGATCCATGCTTTCATGCTGTTCACACTAAATTCTGACCATCTGACGGTTACATTTGCTGTGGTTTTGTTGTGGTTTTAAACTGAAGTGCATTAAAATGGAATTAAAAATTGAATAAATTTCCCAACTATGTCTGCACATATAAATTTTGTACTACAGAATTAGCATTTAGCATTATAGTTAGTGGATAGTGCTACACTGAGCATTTAAAAGAAATAAAATTATATTTTATTTATTCTTAAACTAAACCAAACCCCTGGTTTCAAAAAACCTTTCCTACTCCTCATGATCTGTAACTGGTGGCGTTAACCTTTAAAACACTAAAAACACACTCTTGAGCTTAATGTATTTAGTTTCTGACTGGCAAAGAGATCCAAGATCAGTCTGCCAGCATGAGTCAGCGTGCCCTGAAGGAAAATGGCAGTATCCATCAAACCAATTACGCTAACACAGAGGAATGAAATACACCCCTGGTTTATTACAGCTGAGCATTTAGAGGAAAACCACTGAGAAAGCACCTCCCATTCTCTGACTCACTCAAGTTATTATGTTTCCACTGGAAGGAGACGCACCAGACATAACCTGCACCTGAGCGGGGTGGTGGTACAGGGAGCCAAACTGGAATACTGCAGCCCGAGTGAAATCACGACGGGAAGTATTGCTATAGAATTAAGCGAAACACTTTTGGCAACCTGCTCGTTGTGTTTTTGGCTTCACTCAGAGAGAAAATGGCCTCCGGATCAGAGGCCAAACTCCACTGTCCTGTGTGCTGTGATATCTTTAAAGATCCAGTTCTTCTTTCCTGTAGCCACAGCTTCTGTAAAGTCTGCCTCCGGAGATGGTGGAGAAGGAAAGAAGCACTCGAGTGTCCTGTTTGTAAGCGCATATCTGGGAAGAAACACCCACCTTGCAACTTGGCACTGAAGAATCTGTGTGAGGCCTTTTTACTGGAGAGTGATCAGTTCAAGAAGCTTCACAAGTTTCTAGGAGAGGAAGAGAAGGCCAGGATTGCTGCTGTGAGTGCAGAAGAAAGGTGGAAGCGTGAGGTGCTGAAGGAGAAGATGGACGTTCTGAGAAGAGAGATAGCAGCTCTTTCGCAAATTATCAGAGCAACAGAGGAGGAGCTGAGAGCTGAAGACACCTTCTTCTTAAACAACTACAAGGTGTTGAAATCTCCCAATTCTTTGAATCTTTGGGCTGAAGGAGGGACAATACTCGGTGTATAAATGCTCAATCAACAATCATTTATTTCCATACAATTCAACAGTCAGAGCATTACAACGTCCGGACGGGAGAGATGCTACCAGAGGGTCAGGCACATGTCTCAAAATGGTGACGGGTTGCTCAGCTTTTTATACTCTCTAGTGGCCCCCAGCTAGTCGTAAAAGCCAAAACATCACATTTTTTCTCTGTTACAGCGCCTAAGTTATGACCTCGGCAGTTGTTTCTCTGCTTTCTGTAAGGTGGGGGTGTGGAATGTGGTCTATCTATCTCCCCTGTCTTTAGACACAGAGTCTCCTGCTTACAACCTTCTCTTCATGATTCAACAATTAAGCATGTCAAGAAAACAGTGTAACACATTCCCAGCAGATCAAGGATACAGAGTGATGCACATTTATCTAATGAACTAATATGTGAATATGTTCTGTTAACTCAAAAGTATAATGAGAACTAAACTACATACAGCTCACACACTCTATATTAAAGGGTATAATGTGATCTACAGCAGTATTCTAATTCAACTACTTTGATTACATATATAAGGTAACATATAATAACAGAATAATCTAACAAAGGCTACAGCAGAACAGGTCCAGGAGCAGCCCCTGATGGGTGATCCAGAGCTTCTTCTAGGAGTTTTGCTGGACCAGGCCAAACACCTGGGCAATCTGACCTTCAACATCTTGAACAAGATGGCTGAGGCCAGCTCGTATACTCCTGTGATTCTGGATCCAAACACTGCCCACCCAAGACTCAACCTGTCTGAAGATCTGAGTGGTGTTAAACGGGGACGGACAGTAGAGTGTCCCAACAACCCGGAGAGATTTGACAGCTTCTGCATCACCCTCGGCTCTCAGGGATTTAACTCAGGACTTCACAGCTGGGAAGTTGAACTTGGACACAGTTCACACTGGATCCTGGGCGTGGCACCAGTCAGTCAAAAGGAAAGGACATTTAGGCTCGCACTCTGGGTTATGGACAATGGAGTTTTGTAAAGGTAAATACAAAGCATCCTCACCATCAAATTCAGTCTCTGTTCTTTCAGTGAGGAATAGGATCAAGAGGATCAGAGTTTGTTTGGACTGTGACACAGGGGTGCTGAGTTTCTCTGATCTCGACAGTCTCATATACTCCAACTCATGTACCTCCACCGAGGCCCTGTTCCCAGTTATAGGCACAAGTGATAAACGCCTATTAAAGATACTACCTGAAACAATATTACTAAATAATACCTGTTAGATTCCAACAGAGAGGATAATGACCTATTGGTTTGTGGACTAGTATTTTAAAGCCTTTAGTATTGCGCTCAGATACGGTCAAAATATCCATATTTGGATGATGGTGGAGTACCAAGTTATCAGCTAAAGCTAGTTAGCTTGGTTAGGCTTTGGACAATGACATATATTTTCTAGTTTTGCCTCTGCACACCACCACAGTGGCTTTTACATCTAAATAAATCAACATCAACTATGCTTCAGATGATGAGCTGTTTTTATCTTTCTAAAATGCTAAAATTGCTAAATCTACATCTTAATGGCTTAACATAAAGCTGAATGTGGTTCCACTCATTACAGTCACAAAGAAGCATGAAGCAGGATATGATGAATGCTTAGAAAACCACTGAACATTTTTATATTGCAACTTTATTAAACAAAGTATATTCCATATTGAACACTCAGTAAAAGCTTTGCCAAACATTACTGGCCTCTGAAAAACATTCACAGAGAAAATAACTCAATTTAGTCCGCAGACATTAAACAGTCCTAAACCGCCGCCACAGCATTATAGTGTCAGGTTATTAAGTATTGTAATATCTGCTGCAGGAGAAAGCCTTCACAGATGGAAACCTGAGACAAAGTCCTTCTGATGATGAGAAAATACATAGAAACAACTAGATGGATGATATGTGTTTCCATGGTGACTGCACCTTGGGATAAACTGACCAGTCAGAGGATAAAATAAATAACAAAAATGAAACATCGTGGAAAAAACAAAAGCAAACAGCATCACTTCATCCCGATGCATCGGATTCCTTGGTGCTTTAGAGCTCTGATGTTGAGTTTGTTCTGATTCTGCACCGCTCTCAGTAGAGCACCAAACAAGGATTAATCCGCCGCTGAAATTATTCCCCAACAAAGTTTATTCATTTTTAACTTAAACTACAGCACAAGAGCTGCTTCAGGAAATCACTTTTTTGTGTGTTTTTGCTCAGGAACTAAAAGGGCTTGTGGTTGGGGCCAACACACACTGAGCATATGAACAGGTTTTTGTTTTTTCTTCTGTGTTTTCAGCACTGTCTATTTTTTTTGTTGTTAGCTGTTTTATGAAACATTTTCGAGCTCCTTACTGATTTTCTGAGGTTGCTTCAGAAATATGTGAACCTGAATTCTAATAAATACTTACGAGTTTTTATCTTGTGCTTTTGCTCTGACAGTGGTCAAATTCTAAGACTAGTAATGTTAGAAAAATGCTTATTGACTCTTGTCAGCCTGGTATCTTACTCTAATGACCAGAAACGAGCAGAAACTGCTAAATCGGCTCAAAGTGCTACATTTCTCAGTCATTTCAATTTTCTAACAGGCTGCTAGCTGATGAATGAGAAATGAAATCAGAAAAATGAATCAGAAAAAAGCACTAAATATATTTCTTGAATTCTTAAATTGTCAACTGTTAAGGTTCAAAGTCATTTATATGTACTTTTATTATCATGTTACCAATTTACAGTTTAACATACAACGGTTTAACATATAACATGTAACACATAACATTTAACAGTTTAACTATACTTTTAAGGTGCCTTTTAAAGAAGAAAATCATGAACTGGTTTAAACTGAAATGAAGGGATTGTGTATTCTCCTCTGGGCTTAGAAACTACTTTTAAAGTAAAAAAATGATAAAGTTCTGGGGACAATAAAAGAGTTGGTTTCCTGTGAAATGTTTGAATTTGCGGAAAGAAAAGATGAGGAAGAATAGAAGGAAGAGCAGGTGTTTCAAAGTGTGTAACAGAGTAATAAAAAGAAAAGGCACAGGGCAGAGCTGCAGGTCGTTCTATCAGTGGAAGGAGAATCCGGACGCCGGCAGGCCGCCACACCACTGCCTGATGAACTCGAGGACGTCCTGACACTCTGGACTGTGAGTGGTCTGTGGGGAGGTGGAGGAGAGAAACACAAACAACAGCCCATCAGGAAACACACGTGAGAAGGGAGGTAAGGATGCTATGTATATTCATCTGCTGATTCAAACTCAAATAAGCACCACTGTTTTCATTTCTCTCAATGTGATGAACTAATTCAGTATTGTAAGACTCAGAAAGGTTAGGCCTCAGTTTCATGCTTTGCCAGTTGTGAACCACCAGTCGCAGGGGAAAAATTTGTATTCCCAAGTCAGTTAATGAGTAGCTGCTAGAAGTTGCTAAGTGAACTCAAACGCTAAAGCCCCATTCACCCAGACCTGGTCTCTAGCTGGTGGCCAGTGGCCCCAAGTAACCACTGATTGCTATGATAAAATATGTATTCTGCGACCAATTGGCAGACCATACCAATGTCAAATAGGTCTCTGGTTTAGCGCCTTCTTAGTGACCGATTTTACCTAGCAACTAGCCAGCAGCCTCCAGCAACTGCCTAATGACTGGTGGTGGTGCCCAGCCAATCTTATTTTTTGCAGAACATCTTGAAGTAACACAAACATGCTATAATCAACAGTAAAATACAATTTAGAGTTATAAGAAGCCAAGAAGTGTTGAGCTCTAACTCATGCACCATTATGTTTTTTTTTTCTAGTTATAATGAATCCAATAAATTACAATCCAACATTAGCATTTTCACTAAAGATCAGCGCTGTTTCAAAGAGAGTTGAACCTGAAAGAAACATTTTCTTCATGCCTTTGCTTTGAAAAAAAAAAAAAGAAAGAAAAGAAAAGCTTTGAGTACTGCTCCATGATGGGAGTTCCTTTCTCTCTCAACCAATTTTAAGTTGAGGACAGACGATCTGGGTAAGTTTTAGGAGTTTTGATTAGTTTTGAGTTCCTCAAAACTAATCAAAACTCTTCAAAACCTTGAATGACACTGCATTTAATTACAGTCCCTGTGGAGTCAAATACACTCCTGAGTAGAGCAGGGCGATACGACCAAAAATATTTATCACGATATACATTTGAAAATTTGCGATAACGATATAACTGATGGTATAATTGACACTAGATAAACTACTTTACGACTCCACAACTTTATTAATGTTAAACAAACCCAAAAAACCCATCAATGTATTTTTGCTTAAACTAGCAGCTGTTTTTTATGTGCAATAAAGTTATATAAAAATGTAACAGTGCAAATGCAAATTCCTTGCTGAAAATTTAACCAAAAGGAATTTCCAGTGGAAACTGGCCGACATATCCTCAGCATAACCATGTATAATATCCACAAAACTTAAAAGAGGTTATACACACAATACAGTAATATTATGTTGATGCACAGTATGTATCTCCTGCCTACAGTAGCCATAATGCTCCGACAATCCATCAAGCGGTGCGGCTTCATAGCTTAGCAAAGTCGTACTAAAACATTGGACAGATTTTTGAGCGGCGTGTACGACATAAAATCGTTTCGAGGTCAGTAAACACAACCAGAATTCATACATAAGGCACACGGGATTATAAGGGGCACTGTCGATTTTCAGAAGAATCAAAGGATTGATTTTAAGTGTGCCGTATTTTACAAAACACACGGTAATAACGACGGCCCGCTAGCATGCTCTACCAAAAATAGTGCTTTGTTGTGTATCTGATGGATGAAAGCCAAACCAGTTCCACACCACTGAAGTTGCAGCTTTTTTACATTCTGGTTCATCAGTTTCATTCAACGATCCTCTTTCGCCCTTCTCATTCTCCGTCGCCGAAATGCTTTTCCCGCCACGTGTCTATGAGAACAAAGGCACTGCGCATGCACGTTTTACCCATATTCTATGGGTATCGTGATATTTCATTTTCTTATCGTTGCCCAACATTATACCGGTATTACCATGAACAGTATGATATGGCCCAGCCCTACTCCTGAGGTTTTTCATTCAGAAAGAAGGAGAGATCCGTTTGTGTTGTTTTTATATGCACGGAAATTTCTCAGCTTACAAAAACCCAGTTTCTCTGTTTGATCTCACCTTCGTGGCCATGAGGAATTTGTTCCAGTCTTCCTTGTTGGCTGCTTTCCCCGCAGCAGAGAACTCGATTTTATTCCTCAGCACGGGGTAGCCTGAAAGCAGGAACACCACAGAGCGAGACTACATGCTGTGTATGACTGCACAGTCACGCAACAAACTGGAGAATCAACACTTACAGCAAGGCCACAGCATGTTTTGTGTATGATAGCATTCTATTATACAGTAGCTATCATTTCATATTAAAATTTAAGAAAGAAAATCGTTGAATGGTCCATTAGGTTTTAAATGAAGGTTCTTGAAGTGGACCTGTTATACATTTCTTTCTCTGTCACATATATACTGTTTTATTGCTGGATTAATATTACACAAGGCCACAGTTTCATGTCAGTGCTGTTCACAGTGAGAGAGGATATGCTGATCAAACCTTCTGTTTTGTGACAGGTAGCCAATCAAAAGAACGTTGGCTTTATGGTTGTGGAACTAGAAAAAAGGTGAATTGAGTGGCTGCACTAAGGTTCAGTATAAGATATATAAGAGAATAACAAAAAGCTTCGCTAGTAGAGACCAAGAGTAAAAACATGAAGATAGAAATGAGCAAAATAGGTCTCCCTTAAATACAGATTACCTTCTTCAAATAACACAGAGGTGAAAATTAAACATTTATTTGAGAACAAATCCATCTTAAATCTCCAAAACACCTCAAACAACAGCTCTACACTTTCCTGAAATTAGATTTCATTACATCAACCTGCTCACGTTAAAGCGTGTGTGAAATCTCGTGCATTGCAAAGTGGATTAAGTGTAAATGTCAGCACTGTATGCAAACATCATGGGTGTGAGAAGAAAGTTTAACAACAGGTAAACTATAAAAGCTCCAAATAACAGAGAACATGTTGCAACTTTATGGTAATTACACAATTTTTTATTAAATTATTATTATTTTTTATTTCATTTAATTATTTCATGTTTTCCACAAAATAAATGATGAAACGTTTCTTCTTGCTTTTTGCTTTTCTCTGTTGCATCACATCAGTTTGCAATTTTTTTCCCCTCTGATCTCTTTTCAATCTTTGAAATTAACAAAACTTTGATAAGTCTTGGACATGCTTGAGTGTTTCTGTGTGTGTGTGTCTAACCGGTGAGGACACAGGGCATCGAGCGAAGGCCGGTGTTGGCGGCCACCAGCGAGGCTTCGTATGTGTTCCTCTCGTCACGTGGCAGAACCTGCTCGAGCCGATGGTCCATGGACACCATAAGCACCCAGTCGCGCATCTGGTCTCGCTGGGCAACCTGTAACACACACGCTGTTTTCAGACAGCTTTTCTAAACATTGCTCATTGCAACTGAGCTGCATGTCAGGTTGAGTTTGATTTTTTACATAAAAAAAATACAGTTTGTGTGATGTCAGCCTGCAGTGATAAGAGTTTCCTACACAGAAACTCAGTGACTGTGTCATAAACAGGAATAGGTTGAGCTTGTTCAGACAAAAGAAGACTTTTGGACAAAGTAATCTTAAATGGGCTGTTATATAGTTACTATTATTCTTTTCAATTTCTCTAACCCCAACTCCTAAACCACCCCAAATTTTGGTCATCATATTTAAGAAGCTATAACCAAGGTAATAAAAATAACTAATAAAAACAAGCTTTAATGTGACCTATAAACAGGAAAATGTGAAGTATGATTTTTGTTAAGAGGGCCTAATTTAGCCCACAGGCCACCTGTTTGCCTGCCGATACTTTCTAATTTGCAGCTACAGCGACCCTGCAGCTTAAGACTGGGTGCTTAAATGGAGCGATCTGTCATCTGTGCTCATTTGTAAAGAATATCACAGAGGAATGTGACACTAACTGCACCAGATCTGATTTGTAGCACATCACCAATATTGTCTTCATCTATCAGTCTGACCGCAGCATCCGGTGGGATATGTGTTTGGTGGGCGGTGATGATGTCTTACTGTGACGCAGAGTTTGGTGGGAACTGGAACCTCAAAGGGAATGTCGGTGTCTAGGAAATCGGTGTGGTCCAGAGTGTCCAGAGTCCCCTCGTCAATGCCCTGGACAACAAAATTAGCCAATCACAAATGAAAAGATTCAATTTTACACCTGTTTTACACATTAGAAGTTCAGATGGTGTAATGGTGTTATAATAGGATTTTGCTGGTATTCACGGAATACATAACGGAAAGGTCACAAATAAAGATTTCTACAATACATACATCGCACAGATCCAGGAAGTGGTTGAGAAAGATGAAGGCCATGTTTTCCCAGCCAATAGCCTGCCAGAATTGAAAACATAGCACGTAGAATCAACACCAGAGAGAGAGTATCTGCTCCTTCAAAAAGATTATCCTCTAATGGCCAATCACCAATAGAGCAGAGTTAAAGGCTTGTAAGTAGTCATGGACTACCTGAAGTGTACAATGCATTTTTAAATGTACTTCAATCATTGAATATCTGGGAATATTACCAACTTTGTGGAGAAAACTCATTGAATTTTGTGGTCTAGGAGGAACATTTTAGACTATGAACATGCACCTGGAACTTAAAAAAAAAAAAAAACATCAGCACTACCAAAGCAGAACAGCTGCACCTCATCCTCTCTAATTGGTGGACTCACCTTGCAGGCCAGGCCCGCCTCATAGAAAGCCTTGTCCGCAGCAACAAGCTCAGTGTGACGCAGCAGAGACACGGAGAGCTTGGTTGCTATACTGAACTGAAAATGCACAGCAGAAGAAGAGAACACTTAAAAAACCCCAAAGTAAAGCTTCCTACATATCATCATCAGTTACCTAGCAGAGGTTTAGATTTGTACCATGACATGGTCTTCTTTTTTGTCTTGTTCCCTGTTACAATTTAACTGATATTCATACTCGTGTTTCTAGGTGTTCACATTTTTCTAGAGTCTCCTCCTGTTTCGTCTATCTGTTTGTTTGTCTTCCACTGTTTTCACTTCCTGTTTTATTTTGGTAATTACCTCTTTGTGCATCCTTCCTGTGCTTTTTTAAGACTGCCTGGCCAAGTCTCAACTATGTTCACCTGTGCAAATTGAGCTCTGTGTATTTTTAGTTTCTTTTTGTTTGTCTACTTGGTAACTCCCCTCATGGATTCCTGTTTAGCTTAGGTCAGACTATCATCACTGAAGTCTTCTATAATGTCCTGTGGTGTCTGGTTCCTGGTGACGTTGTCTTCTTTCCCAAAATGAAAGGCAGAGATCGAGTATACATCACAGATGGTAATGTGCAGGTGGTCAGAAAGAAGCTTACAGGAGGACATCTAAAAATAGAAGAAGCAGTACTGGTAGCATCCAAGGTGTACCAGGAGATGACCTTGGGACCAAAATGAAATCTGGTCACGTTTTTATTTTTCTGAGCAAAGACACAGAACTTTTGGCAGGCAAATGTTGCCTTGCTGGTCACATTTTCTGCAGTTCACATGGTTGATCTACCCACAATACAAGGTGTTTTCACATCCGTCAATTCTCTAGCCCAACATCATCTATGCTGTTACCACAAGACTCCAGGCTTCACAGTGCTTTGTTCTATTGTTGAATTCTCACCAATTATGAGCAACTTTTACAAAGTCATTTTCAAAGATGTCCTCATTCTTAAATATTCTGTATTTAGGCAGGTGCTGTTTGCGTTTTCATACCAGCTGCTCGACTCCTTTAGCAGCAGATCTTGTGGCGTAGTAGTGAGAGATTAGCAGCATCTGTTCAAAATCTTCATGAGCCGGAGTGTTTGCCTCGGTTGATTTGGACATGTTCTCACACTGAAATCACAGCAAACAGAAATTAAAAAATTAAAAATTGATGCATTTTATGAGGACAAACTTATTTTCATGTTTTTTAAAATGGATCGATAAAGGCATTTACTAATTTTGATTTACCAGTTGGAAGAAGAAATTGCGGAGGTCGGCGAACATGCGGTAGGACTCTGGTCCATCGGTGTCGGGAAGGTTAATCAGGTCCAGGAACAGGCGTTTGTAGATGTTAAAGTTCTGATTGTAAAAAATGGCAAAGCTTGTAAAAAATAATAAACAAGAGATGTCTCTTTTTAATCATGTTGTTAAGGCTGTAATAGAAATCAAAATATCTTTTTTTTTAAAAATAAAATACAGCTGCCTTTTCACAGTCAGTTTGCTTTTTATTTGTGTAAATATAATTTCCGAAAGTCACTGATATTATTGTCTATTGAAATAATCTGGAACTGACTGACTCAAGAACCATAAAAATCTGTAAACCAGGGCTCCAAGCTCTTAAGGTAACATAGAGTTTTGTTGTAAATACCGCTTTATAGCAAACAAAAATACTGGCAGTGCCACCTGCTACCCCTCAGCCTTCTAATAGATACACCTATGGTTTAATTAGAAAATCTTGGGTAATTTTCAGAAAACCTGCTGTCTGACCTTTACTTTCAAACTCGTCTGAGAATTTGCACCTATGCTGTCAATTTGAAAATCCTATATCGTCTCATTCTCAAGCTATTGCATTCACAAACTTAGGTGTCAACATGCTCACTTTGCAGCAGCTGCCTGCCTGCATGCTGCTATGCAGGCAGGTGGCGTGGGTAAAAACTGGAGAAGAAATTGGTTTATTATGCTTAAGAACACTAGCTATTTGGCTTTTGTGGTGCTAACTGAGACTCACACTGTACATAACAACAAAGTCGACAATCTTGGCAATCAATGCAATCTTGTCAACACTGAACTGCATAAAAACATGTGGGTTGTTTGAAACTATGCAAACATTCCCATCGTGCCAAAATCTTGCACAAAATACACCACACCCCAATCTGTTTGTGGTCTCTCTATGCTTACTTTATCTTTTCTTTGCCTAACTGGCCACAGCAGAGAGGCAAAGCGTGAAATGGACATGGTGGACTGGCATGTCTATAACACATTTTGCTGTGATACTTGGTTGGAATATTCATATAATTTCACCTTCTATGAAGACTACAAAAATAAGAGTAGATATTCTACATTAAAGAGGGAAACTTGGGTTATCACGCAGTGAAAGAAGGATAATGTACCTTTAGGGTACCCACTAGGGGGGAATGGAATTAGCTATAAGAAGTGTGTGTGTACCTGAGGGTTTGGTGGTACTCCGTGCTGTATGTAGAGCTGAACAGCCTTTGGAGCTTCCTTATCCTTGATGAGATGTGTTGCGTACAGAGCAATGTACTTATGGAGGATCTGAAAGGTCTGACAAAACACAACACAAAAATTATGAAGCCTGACAGAAAAAATGAGGTCAATGAGGCCTGTTAACGAGCAAACAAGACCAAAAAGCACGAGAGAAAAAAAAAAGTGTTGCCTCAGCAGAAATAATTGTCCATGAGCGCCCGAATATGCTTCATCTTGTGTGACAGAAATGCCCATGCAGGCCTTATTTGTCTGAATATTGCCACAGTGCGGGGATGAGTTTAGCTAGTTCATAAAAAAAACTGCACATTAAGGCCCACTGGAGGGAAACATAAATCAACATAAACTACTTAGCTGCTGCAAAGTTGCTTTTCTGTCTGATATCACCAAGGTTGAATCAGGGGGGACTTCGGATGGGACAGAACCCCCACCCAAAACAAGAACCACCCCCTCAGTGCCGAAAAGTGTTCGATTAATGTCTCAAATTAACTTGTAATACAATTTCAGAAAGCTCCAAAGTGGATCATCTCATTTCCAGACATGGACACTTTGGATTCGGCTCTAAGAAGGATTGGAAGTGCTTTCCTGGAGCCTTGCAGCACATTTTTACTGGAGGTAACAACAAATTACCCTTAGCTGCAGCTAGGACATGGTTAGTCCTCTTTGTTTCTGTTGTGGAAAATCTTAAATAAAATTGCAACCACCAGGTGAGCGTTTCTTTGAAGTGAGGTTTATTAAGGAAAAAGAACAAAAAACACTGCAGTGGAGAAAACATTCAAGTCAAACACCAAAACAGTTTTCTGTGGAAGGACGCCCCCTTGAACTCTTTTATACCTTCTCAAACACTCTCAAACAAAGAACACTTCACATCAGATCATATATTCCTATACCTTCAGTCCGGCTCATCCTTGACCCTCTCCCACTCTAAGAAAAGTTACAACCACCGGTCACCGGTCTGACTGTACATGTTGTTTTTGTCCATGCTTTTACAGCTGGGGCACCTGCTCATCATTATCACCTACCTGCATCATAAAGCTCCAGACCTGAACTCTGCTCAGTGATTGTTTCATCCCCTAGTGTAGTACTGGCATCATTTAACCTCTAGTTTATCAATTGCTCACTGCTTTGTCTAAAACTCTAACACCTTGACCTCACCTGGTTATCTGCTTTTGCTCTAAAATTGCCTGGGATTTTAGCCCGCTGCCTATATGTCTAATACCTTATCAGAATCACCGGATTCCCTGTAGATTTCCCAGCATCATCGCTCCATCCCTACTTCCCAACAAATTCGCACAAAGTTCCTGGTTGTTTGAAGTAACGATGAATGACTCTTTCCCCTGTGCCCTGCTTTAGAGTTCACTTGTTTTAGAACTTTAAAACCCTGATTTGAGCAAAAGCTGTTTGCTTAACAACCCGAAAAACAAAAGAGGTGACAATATAATATGAACTCTTAATGACATCAAACAAGACATACCTGTTTGGATGCTGTCTCCAGGCACTTCTCCCACTGGCCTCTTTCTGCGTAGATGTCCAGGGCTGCCATGACATCCACTCCCACCAGCTGAACGAACACAGTCATCAAAAATAAAAACAAACAGTTTTTTCAGCTCTAAGAAACACAGCATGAAACTTGAAATTAGACCATTACATTTTCTGTCTTTCTCTGCTCATATTTATCAAATGGCACTGGCAAAGTAAACAACTCGGAGGACATGTAGGGCTCCACAGAGCAGTGAAATGGTGCAGGAAATACAGCAATCACTGTAAAATCATCTCAGTGAAACTTAACAAATTCTTATTCTGGGAGGAACATGCTGCTGTTTACTACAGAAATGGATCAAATGAGAGATATTTATCTCTTTTTGCTTTATATAAACGTTACAAAAAGTTATTTTTCTGGACCAAACTGCTTGGAGTGATTTTGGAAGCTGAATTTTGTCATAATTGGGTCAATATTAGCTTGATAACATGTCAGCTTTTCTTTTTTTTTTATTTGTTTGGTTCAGGGTGTCATAGAGTGTATACTTGTACTTACAGACTCCACTCTGCCCTGGTTTTTAAGGTGCTCCTTGTACTTCTGGTCCACGTAGTCCTCATACCTGTCAAATATCAGATTCATAAGAAACAGGGCAGAGAGGCACGCATGCTTAATAAAACTGATATGACATTGAAAAAATAACCAGCATGTCTTAGCCTTTCTGTTCACTTCTTCTATTCTGAGTTTTAATTCAGTGTCGGCCCTTGTCTTTGTTGCTGTTCTGCCCGTAATAACTATGATACACTTGAGTGTTTGTGTGTGTTTGTGTGCTCTCAAACCTCGGCTCCAGCTCCTTGGCGACTCTCTTGGCTTTGTTCCACTCCTCACCCTCAATAAAGACATCGATTGCCTCTTTGATGAGGTCCATGTTTAAGTAGAGCTCAGCAGCCTTCAACAATCAAATACAAACAGGACACAGGAAAGAGGCAACCTTATTATAAGAGCATATATATTTGGATTGTGTGTGTGTGTGTGTGTGTGTGTATTGTTTTATTAACTGAATCTACGTGTGTTTTCACTCACGGCGTTGAACTTCCTCAGCTGTGCGAGTCGTGGTCCGACCACCTGGATCACCTCCACTGCTACATCTGCTGTCAGGAACTTGATGGACAGCTCTGCCGCCTGGACATATGCACACAGCGAGTGCACACGCCAAACAGTACAGGACACCCAAAAAGACACAAAAAGGAAAAATCAATTCAAACCATATATAGAAATATAACATTTAGCTTTGTCATTATTTTGTTATTCAAGTCTGCTCAAGACGTTTTCTTTTTTTTTTCCTTTTAGGGTTTATTTTTGCAATTATTTCATGAAATAGAATCGAGGTAGGCAACGTGTTTTTGGTAATAATGGGCAACAAATCCATGAAACCCTTTTGATAGATTCTGCATTTCCTTTTCAGCAACCTTTCTGTTTTCTGGTTTGAGAAAATGTAGCTTGGGACAAGAGAGTTTATTCTGGATAGGAAGACAGAAAGAGTGGGTACCATATGAAGATAAAGCCAGTACTGATTTATTTTATCTTCTTCATATGGACTCGGTATTAGTGGTATTTATATAGCACTTTTCTGCACTTACTGAGCACTCAAGGCACCCGACTCCCACTCACACATATACACACATCCTGGTCATGAACACATTTACACATGTCATCATGCAGATTGGAGAAGCCCGGGATCGAACCACTGACTGGACATGCAGCTGAACGTCTGTTTCTGCTCCACTGCCATGAGGATAGACACAGAAAAGCTTTACCACTTCCACAATATTCATTATGGACTTAAGCTATTTCCTATTTAACTACTATAGTTTTCTGTTGTTTTGAATCTGTTCTGTGATATTGATTTTAATGAACTACATTTTTTTAAATGTTGTGGGTGCCGTAGCACAATATTTTCCCAACTTTTTCGATAAAAAATATTTATTGTGTCTTATTTTTCCTACTTCAAGTGTATTTTATTCTAATTTTTTGCATTTTATTCTCAGTCACACATACGTTTAGTATGTGTGTACACCGAGACATATAATGTACAAAATTTTTTCTCTCCTTACAATATGTGTCTTTGGCATTTTTGATATTCTATACAGCAAAAATATTATAAAACCAAATTTTAACAAAGTAGCAGTTCTTTCATAACCTTTTCAGGACAAAGTTAAGAAAGTAGGTGGGGCTATTAATAATAATGAATTGCATTTATATAGCGCTTTTCAAGACCCTCAAAGCGCTTTACAATTCCACTATTCATTCACTCTCACATTCACACACTGGTGGAGGCTAGCTACAGTTGTAGTCACAGCTGCCCTGGGGCAGACTGACAGAGGCGAGGCTGCCATATCGCGCCATCGGCCCCTCTGGCCATCACCAGTAGGTGGTAGGTGAAGTGTCTTGCCCAAGGACACAACGGCCAAGACAGACAGAGCTGGGGATCGAACCGGCAACCTTCCAGTTACAAGATGAGTTTCCCAACCCCCTTAACCACGGCCGCCCCCAAATTGATGTTATTCCACCAGTTTCTGAGCCACCGCAGTGTAAGAAATGGCATATATTTAAAAACTGCCTCTTATTACCACTGCTGTTTTGCCCTACCAGTACTGACACTGATGATGTCATACTTCGAGGGAGAAAGAGTTCAACTTCTTCAACTGTTTAGCTGATGACATTAAAAAGCTATTAACAGAGATCTTTGCAATGATGATAATATAAAATTGTCATGATCTGTCATCTCATATTAAATCCGTGACCCGCTCCTGCTTTTTTCACTTAAGAAATATTGCCAAACTCAGGACTATTGTCTCCACAACCGAGGTGCCACTTCACAAGCGCATGGCACAACACAGAAGAGCCACCTCCACAGGACAAGACTCAGCAGTCCATCTGCATCTTAAGGATAAAGGACACTGTTTCGAGGATGCCAATGTTCACATTTTGGACAGAGAGGACAGATGGTTTGAAAGAGGAGTGAAAGAAGCCATCTATGTCCACTGTGAGCGACCATCTTTGAACAGAGGCGGGGGTTTACGACACCAACTCTCTGCCATCTATAATCCAGTTTTGAGTTCCCTTCCCAGACGCCTTAACGCCCACTCACATCCTGGGCCATCTGACCTCAGGAATTCGCATGATAAGGTGGGGCCAGGTTTCACAATGAACGCACCCGAAACTCTGGCTGATTGGGACCCACACCCAGTTTCACACCTTGGCTCAGGCGATTAGAGGATCATCAGGGGTCCTTTTGTCCCTCTGTGGGGGGTTACTCCCACTAGGTTTATATCTGGGACTCTCCACCATTTGACCTTAGAACTGAAGAAGCTTCTCGGATGAGAGGTGAAACGTCTTCAAGCAACTTAAAGAAGTCCAGACGCTTTTCTTTGCAAGCTCCTTTGACTACGATGACCTGGATGACTGAGAACCTTCACAGACAGCTTAAAACTCATCTGTTTAGACAGGCATTTGGGTAATGTTAATGCGTAATATGTTGTTTTATTTTATATTTATATTGTACTATTGCTTGTTTGATATGCTTTTATATTTCCTCTATGTTGCTATATTGTTTGTTTGACATGTCTTCATGTGAAGCACTTTGTAACAGCGTTTTCGTCTTAAAAAGTGCTATATAAATAAATTTTACTTACTTACTTACTATCTCAAAAAGCAATATAATGTCACCGTAATCATTATATAATCCATTTGATTCTGATTGTGGGGATAGTTGGTGATACATGAACTGACTTTGCTGTTTGTGTCTTGAAGAAAAAGTCTTTAATTCTTCTAATGCAATATTTCCAATACGGCTGTACCTTGTATTTCTATCTATTTTCATTCATAGTTAACTAGTTAATTTATAAATATATTATATAAATAGCACAAAATAAATGTCCACATTTCATTTTCACAGGTTTAAACAGAGAGTCCACAGTAATCTAATTTAAAAAGAAACAAAACACCATAAAGCAGGAAACGTGTCCCTTTTAAACCACATCTGTGTAATCTCTGATTTAGCACTTCTACATTTAAATAGACTAGAATCAGCTACTTCTGTGAGTCATTTGGCATGTTTGATAGCACTCACTTTCACCTATTAAATATAATGTGTCTTAAAAAAACAGATAATTGGAATAAAGGTCATTATGAAGCGCACTACAGGAAGGAATCAAAAATTCAAAACTTAAATCAGTGTATCGCCTGACTCATCTGTAATGCAGATGCAGCATTTTCTGACCTAATGAAACTCACTTGGGGAAAAAAACTACCTATTGATCTCTGTGATCTCTTCAAGACCGCTTCTTTACAATCACGGAGATTGACCATTCCCATTTCAAATAATCTGACCTCTGCACTTTAATCAATAACATGCAGTATGTGCTGCGTATCTTCATACTCACAGCAGAAATCACCTATTGATGTTGGTGACATGGTGACCTTTCGCCCTCCTCCACCTTTAGTGGTACTCTTGACTACAATTAAACATCTATTCTGTCCTTCACCCACTACAGAGCTTAAAGTAAAAGCGAAAAGTAATTACTGATGCTGTCTAAATATAAGATCTACAGTACGGCCATTAAAGGTCATGGTGGGAAGTTTTCTTTTATTTCTGGATTATTTTTGCAGAACCAGAGAATAAGTTACTGAATAATTTCCTTCTTTAGGGAAATAAACACTGTTTGAAATGGTTATAAATCACTGTCTGTAGTTTTATGTCATGAAAGTTCAAACAGTACAGCGATGCCAAAGATAAAACGAACACTCCAGGGAAAGCGGCTCAAAGGAAGACAGAGAAAACTATGAAGAGTGGACAGACCTTTGCAGAGACCTCAACCCTCGGCCGCAGCCTTGAAGCCAAACTGTCAACTTACTACAGATTGTGATTTATTTTAATTCAGACCGCCTTTTAAGATTTGACACAATGTAAGTAGATATTTTCGGCAGGTTGACAAATCGAGTTAATACTGTTAATCTATCTGAAAAGGGGATTCTCACATTCTGAGCTGCAGTAATGTTTTCATTTATGGCATTTCAAAATATGAATAAGGTTTCTGTATGCATCTAGGACAAAGATCTGAAAATAATTCATTTATCCTTTAGATGGTTTCGACCTTTTTGAGTGTTTGTGGTGAAAAAATAAATTTTGTGAATAATATTTAACTGCAAAAGCTTGTGATGACTGTTGTACTAGAAGGTTAAACCTCCCACTCACTATCTTAACCCCTTATGTCTAGTCTATCATATTTGTGTAGTTTTTTTTGTGAGTTTTCGAGACTTCTACATCAGCAGTGGGATTCCCCCCCCCCCCCGATAAAACCGAAATAAATTGCACAATACATCCATCCATCCATCCATCGATTTTCTTCCGCTTATCTGGCGACAGGTCGCGGGGGCAGCAGCGTAAGTAGAGAAGCCCAGACCTCCCTCTCTCTAGCCACCTTCTCTAGCTTCTCCAGGGGAACACTAAGGCGTTCCCAGGCTAGCCGTGAGATAGTGTTTCCAGCTTGTACTGAATCTGCCCCAGGGTCTCCTCACAATGTATATATATGTTTTTAATTCTATAAGACATTTTAATCTATATTCAGGGTAAGATCTTTTTAAATATGCCTAGGTTAAAGGCTAACGTTTTTTTCAAACCTGCCTCTCTAATAAACCCATAACAGACTTAAAAGCTCTTCTTTATTCAGTAGCAACTACACGTGTAAAAGACTTACTATTAATTTCATATTGTTAAAAAGAACTAATGATCATGTGAATTAACAGTTCTATGCAGTTGTTTTTCCTTTTTACCTTCATCCAACACTTTTCCATCAGCGCTGTGTTTGAGTCATCCTTAACCTTCAAGTAATACTCCACGGCCCGGGAATATTCACCCGACTGCTCCCACTCTCTCGCCTGCTCCAAGAAGCCCTCCACACCCCTGAAACCAACAGGCAATAAACTCTTTTTTTTTTAATTAAAAAAATATTAAACATTTCACAATAGCTTTATTTATTTTCTATGTTATTTTACCAGTTCATAACAATCATGGCATAAAATAGTTAATGCTATAATAATAATAACCACCATTACTAAATGGTAAATTGACAGTTAATTGTGTCAATGCTAGGGTTCCCTTACAGTCGATTTACTCCGTACAACACATAAAGTATGGGATATCCCGCCCCTGTTTGTCCTGGCTGAAGAAATCTCTATTCACACCTTTAAGGCGGATGGCCTCAGACAACATGTATAGGGCCCTGTCTACACATATACCCCCTGCCATCACAATCAGCCCTCAGTTCTAACGCTCTTCACCTCGCTAAGAGCATATCTACTGGGTTGGGCTAGCTAGCTACTGCTAGTTAGCTCCATTGTCTGCTGGCATAAGTTAACCCAACTGCCTTGTTGGTGTTAGCCTTCACTCCACAGCTGGTGTGTAGGCTGCCCACGAAGTGCTAATTTCAAATCTTCCTGTGCAGCACTTTGCTTTGCGTTTTGGTATGGATATCAAACCAAAGAGAACAAAACTGAAATTTTCTGTTTGCCACTGTCTTCAGTGGTGCAGTTTCTCTTTGCATGATAGTGACCAGCAATGACGCGTGCCCCATTTGCCTGGGAATTGTCCAAGTTAGGAGAACGCTGACTGACCTGAAGTTTGTGTGCTTCTTCACACCCTGGAACGATGGGTGACTTTGCGGAGAAAATTCCAGAGGAGGTTAACAGTAACCGCATCTTGCATGCTAGCTACCGGTGGGAGCCTGGGCTGTTGCACCAGGGATCTTGGATTGGGAGAGTGTCGTTTTACAAGGTGGTGTCCACAGATGCTTCCCTAAGAGGGTGGGGAGTTCTGTCCGATGGCGCATCAGAGAGAGGGGTCTGGACACAGAGCTTCACAATGATGTAAGGCTGCTAGCTGTGTTCTTAGCTCAGGCATTTTTGTCCAGTTCTGAGGGGCCAACATTTCCTAGTCAGGATGGACAATTCAACAGTGGTCTCTTACATAAACAGGCAAGGAGGGAAACGCTCCCTTCCCCTGTTAAAGTGGTCTCGCTCTCTGCTATTATGGTGCAGTGTTCGATGTCTGTCTCTAAGAGCAACCCATGTTCCAGGCCATCTCAACCTGGGGCCAGACCTTCTCTCCAGACCTTCTCTCCATTCCAGTGAGGGAATGGAGGTTGCACCCCTTTGATATTGGCCCAGATACGGGATCTATTTGGCGAGGCAAGTAGATCTTTTTGCCTCCAGGGTGAACACTCACTACCTCATGTTCTTCTCCATAATCGACAGTGATTCACCCGTGGGCATAGATGCACTAGCACACCAATGGCCAGACGTGCTCCTCTATGCATTTCCCCAGTTGAAGTGATATCTCCAGTTCTTGATAGAGTGCATCGGCAGCACATCTCACTGATTTTTGTTGCCCCCCTGGTGGCCAACAAGGTCGTGGAATGCAGAGATAATCAGTCTACTAGCAGCAAGTCCTTGGCAGCTTCTTCTCTGTGGGGACCTCCTCTCTCAGGCAAGAGGAGAAGTGATTCATCTGCCCGGATCTATGGTGCCTTTATGGTTACCTACTGAGAGATCAAATTTGATAGCTAAGGTTCTGCCCCCATGCGTGGTCCTGTAGAGGCTTTTATGAGTACAAATGGCAAGCCTTTGAGCAATGGTGCCAGGACGGGCACATTCCCCCAGTCCAGTGCTCTATTGTGGATGTTTTGACATTCCTGCAGGAGATGCTAGATACTGGCGGTCCAGTGTCTTTTCATGGGACTTGTGTTTGGTGCTTGAGGCCATTTGTGCCTCCCTTGAGTCTGTGGATATAAAATGTATTTCATATAAAACTGCATTGTTTTTCACTTTGGCTTCTGCAAAGTAAGTGGGTGACCTTCATGCTTTGTCTGTGCAGCTAGTTGGGCATCACCGCACACTTTTTTTTTTTCCGGTTCACTCGTTTGTACATTACAGCCCCTTCGGTGGCTCATACTGTCCTTTCAGCTGGGTCTACCACACACTAAGGTGGTGGTGGTCCAACTCCAGTTTGATGGATACTCTGCAGGGCGTGTATATATGTCCCATACTATATGTGTTGTACCATGTGAATCGACTGAAAGGGAACGAACAGTTATGTGTATAACTTTTGTTCTCTGAAGGAGAGGAACGAGTTACAACACAAGGTTGTCTCTGCGCAGCTTGGCTCGATGAAGAGTGGCTATCGAACTGAGAGAAGAGGCTGAGAGAAGGGGGTATATGTGCAGGCGGGGCCATACACATATCATCACAAATAATCAGCCTTAAAGGCGTGAATAGAGGTTTCTTCAGTCAGGACATGCTGGAAAGCAATATCCCATTCTATATGTGTGTGTGCCTTATTCCTCAACTTCATGGAGCATAAATTATACACATAAATGTTCATTTTGTGTTGTTTTAGAATTTTGGATTTTTGGGTTAATATATCAGAGTTTTGGTTTATCTTTAGTTGTTTTTGTTTTTTTTACAGTATATTGCAAGTTTCAGTGCTTGATAAACGACCGAGTCTGGTTCCTGTTTGGATTTCTTTATCATTCCTGTAATGAGTTTTCTGTAGTATTAAGTTTAGTTTTTTTTTCTTTAATTTTCTTTTCTTCCCTCTCTATCGTGCAGTATTAGTTCCTTTGCCCTCCTCTGCCCTGTTAGTCTTCAGTGAATCCATGTTTTTCTCTGTCTGGAATGTACTCTACATTTTCGTATTATCCACAGCCTTTTCATCTCAATCACTTAATATATTTACTTGTCCTGTTAATAATCGGTCTTTGTCATTAGCTTCCATTTCATTAGAAATTAGAGATTAGAACTGTGTTCATCCTCTACAAGCTGCAGTTCCATCACAGCTTTGCAGATGGATGCAGTGGGAGATGAGAAGCTTTGCACTTATCTGAAGCCTGAGCTGTAAAGTCTGCAAGAATAATTCATTGTTTTCTCTCTTCAAACCCTCTTTTTCATCCGTTTCCATTGGTAACTTTTGATGTTTCCTCCCACAAGTCATTAAAGCGGGAGAAACGATGGGAGGAGGGTATGAGCTGCATTCTGCTGGTTTGCTGTCTAATGAGCTGTTCCTCATCGGGAGTTGAAATTTGGGAGTACACGTGAGGTGTTTTTTAAAAAAATGATGAAAAAAGCATCAAACTGATTCGTTGTGCATAGATGCATTTCTGGTAATGTTCAAAATATGTTAAAAAATGTCCCACAAATAATCACGAGTCAAGTTGAAAGGCTTTTGACTTCAAATGTTGTAACTAGATATAGCTTCAGTGACGGATTTGGGTTTTCTTTAGTAGGACTGTGCTTCATCTTTTACTCTGCCATGTTAGACCTAAAATATTTGAACACCACAAGAAATGAAGGTCAGTGGTTACTTATTTTATGGGCTTAATCTCACCTGAGTCCTTTCTTGGAGGCCTCCCTCTCATACTCCTCTTGGAGCATGGAGAGTTTATTGGGGATATACTCTTTACAGATACGTATGGCATCACTCCACATGTCTGCATCCTGAATTTAAAACAGACACGAAATCAATTAAATAACTGACTATCAGGCAGATTGTCAACATCTGAAAAATGAAAAAGGAATCCTGCAACTTTAGACATTTTTCACTAAATTGCAAAAAATTCTACAAATACTTTCTTGTCTTTTTTCTGTATCAGCGGCAGATTGACTACACTGGTTCACCTTATACCTAAAAAAATAGATCTTCTCCTACATTACTGGAAACTATTCTTCTTCAACAGTAACAATTTCCTGTGGGGTACCTCAGGGCTCCATTTTAGGTCCCGTCCCATTCTCTCTACACATGCTTACTTGGGGTCAAATAATCAGTAAACATAATATAATTTTTTGCTCCTAAGCTGACAACATGGAATTATATCTCCCCCTCAATGCCAACAAGTCCAGGCTGAATAGCATCATCAAATGCCTTGTGGACATTAAGAACTGGATGGCACAAAACTTCCTTCAGCTGAATGAGGACAAAACAGAAATTTTCTGTTTTGGCTCTGCCAATTCCTTTGTAAGTTTTTCTGATCAACTTGGAAATCTGTCCACTTATGTAAACCCTTAGGCCAAAACTCTTAGTGTGATATATGACTCTGGCTTTAGGTTTAACAAGCAAATTAACTCAGTGGTTAAAACAGCTTTTTTCATTTCTGTTCCATTTCAAAAGTTAGGTTTTCCTTTCTGTGAGAGATTGCAAAATTGTGTTCATGCTCGCATTTTCTGTTGTCTGGTGCTGGTAGGCTGTCCACAGGTATCTTAGGCTACGTTCACACTGCAGGTCTTAATGCTCAATTCCGATTTTTTGATCAAATCCGATTTTTTTGTCTGCTCGTTCACACTACAAATAAAATGCGTCAGCAAACGCGCTCTAGTGTGAACGCTCAAAGCGGCCCGCATGCGCAAAAGAAGATGTCACACACAACGCGCTCTGTTTAGACCCAGAGCAACAGTATTGTTTGACTGATGGCCCTTAATATAAAGACTTCGGACTTCACGTTTCCCAATTTTTGCTTTAAGTTATTTTGTTATTTACATAATAATGTAAATAACCTAATAATGATCCTTATTGCTGTTTAAGAGAGGAGCGGTGCTTCAAAGGATAGCTGCAGATTTCTGTCAGAATCTGCAGATTATACAGTACAAATAAAATGTTTACGTTGTCTTCCCAACAGTTTCACTGACATCTACACTGGATGGCCAGGAAGCGTTCGCGATGTCTTCTCTGGCGCTGATAATTGGCTTCAGTCTTGTGTCGGTGACGTAAAAGACGGATTTAATGCGACATGACCGTTCAAACAGCAGTCGCTTTCTAAAACATCGGATATGTATCGGATTCAATACCACATACGAAAGTGACCCAGATGGGATTTGAAAATATCAGATTTGCGCCGTTCACACTGTCATAGCATGATCGGATATGGGTCGCATAGGGTCAAAAAAATCGGATTTGATGCGCTTTCGCCTGCAGTGTGAACGTAGCCTAAAAGAGAGGTCATATTACACATGTTTTAGCATCTCTCCACTGGATGCCAGTGAGGGTCGGAATCAGTTTCAAGATACTCCTGTTTGTATACAAGCCATTCATGGTTTGTCTCCTTAATACATCTATGATCTCTTACACCCCTATTAATCTCCCATGTCCCTCCAGTCAGGTGATTGGAATGCTTCTGACTGTCCCTAGCGCTAGATTTAACCTCAGAGGAGACTGGGCCTTCTGTGTGTTTGCCAGCAAACTGTGGAACAACTTTTCCCTCACATTCAAATCTGCTCCCTCCATTTGATCCTTTAAAACTAGACTTTTTACTCACTGACATTTGAGTGTGTCATTGGTCTTTGTATTTCCTGTGCTGTTTTCGGCCATGATTCTGTTTATCACCCACTAATATCTATTTTTTTCTTATTTCTTTATTTATTTCTATTCCCTTGTCTTTTTATCCACTCTATCTTTTGCACAGAACTTTGGGTAGTGTTTTTTTTTTTAAATGTGCTTTATAAATAAATTTGAGGTGGAGTTACCTTGTAGTATTTAACAGCTAGTTCAGGTCTCTGTGCTTGGAGCAGGAAGGCCTCAGCCTTCTTGAAATCATTCTCTTTAAAGCAGAACTTGGCTTGGCCAACCAGAACCTCAGACAGGCTCTCTGGATCGTGGCCCTCAGCCACCTGCTGTGCATTGGCCCAGTCCTGGTTGTGGACATACCTGGAACAGTTCACACACAAATACACACAGGAAATAAAATCCAAAAATAATCTGTTTTAAGATTAACGGAAACGATTTTTTAAATGTTTTTCATCAAGTACCAGAAAGGGGACTTTGAATAACTTCAGGTTCATAGAAATTTACTTACTTAAAGCTGTGGCTATCTGGGGGGCTGGACATTAATTTCAAGACATATCTGCTTTCAGTGGCTTAGGGAAGTAATGGCACTTCTCAAACTTAAACCTCAAATCTCTACATACTTTTGTGAACCGTTAAAACTGCTTTTACCTCTCTGACGACGAAGTCATAACCCTACCTCAATCCTATATCTTGGGGGAAAAAATGAAAAAAGTTCATTATTTTTGATGTGTCTGTTAGAATCACTATTCTCCTTCTTCCATGCCTGCTATCCTTGAAAGAGAAATTAAAAACAAAGACGATATTTTCTTTGCCCAGGGTTAGTGTTAACATTAGTGTTAGCATTGGGGTTGTCACTGATCATGGGTTACTCTCCATCATTCATGAATACTCACACACTCCCCAATTTGAATATTACCTAAAATGACTTAAGCATGTGCGTACAAGAATCATTGCTGCGCAGTGCTGTGTGGCTGGCTGTGGTGTAACTTCACTATGTCTATTTTTAGAAAGCTATACATACTTAGTATTTCTACTGCTGATTGCTATGCAGGCTGTTTCCTCAGTTAACTTTCTGCTAACACTTTAGATTAGGCTTTAATTATCTTGCTATAAACATGCTTATTAGTAGCCTGTTTACTCTTTATTAGTCATTGCAAACCACTTACTAATGACTTGGGCTGCATGGTCCTATTATACCCTTATCAGACATTTAATTAAGAGCTAATTAATGGTTAATATATGTAGCGTAATTTAAAGTATTACCAACTTATCAAATGATTTTGATGAGGCTTGGTTGTTTAGTTCAATTATGGAAGAAAGAACCCCTTAAAAGAGATATGTGATTAGTGAAACTAATCACATTTGGACTTTTTTTAATGACATGAGAAAGTTTAAAAATTGAAGTATTCCAATAATTATATTAACCAAAATTGTCCTTAAACATTAAGCTTCAAACTGAGCCTGAAACTGATATAAATCTGCTCCTCACTGATGCTGATCAGCTGGCAGTAATGATGGGCTCAAAGTGTGAGCACAACATCATCACCTCCAGTACTCACATCAACACAGCTTCTTTGGGTTTTCCTGCTTTGATGAACTCTGCCTCGGCTTCAGTGAACTTCCCCTGTAAGATGAAACCATGAAAAAATTCAGGATTAACACGACTTAATGTGTGCAGCATGCAGTGAGTTCAAGATTCTCAGTAACAGAAATTACGAACAATAACTCAGTGAGTTAGTTCACAGAAACAGCAGCAGCAGGTTTATTGTTATTCTCATATGAGCTGACTATGCTGGGCAATAAAAAGAAAAAAAAATCACATATTGATGTGCTTGGTCTGGTTGAATAAAGAAGACAGAATAAATTTGGCATGAAGCAGTTTTGTAGGAGGAAAACTGAAAAGTCTTCATGTGGGTAGTTGTAGCAACTTTTTTGAAAGTGTATAGAAAGAGCAGAAAACTGACTGTGTGGTAAAACTGTGATGGATTTACCTCATCTTCCAGGTACAGTGCATGCTTGAGGTGGATCTCAGGAATCTTCTCCTTACATGCAAGGCGGGCCAAGTCAAAGGCAAAGTCAAATGAGCTGGAGAGAACATGAGGACAGTCTCTGTTTATGTCACATATAAGAGATCTGGCACTCAAAGGATTTTTAGTAGAAATCTATGAGATAAGTGTGTATGCATGTGTAAACCTCTAATTGATATCATAGTAAGTAATTAGAAATGTGGATTTGACTGAGGATACATGCACGTTTTGTCCCTGTGACCACAAAAGTCAAATATATAGCTTTCTCCCCATTAATTTATACACGGTCTGGGAATTAAAAGCACAAATAACTTTATAAGATGGTTACTAAGTGACCTTGCTCATTTCCTTTTTAGGAAGGAAACAATTGATCACGTTTTACCGTTAGGATTTCCTTTCAGACAGTACAACAGATAAAAGATTCTGAATGAGTGTCAAACTTGTTTTAAAGCTCTGCAAAAGGTTTATCATATTTTAAGCAAATAAAAAGAAACTCAGTATGTGAGTAAATTGAACTTAGATAATTATTTGGGTCTTTGTGTTGTGATAATGCTCACGATTTATTTGAAGCAGACTTGATGGCGTACTCCAGCAGGCCAAACTTGTTTAGCAGCTTAACAGCTGCCTCTCCTCCCAGACTCCGGGCCCACAGGTAGGCCACCTGCTTCTGCGCATCAGCACCTCCGTGGCTTTTTGCCACCTGACGAACACACAAACACATTAAAAAAAATCATTACACCAGGCCTTCACTCCTGTGGCTCCCTAACCCCCTTACAACACATAATCCCGGGGAGAAACATTTGAAAGAAGCTATAAAGCTGTGGTGCATTCCCAACGAAACTACAGCAATAAACAGAGAGCCACACACCTGTAACAATGCTGTGGACATGAAACCCAGTAACAACAAGTCAAGCCGTCCTATTCTGCATTTAGCATCAGGAATAAACATTATAATATATGCAATCTACAGTATATGCTTTAACCTAAAACAATTACAACAACAGATAACAGCTGATATAAGCAGAGTGTGAGGTGTAAACATTTGCTGCGTGGGACGAGGTTCTAGACTTTACTGCTCTCTGCCATATCTTATAAATGTAATGAGATTAAACACAAGTGAACAAAACAAAACAAATGTGGCGTTTGTACCCTGTACGCATCCTCCCACATATCATTGACACTGTACATGTGGACCGCAGCCTTCCACTCTTCAGCCTCCATGAAGTGGTATTCCGCCTCCGAGAACCTCGATTCAGCCTCCAGCTCCTGCAAACAGCACATTTATCATCACCGTCCCTTACCATAACTTATGTATCACATACCGGCAGGCTCAACCAAACCACACAGCCCATTAAGGGTCGTTGAATTAGAGCTAGAATAGAATGTAGAGGAAGAATTAATGCCCCAAAGTTTGTGACACTGTGAAAAAAAAAGTTAGAAAATTGGTCCCAAAAATGAACAGATTCAGTAATGAAAAAGAAATCTAGAGCTCAGAGACTCAGTTTGAAAGCGATTATGTCGGGACATGATTAAAAGACTTTAAAATTTGTCTGTACAGTGATCTGTTGAACTTCACAATTCAGGAAAATGTTGAATAAATTATTGTTTGAGTTTAAACTGCTGCAAGGCATTTCTCCCAAGACAGCTGGACAGCTACAAACATTAGAAACAGAGAGTGGTCTCAGACACAGACCTCCCAATAAAAACCTCACACGGCTCTAGAACTGCAGCAGTTTCTGAGCCCGTGAGAGCTCTTCTGATGAGAAGCCCCAACCAGTCGTGCCTGCGTAAATGCTGAGCTGTGAAGTAATGACATGAACCAAAACGCAACCCTTCTCTCACTTTTAAACTGGTTTCAGATGAGCAGGAAGGATCTGAAGACATTGTTTTTGTTGCTCACATTCTTGGAGTTATGTTCCTCATCTCCAAGTAATTAAACAAGAAAAATAAGCAGATGAACTGCCACAAAAAAAACTTTGCTTTACAGTATAAACACTGTCACTGCAGTTTAATCCTATTTATCTTTCATAGCACGGAAAGAGAGAACAAATTATACCTGTCTTAAAGTCCTGCATTAGTGCTCTGGTACTTTCAGTGTATGAACCAGTACAATAAGCAGAAAAAAGGCAGCTTTTAGTTTCTGTGCTCTAACTGTTGGAGTAACTGAGAGCAGCTAGAAGTAAAGCTACCACTTCACCCAGTATTTTAAATAAGCAAGGTTTATAGACAGTGTTTATGTGACTGTATTTAGTTATTCTGTTGCATTATTTTATTTTATTTGACTGTTTTATTACATAAACAAAGATTTTTGTTTACTTTATTTACTACTTTTATTTGATTCATTTCTATTTAGTGTGCTCATATTATTCAGTCTGTTCAACATTATTTTATGTTATCTTATTAAACTATTCCTTATTTCTGTCATTTATTCATATGGTGACAAAGGTGGATGCTCATATAGAAGAATACCAACATTGTAGTTCCTCTAGCAGCCACTTGAAGCTGGCTCGAAAAGCTTAAAGAGGAAATAAGCATGTTTACAGTCTGGTACAAAACAAAGGTTTTAACATGCATCCATTTGCAAATCTATAGATGCATGAGGCAATTTGCAAATATGTGTGAAGAGAGTTGTTTTACACAGTTAGCATGCCCATCACCCGAACTCAGGCTCGGTTCGGGTCACAGTTAGATTTATTTGATTGTAACATGTTAAATCTGTAGGGCTTAACTCTAGGAGTAAAAACACTGTCGTTAGATTGTCACTGCAGTGTGGTGTGTACCTTGGCTAGGTGGACATGGGTCTCAGTCAGCAGGTCAGGGTGATGTTTGGCTACCAAACGAATGACATCGTCAAACATCCGGTTCTTCTTGTACATGGTGATGGCAAGGTCAGGCTGCTTCACTGTAGCAAACAGCCTGCATGTGTAAAAGGGGAAAGAGGGCTTTTTAAAACACTTCAGGTCTAAAATACTACGCCCAGACTTTTTCTCCTGCTGTTTTCAAGGTCAGAGATTAACTCAAATGGTGTCATGGTAGTTTGTCTCCCACCAGCTCGACTCCAGCAGACAATGACGTGACAAATTCGTGTAAATATGGAGATTTGTATTTACCTCTCGGCCTCCTTGAACTTCCCATCTCTCTCCAGCTCCTGAGCTCTGCTGATGTACAGAGCCATAACCTCCTCCTCCGTCATACACTTCACTGCCAGCTTTATAAGAAAAAGAATATTAAAAACACGACCTTAAATATTACATTTCTTAATTAATCCCACATTAGATTCTTAAATATCTATTCCAGGGAGATTTTCTTTAAAAGGACTCTGGAAAACACAGAATATTTAAAACTATGCTGTAATGTGTCCGTGCTGACCTTGTGAGCCTCCTCCCAATGCCCTGCTGCGGTGTACATCTCTACAGCATCTTTAATGTGACCTCCTTTCACAAACAGATGTTCTGCCATCTACAGGTCAATAAAAAAATAACAAAACACACAGAAAATACAGAATGTCACATTAAAAAAAATTATATATTACATTACTTATACAGAGCCCATTCTGAGAGTTTAATCCAGATTATTTTTGCAGCTGAAATCTGCATATTCCCCCCCTAACCTAATCACAAAGTTACCATTTTCAAAATGGGACAGCTTTAAGGATACTCTCATTGAATATATGTGTGTGGGCATGCCTGCCAGTGCAAAACAAGCAGATTGTGGGTTCAGCTAAACAACATGAGTGATATATTAAAGTCATCTGTCACAAAGGCAATAATAAAATCTTGCCCAGCTATCTTGATAAGAAACTGTTTGAGGTTTAGCGAAACACAGTAATTATATGTTCTAAGTTAGAACTTTTTGGCTGGCTCTTTTTTTATTCTCCAAACCTCTTCAAAGACCTGTTTAAGGATAAAACTTGGTTTTAGGTGATTATATTAGAGTGTTAACTAGCCATCCAGAGCCTGTCGGAGAAAAAGCAATGGGCGCAGAGTAGATCACTTCCAGAGTGGATGCACCTTTAAGATTAGGGTATGGAGCTTACTGATGTTGGCTTATTTTCGGGATAAGAGGCTTTGGAGTGCATTAATGTCAATCACAAAGAAACCTGTGTGTGTGAGTCCCCTCCCCCTACACACAGAGTGGATCAGGCAGCAGTTACTACAAATGTTTATATTCCTCTCTGTATTTAATTATTAGTTATTATTAATCACCGGCTCTCTTCCACAGTGTGTGTTTGTCCCGTCTATCTCCCCTCACCTCCAAAGCGGCAGATGAGCTTGCTCATAGGGAGTCATATGATTGTTGTGGTTTTCTCTGTATTATTCTGGGGTCTTTACCTTACAGTATAAAGCACCTTGAGGCAACTGTTGTTGTGATTTGGTGCTATATAAATAAAATTGAATTGCATTTAAAAAAATGTCGGGGGAACACTAGTAACAGAGAAAGCATGTAGCCAAAATATGTGAAACTCTCATCTAAATGAACTAAAACTTAGCAGCGCACTTTGTTTAGGTTCTCTGCAATAAGACCACCAAGTCGGAACCAGACTGGGACAGATGGTATATGACATGTTTGTATTTATTTGTTTTGTTGCATCTCTGCATGTTTTTGTTTATTATATAGTTTTATGTGATCTGCCTAGGGACTGAGGATGTGAATTAGGAGTATAGATAAAATCTGCCGTGTTTACATCTCATATTTTCTTACACTGCTGTCCATTAATGTGCACTGCCCCTGTTAAATAAAGACAAGACTGGAAACTTTGAATGAATACATCAAACTATGAAAAAACTCAACTTAATTTTAATTCAGATTGCAGAGGCCTTACTCTCGTTGTTCATACCTGAGGAGGTGAGAATAGAAGTGATATATGCAGAGACTTGCACAGAGTTCACCACACTCCAAAGGCTGCTTTTTTATCTGCACTAGCTAAGGATATGCAATTTGTGAAACCAAATTCTAATTATACTTATTCTGGTGGTAGACTTTTTCAATGTTGCAACTCGTGAGTTTGGTTGTAAACAAATACTGATCTAGAAAGGCTCGTGTAGGACTGTGCCATTACATGAAACATGTAATTACAACAGTGTAATATCAGACCTACTGAATAACACTGTTTTTTTTGTTGTTGTTGTTGTAAACTCTGCTGCTGGTTGCCAGTTTATGTTGTGACCAGTGATCTGACTCTTAACACACAGTAGAGACTAAGAGAGTGAATGAAGCAATTAAAATTTTATCGCATTTTAAAAAGTATAATATAATGAAAAAAAATCCCGCTACTTTACAGTGAACAGACTTTTGCTACATAAAGCCAGATACTCATAGAATCAGTCTGTAATAAAAGTCGCTTCAGTACAACAAACAGATGAGCTGGTTGTTTGCCATTCTGATTAAAAAGTGTTTAGTCACTGTTTTTCCAGGATACTTTCTCTATAGCTACAGCAGGTGCGTGCGCTTCATTGTTTATAGCTTGCACTGAAATTCACTTTCCTGCAACAACTACCCCCCAACTTGGAGAGCAAAGAGCTTGTTATCTTAATTACTTTCTGTGAATATGCCCATGGAGCAATCTGACTGAAATAGGCTGCTATTTTCAGAGCCTGGCAGTCTGTGGAGGCCGTTTGGCTCAGCTGAGCTCATCAGAATAAGCACAGCACACTGCGCTTCGCCACCATCATCTCGCTTCCTTTTCTTTGTATTCGTACCAGATTGCTCTCGTTATCGTTTTCTTTTCAACAGTCGTGTTTTTTGTGGTATTGGGGCAACTTTTAAAAGTATTGTTACAACTACCAAACTTGTCCTTATTGCCAAAGCACCCTGGAGCAAACATGGGTTACAGTGTCCACAGAGACTGCAGTAAAGTGAAAACTGGCCACCGTGCATGTGTGTGGGTGTGTGTACGTGTCCACATGAGATGAGTGGAAATTAACTGCCAGTGGCAAAATGTCACAGCCTCCTTCATTTAGCCAAGCCTGTACAGTATTTTTATGAGGTACATATATAACACAAGTGAAAGTGTAACACTGACTCAGTTCAAAGTATGTAACCAGCACAAATATTTAAAAATGCAGTTTCTCGTTTACACGCATTTGAAACGATCTGTAGTCGTGTTTTGCTTTCTTTTTGTTCCACTGTTCACCAGTTTCTTACTTTGCCATCTGTCTACTGCTGTGTAGAGCAGATTTATCTTTTTCAGTTAAAACACCTTGCCAGTGCTATCCCCTGAGCAAAACCTTGTTGAAATGACATTGAAAAGATGACTTTTCCGGACGTCTGAACAATGTTGATATTTGGTTGTAAAGTGAAAGGTGAACATGTTTCACGTTTTAGCCAACTTTTCCTGGCAGTTCTGCTGTTATCCTAGAGGTGCTCTGGAGGAGATGCCGGGGTTTCAGAGCTGGAGCTTAATGGAGAGCTGTGAGGAGGAAATATGAACTATGTGTTCAGCTATCATTGCGGAGAATGTGAGATTTTTGGAAAATCAAATGGGCGAGTTTTGCTGAACTGTCTTTTAGTTCCAGTGAATGGAACTCAATGTTTCAACATACCAAGATATTTGGAAAATTTCATGCTCCCAGATTTTGGTAAACAGTTTGGGGATGCTCACTTCCTGTTTCAACATGACTGTGCACCACTGCACAAATCAAGGTACCTAAAGATATGGACGAACGTGTTTGTCATGGAAGAACTTGACTGGCCTGCATGGTTTCCTGTCCTCAACCCAAGAGAAACACCTTTGGGATGAATTAGACACAAGACTGTAAACCGGGACTTCTTTCCAAAACACCAGTAAGTGACCTCACAAATGTATTTATGGAAGAAAGGTCAAAAAGTCCCTTAAACACACTTCTAAACTTAATGAAAAGTCTTCCCAGAGGAGGTGGAGTTGTTATAGCTGCAAAGGGTGGGCTGACATCTTATTGAACCCTATGGATGGAATGGGATGTGTGAAAGCAGACAAGCATGTAAGTGCTACCGTCTCATATTATGTATAAAAAATACATTTAAACCTCAGTTCATCATTTATATCACGAAAAGAATAGTTTATATCAGACATTTTTAAAAAGTTATATTTACATCTGTAGCTTATTTTCATCTTACCCTTAAACATTCCCACAATTTAATAAAAGTCCAACATATAATCTATTATACAATAAAGACAAAAACTTGTACTTTTTGATGCCTTCCTTTTCACTGATCTGAAAGAAAACATGTTGTGGCTATACCTTCACCTGTTTTTGTTTTTCATTTAGGTTTTCCTCTTTACCTCCTACCTCAGTCCTCCTGTCTCTCACCTCATAGTCCTGCATGGAGGCGTAGTGTTGAGCTATCTTCACATAGTATTTTGCTGATGACGAATCCTCCTGTAACTCCAGGATGTGGACTGCTTTCTTCCACTGGCGAGCTGCGATGGCTGCCTCGATCGCTTTAAGAGAACAGCTGCATGGAAGACCATATGAACACGTTAATTGTTCAGATAGCAAGAGTCAGCATTAAAATGCAGATTGTGTTGGTAATACTAGTTGCATTTTTTAACTATTCTGCAGAGAGAGAACTTATAGTTAGCTTATAGCTATCTGAAATAGTGCCTGAAACTTTACTAACTATATTTAAAAGTAGTATTTTTAACGTCTTTGTTTCTGTAGAGACTTGTAGCCAAGTCAAAATTCAGTTTCAGACGCGTCTCTAAGTTCTTTCTGAGCTCTGACTACCTGTCTTATTTGGGATTTTGGGGCATTGGTATAGCGATTTTTTTAAATCTCATCTCTCCATTATCCTGGTGATGATTTTAAAGAATTGTTGGCCATCACTGTTGGACTGTTTTTCAAGTGTCATCTTTCTGCCTCTCCATCTGTCCTTATCTTTGTCTCTCCAGTCCTCTCCCTCCATCCATCCCTCCTCTACTCTACATACCCTGCTTCAATGAAGTGGTTGATGGCAGCGTCCATCTGTTTCTGCTGGACGAGGTAGTCTCCCCAGGACTCCTCCAGTTTCACCACCTCAGCGGGGAAGGTTATGCGAGCCAGCTCTACCGCTACAGGAAACAGGAAGGAGAAACTTTCTTACCAGAAAAGTTACAATTGACTTGATTTAGCTTAAACCTACCATCTAAAATTGTACAAAACATTGTAGAAGTTATCAAATGGTATATGCAGTCTAAGCTATCTAACTGTTTTACCTTTCCTGAAGGCACCTCCTTTACAGTAGCACTCCAGCGCTCTCTGGTTGTTCCTGATCTTCTCATACAGATCTCCTGCCTGGTCAGAAGAGATGACATACATTTTGCTGTCAATTGTCTTTCAACTTAGGGTCATATGGGGCTGAAGCATATCCCAGCTGTCAATCGACGAGAGATCTGGACAAGGCCATCAACTCCAGCAGCCAATTATCAGTTAAGCTGACATTCATGTCACTGGACTGTGAAGCCAGAGCACCTGGAAAGGACCCAGGAAGGCACAGAATTTGCTACTTATAATCAGGAGGTTTGAACTCTGTGACTCTGTTAACTGCCACACACCACTATGGAAATCAAATATTTCAAATATTTATATCAGATATTTATAATTGTTTCAAAATTTGACCTTATAGCCAGTAACATATTGAAACAATGGTGTGCAGCCAATCAGAAGACAGCTGTCTAAAAGAAAGAGAGCTGTGTGGGGCTATATCACGGCCCATTACAAGATGAACTGTAAAGTTACTTTAGTATAGTTTAGTAATGAAAACATGGAATGTCAAATGAGAATAATGTTTGTTGGTGTAATTAGAAGAAAGATGTTCCGATGTTCTTGGAACAGTGACTACTATCACTTTTAAATGTCTTTAGAAAGTTTGTTTTCTTATTGTGGATTTAAACACAGGTATCGATATACTCCTGGCCACTAACTGTGAATTTGGCTGAGGCTGTGTGAACTAAAGCTGCCAATTACACCGTGCTACATTTTAATTAGTTACCTCAGTTTTTTGTTTGTTTTAATGGACTGAGTGGGAACATTTTGTCCCTGTATTTCTCTGCTGCTAGGTATTTCATGATTCAAACAACATGATACCTGAATCAGATATTTGTTCCAGCTAAATATTTTCTTGCGTTTCTCCATCTGTGACTACCCTCAATTAAACATGTTCAACTCTTTCAACCTATAATTATTCTTACTTTTAAAAGGATACACACAATTCAAATGCTAACTCAGTGGGTTTTCTAACAATAAAATGCAATGAAGAATAGTGGCACTTTGTAAAATACAGAGAAGTTTTATTTTAGCTACTGCAAGTTAAATTGTAATCACCAACTTCCATATCTAATTCCAGACACCGAAACTGATTAGAACACAAAATATCAGGTTACAAAATTTGCTTTGAGGATCCAGTCTCCTTTTCCAAGCCTCTTTCCCACCTGTTACATAAACACAGATGGCTAGAGGAAAAGAAGTGAGCTTTTAGACAAAAAAAAAAAAAAGAAAAAGCACACAGAGAAAAACAGGCAGATGGAGGGAGACAGAGTTCAAAACTGAAAATAACAAAGAACACTTGTTCCGGCATTGAAGCTGAGGCGAGGAGAGATGGGCTCAGAGAAGCGGGAAACACAGGAGGAAGAAATGATCCACTCACTCTCTCGTAAAACTCTCCCTTGATGAGACTGGCAGCAATGCGGTCGACGGTCTCGCTGCTGTTGGTGATCTCCGACTGGCTCATGGCGAGGCGAGCGGCCTTAGCTGGCAGCCCTGCTTTCAGGTAGAGGTTTATGGCACCCTGGAAGTCTCCCTCGCTCTCCCTCACCTCGCCGGCCCTGTCTTCCTGACCCGTCTCCATCAGCCACCGGTAACGGTTTTCACGCAAGGTGTCGAGCTCTGGGTAGCCCTGCAGTTATTTTGCATTTAGAGTTCAACCAAACAGTTATCCTGTCCACAGATAACTAACCAACAACACTCTTGTGGTTGACAGCAGGTGTACATTGTAATTTGGTAATCCAAATTCTCTGAGAGGTAACGAGACTCCTGCCTCTGCTGTGGGTTCTGTTTTCAGAAAATGAAGCTCATAAGGACACTCGCTGTTCACCCACAGGCCTTTTCAGATTTGATAAAGTGAGTATTATAAAATAGTGTATGCAGGGAATAGATCTAAGCAAGATATAGGCATAAATGGGCTAAATTATTTTGTTTTTAGAAATGCTATTTTAGGCAATTAAGAAGCCTGTGCTTGTCATATGAGAAGGCTGTCTGTTTACACATTTTGGGTTTTCCTCTGTCTTTTCCGATTTAAACTTACTGTAGCTTTATATACTTTATTAAGCAATAAATAATTTCCCTTTTTTTCTGTCTCTTGGGGAATGCATTAGATAGGGCATCAATCCTTAAAATCCCCCATAATATAAAATGTAATAAATATATAAATAGAATATGTGGAGCTACCCACTGTGCTGACCTTTCCCGAATAAAGAGGCAGAAAAAAACTAGCTTTTGGCTTTTATTCTGTAATATAAATATGATAAATAAATATTTAAAATGTGCTGAAATCAAAGTAATCAATATAAATACGCTACCTCGAGCTGATTTGCGACCACGTAAAATGACTTGATCAAATATTATCAGTAATTGCGTGTGATTCAATTCCCTTTTTTTACCTTGGCTTCGGCTACAGCAATGCAGTCATCCCACATGTGGAGCTCTTGGTACATCTCTATGGCTTCTTCGATGGCATTCTGCACAGCAAAAACAAAACAAACAAAAGCCAAACGTTGGACTTTATTCTCCAAAAATCTAGTATTAAGGATGCAGAGCTGGGTTTATTTATTCAGTTCATTTTATTCCAAGACTTTACCAATCTCAAGTGTTTGGTAAAAGACTACAATGACTTGCCACTGCAGCCCTCACAGGGATTTGTTGGTTACCATCTTGTAAGGTAAACAATACTTTTAGCAGTGAAAGCATCTCTGTGTTGCTTGTCCTTCCCATTCTTACATGGGGAAGAAATTATTAATCTCTAGTTTGTGGCTGCTTGTTGCTCCTAAGCCATATTTTACTGTGTTGAATCCCTCTTATAGCAGGTGACAGCATTTATGTGTGCTTGTGTATCTGCATTGTTCACTGTCATCACAAGTGAAACTGAGCTGTTTATGTTCGAGTTGGAGCTAATAAATTGTGAAGGGTTACTTTAACTGAAGGAGAGGAGACTTCAGAACACACTGAGTCTATACAAGTATCATCAGAGCTATGAAAGCAAGAAAACGTGTGTGTGTATAAAGGGACACCGTATTACTGACTAAATTAACATTATATAGCAAGCTAGAAACAGTTAGTCTGTTAATATTTTGAGCTTTATATTAAAGTGGTCTATTTATTGCTAATCTGTAGAATGAACATATTTGACTAAAAATGCCAGTTTACCTGCAGATAGAGTTCCTCATAATATGGAGCAATAGTTCCTTTTCTTTAAGGTATTACTCCTCTGTTACTAATATGTTGTGCTTAACCACAAATATTAATACAAGACGTTACTGTGGTGCTGTTTACTTAAATTTCTGTGATGGTGCACATCAGGCTGTGCTGTAGACATGATGCAGTAATATAAATCAAGCATAAATACACATTTAAAAGCTTAACAGCTCTGTGAATTTTGGGGTGTTCTGTTTGTTGTAAAATCTGAAAAGGAATTCATTCTACATATTACATATTCAATCTTATTTCTAACGCTCTTTTTTTTTTTACAGCCCACCTGCTCTGTGTAGTGCATCTCAGCCAGTTTAAAATTCTTGTCCAGCATGGCCACGCGTGCTTGGACTTGATAAAATGATGTCCCATCTTCTCCCTAATAAAGAGACAAAGAGATTAAAACATACAAAAGCCAGGGAGCACTTTTGAGCTTTGCAGAGAGAAAAAACTTTTCAAGAATTGCAAAGCTGCATTTTTTTATAAGGACCACTCACAGAGATTCAGTTAAAAGGAATTTCATTAATATCAACTCCAGCAGAGACTTGCTGTACAATGAATGCTGGATTTCCAGTTCCATCATAAGACACATTTTTAAGAGAAGTGTTGAATTATTCAGGTGTCATTGCATAAAAATGTCAAATACCGTATTGCATTTCATTGGAGAATACTAATAATTAGCCAATTAGTCAGAAATATTATTGCCACCCTTAAAGCTCTTTATCTGCTATATTTGTGATCAGTGCGTTGGGCCTTTCCTCACCATTTCCTGTGAAACTTTGTCTACGATCTCGTTTGTTTGCCGCAGGAAGTGGAGGGTTGAGACATCACCCAGCGCAGCAAAGCACCTACAAAATAAAAGGGAGAGAAAACCATAGAGGAACTAAGCAATTAAGCAGCAGATGGTGACAGAGAAAGTCAAACAGAAACAGAAATAAAGAGAAATATATTCAGTTTAGTGGAGGAAGAATGCATTTCTGGTCAGTGAAAACTTGTTCACTTAATGAACTGAGATAAATTAAAGCTCTTTCTCTAATTAGCCTTTAGATTCAGTGTGAGAAGCTGAGAAATACACAGGCACATCTTAGCATTTGGCCACTTTATTACCAACTCTCTGTGAACAGTTGCATCAGATTAATGAACAAGTCATGAAAGAAAAAAAGTTTAAAAACTCCTACTGTCTGACTCTTTTTTTTCTGCTTCCCTCTCTCATTAACATCACTTCCCTCCCTCATTAACATTATCCACTCCAGACAAAACTGTTTCTTTCCCCGATTTCATGATTTATGCAATTCAAGACGATGCCTAACGAACAGCATATGCATTATTAATGACAGGGAATTCAAATTTGAAAGGTTTCTCAAAACAGAGAGAACTAAAGATGGAGAGAGAGGAATAAAATGATAGAAAATTAAAAACTGTCTTTGATGATAAATGAAGTTGGGGGGGGGGGGGGCTCTGGCAGAAACACAGCCATCGGCCGTGCGTGTGCAGAGGGTATACTTCTATTATGTTGTGGGGACATTTATCTGGTTATAAAATAATATTTCAAGGAACTATCTGATTATCTTTAAGGTACAAAAATCAAGCTGTATAAGCTGAATCTGTATATTTTAGATAAAAGAATCGGTCAGAGGAGTACAGGTTATAGTAAATGTCCAGGAAATGAATGTAAGTCAATGTAATGTCCTCTGAAGTGATGAAAAACAACTGCCCGGGAGTGCGCAAGTGTGTCCAAGAGTGTATTTCTTCATTCCAGGTGATGAAGGTGCCCTTGTTGCCTCTTTCCTCTTTTTTTCTCTCCAGCCCCAGAGATAAGTCTCACTTGCAATGACGACTGATACTGAATGTAATTATTCCGGAGACAAGAACATTACTTTGAAAGGGCTTTGTGTGTGGCTGTGTGTGCGTGCGTGTTTGTGTCGTGCTGACCTTTCTGCGATGTGCAGCTGGCAAGCCTCTAGAGCCAGCTTGCTGAGTGTCTTCCACATGGCTTCAGTCTCTGGTGACATCTCCAGAGTCTCGAGGAAGGCTGTGGCTCTGGAAAATACACGCACATGCACAAGTAGAGCTGAGCCAGGTGGCAAGACAGAACATAAAGCAAGTATTCTGTGCTGCAGATACCGACCACAAATGGTGTGTAAAGATAAGGAGCGGCAGAAGAGCTGCAAATATCGAGGAAACTGTGTTACAGCAGCCACTCCCAAATTTAAGTCTGAATTGGAAAATCTTCTACGGCCTTTTCATCACTTTTAAATATGCTTTAATTCAGTTTAGTCTAAGTTTTTATCTTGTTTTTTAGTCAGACTTGTTGGATACTGGACCGTAAGACAGATAAAGTAAAAAAATAAAAATAAATTAGCCTAATTTGGCTGATGCAAATGTCCAAATGGAAAAAACAAGGAACTCCAAAGTAAGGATGAAGAGAAGGTTAGTGAACATGATACCAAGAACATTAAACTGAAGCAGGAAGATGGCATTATAGATACACACGAGGGGGACTGGTGATTAGACACAGGTGACCCAAAAAAAACGTCTTTTCATAAATCTGGATCAAGTTGGTTCCTGAATGTCCCAAATTCATTCTTCAGCAAGACAATCACAATAATAGCCCCACATATAGAGCCATAAAGAAGATGTTTTGTATTACTGTATGAAGTAAATCAATGAATAAAACCTATTCATGGTCCAGTGTTTCACTATAGCATGCTCTACAAAAACATAAAGCAAGTCACAATGGACCGTGAGATGTTCTGATCTAATAAAGTCTGCTGAGGAGATCAGTGGACATGTTAGAAAGATTATTACTGGTATGACCTGAAAAGATGCTGAACTTCTTCAATGTGACAGCTGCTAAAGAGGGGCCAGGGCTATCTTCTTAATCTAATTCAATCACATTCACCAACATTAGTAAAATAGAATTTAGAAGACTTATTTGACAGATTAGCAGATTAGAAAGATCATGATTTATAAGAATAATGAGAGGAATAACAAATAGCTCCCCAGAAGGCACAAAGCTGTAACATTACTTTACAAAATAATTGCAATAACACAGTGATCTTTTAACTCAGATCATGAGTGGATGAAATAAAATGCCTGATTTCCACATTCAGTTGTACTTGTCCCATTGTAAAGTATAATTTTTGCTTTACGTGATTCATAGCTTAAAAATAAAATCTGTACTTATCATATCTATTAGCTCACCCTATGTTCATCTAATGTCTGAAAAACAGAGGTTTAAGCTCCGCCCCCTTTAAGACAACCTTCTACTTATTGGCTACCCCACACAAACAGAAAGCTATCTTCTCTCACTGATTTAACACAGAGACAAGTGTATATAAAATGTCAGGAAGAAAGGACTTAAAACAGTATGAAACCTAAACTTATTGGCTAATGGCGATTACTGGTACATTATGGACCTGCTAATATGGACATTCACCACTATAACTGAAGATAACAGAGTATTTAAAAGAACCAAGAAGATTCCCATAAGACCACAGAGAGTGCAATTAAACTTTTCTGTCTCTTATTACCCAAAATTATGCCAACCTAAACTTCACAGCATTGTGCTGAAAAACCTGATAATGTAACCTTGACTGGAATAATCAAAATAAAACAATTGATTCCCTAAATTTATTTACATTATGCCTCTTCCAGAAGCTTTTCTACTGTAGCTGACTTTAGTGACATTGTCAGCAAAGGCCTGACGGTGCTCAGCGGAGGACCAAATGACCTCCTCCACACACAGTTCCATGTCAAAACAATACTATATTCAGTTAAAAGTTGTAAACTGTTTCTCAAAATATATGAGTTTCAAAAATATAGTCATGATTTTTCAATTCCTTATTTGGTAGTTTGAGCTTAAAAATTTTAATTCCAAACTTTGTATGACAATTTCTTCCTATGAAAGAAGACCATTAAACATATAAGCAACCAAATTCCTCCTAAAGACTCTCAAAGTGCTAGAGGAAGGAGCTGAGTTGATGCTCCTCTGAATAAGAGAGGTCAGTTATAATTATTTACTCCATCTGATGAGGTGGCTTCACACGAGCATCCTTTCGGAGGTGATCAAATCACAACACGCTGAAGGGAAGGATTATATCTCCCAGCTGGCCTGGAAGTGCTGAGGAAATACTCGAGAAGAGCTGGAGGAAGCTGCTGGATAAAAGGACATCTGGCCTGTTCTGCTCACCCTACTGTCACTGCGCCTCTGACCCAGAAAAGTGACGGGTGCAAGGAAGGACGGACGGATGTTCACGCTGCATCGTCATTTTGATAGGCTGTATGGTTTTATTTAGTGGGCTGTACTCACCTGTTATAATCTCCATCATCAACAGCCGTACCAAACTCAATGAGGCCTTCGTCGAGTGTGTATGTCACCATGTTGACGCCCTCTGTCACAATCACATCCGTCTTGCCATCGGCTCTTTTGAGATCCACAATGTCTCCCTGACAAAGAAAGGAGATACATATTATGCATAGGTATGAAACCTCCGCGCTGTGTTAATAAAGTGGAAAACGTGTTTTTCGTGCTACTGCATTTATTAGACAGTTTAAGCCAGAAAATGCTTAATCGATGAAGCTTTTACTTATAAAAATACATTTTGTCAGGTTTTTATATTCTGCAATTCTGCAGTATGCATGGACACAGGTTTACAACATCACAGCTTCATTAGTGGGTCAGTCCAGTCGACCACCATAATCAACTTGCACCCTCCAAATTCACATTATGGATGCTTTTAGCCAAGAAAAACAATGAGTACACTTAAATATACTTGCATAATTATAATGAAAGTTTTTGTTAAACCTTTATTTAACAAGATAAGAATGTCTTTCTTTTTGGAGAGTGTTCTCAGCCAATATATGCAGCATTAGCAAAGCAGGGTTTTTTTCTAGAAACCAGAGTGCGTAAAGAAAAGTTTCACAAGTACGTGGAGAACAGAAGTGCACACAGATTGGCCTTGGAACAAACATGATGGGCGTATGTTTCCCAGTTTGGCTCTTCAGAAGTTTTACGCTTTTGTTTTTCACATATTATTAGATAAAGGCATCAAAATAACGTTCCACATATATGGCTGGATGTATCACCAAGATAGCTGCTGAGTAGCAAAGTATATCAGAAATATTAAATTTCAAAATTCAATTTATTTTAAGCCAGTTTTAGTTATACTGCACCCCTTCACAACTACAGTCATCTCAAGGCACTTTGGTACCCAATAATATGGTGATTATTAATGAGGATTTCCACTAAACACTATGAAATCAAATACTTTTAAAGGAATTATGACCAGCTCATAACAGCAGCAATTCTTTGTCCATTACTACCCTCTGCTATTGTCTACAAAATAAAAATGTCTTGCACAAAGCTCAGTGCACTTTGCAAAAACATAAATCAGCCACACAAGAGGCTGCTGCGATGGTTTTTGTTATTAATGAGAACAGCAGCAAGTGTTAACGCAAGCAACTTTCAAAACCCTGCGCACACCAGGGGCGACTAACTGCCTCAGGACAGCGGCACAAAAAGCTGGTTCTCTGTTAAGGCTTTGCCAGCAACACAAAAAGGCTTGAGAACAGTAAAAATACAAAAACATGCAGCTTCAGTATAAACACTGTGGAGATATTAAAAATAAAAAGGTTTATCAAAACAAGCCGACCAGGGCAGATGCAGAGCCTCCAGTTAACGATGCCGACCATACTTAAATCACACTTACAAAGAAAACAAAAGCTCACCTTGACGGGGAACATGGTGACGGTCTCTGGGCTGTCAATGCTGTACCAGATGCAGAGGTTTCCCCGGTTTTGGGAGACCACCACATCGCTGCCAGGCACCCACTGGACGTAAGAGCAGAAACTCAGCAATGTGGTCTTCACGCCAGACTGTATGTCGTACAGATGGAGCTGCAGAGGACAGAGAAAGATAGAAAGATATAGAAATTCCTATTTTCATCATCAGGAAATGGTTTCAAGTCCAACAGTAAAGGCAAAGTCCAGCAAGTGTCACTGTACATAAGAATGGATTTCTCCAATTCCAGCTGTGACCATTAAATTTAAAGTTCGTAAATATAGAGTCCAGAGAGTTAATCTGGTTTATCTTCGCATAAAATAAAAAAATAGGTTCTATACAAAGGTAACAAAACCACTTTACAGTCCATCAAAGCTCATTTGTATCCACAATAATATTATATTTTTATTATATACTGTATAATTTAAATGTTTCATAGGAAGTTTATGCCGACAGTACTTTGCACCAGATTATCTTTTGCTATCTTTAAAATAGTCATTTCAAGAGTATTCAGAGCATCATCATCAGTGTGTGAATGGGTGAATGACTGAATGTAGTGTAAAGGGACTAAGTAAAGCGCTATACAAATACAGGCCATTTAGCATTTAGCATTTTACCATCATGGATCACCACTTAAAGTCAGGCTAAGTTGAATTTATTTAGATTTATTTTATTTGAATCATTGATTTATTTTTTGCACCTGCATTTGTTGGTTTAGTTTACTTATAACCTCATTAGCTCAGGAATGTAAGTTCCAGGCCCACTGCACAGCAGACCCACACTCCTTCCACCTGTTTGTTTCCTTTGGCCATGTCTCCATACCTTATTTTATTTTAATTCTTGAACTTCTGTAGGTACACTGACTCTTGGTTGTGACATCCTCTTTATAGCCAGTCTCTGGAATAAGCCAAGCCTTTATGTTTTCTTTGTTGTGGCAAAAATATGTAACTAGTACTTGGATTTTGGGGTGCATTTGAAGATATAATGTGGTTATTCTTCGATCTATAGAAAACCTGGTTGGTGAAGTTTGTTACCTTTAGGTAGGAGACCTTAAAAGTGAAAGAGTTGTTTCTCCTTGTCCACAGTACAAAAATAGGCCTTATGCATCTTCTAGTGTTAGGTCCATAATTTGTTGGACCTTTTGGCACATTAGGTCATTGTCAACCGTCCTAAAAATGTTTGTAAAAACTCCTTAAATTAAAGCTGAAAGTATGCACTTCAAACGCATCTTAATAGTCTTGTTTAAAACCCACTGGTTTACACAACAGGTTTTACTTCTTTTTATTCCATCCATCTGTTCTCTCCCACTTATTCTTGTCTAGGGCGAGAGGCAGGGTACACCCTGGACAGGTCGCCAATGTGCCACAGGGCTAACACACAGAGACAAACAACCATTTACACCTATGGGCAAATTAGAGTTACCAATTAATGTAACCCCACTAACTGCATGTCTTTGGACTGTGGGAGGAAGCCAGAGTACAGAGTACAGAAAACCCAAGCAAACATGGGGGGAACATGCCAACTACTGACAGCAAGACCCAAGCCTGATGGTGGAGCTGAACTCAGGACCTTGCTGTGAGGCAACAGCGCTATCTACCATGCCACCATGCTTTTTAATTCTTTCTTTTGAAATATACTACCTAAAATATCATGCTATGCATGAGAAAATGTGATAGATTAGATTGCATTTTCCTTTTCATCTTCCTTTTAGACCACCCTTGTTCTAATTGGCTGCTACTGGAAACCAAAATGTTTGAAAAGCAGGTAGAAGGGTACCCCAGCTCTGTGTGCCTGCATTTAGAGCAGTCTAGCCTAAAGCCTAAACACTTGGCCCACTCCCTTCTTTCTTTGAAAATGTAACCATGTTTGACATTCCACATACACTTTATGGCTTTATTATTACTTACATCCTTTATAGTATAATTTGTTGCCGCTGTACCATCTCTGGATTAACATTTTAGGTTTTCGATATATGACAGCAGAACACTTAAAGTAAAGATTCGATAGGAAACATTTTGCTAGCAACCTGTTCTTGTAGGTTGAGGTTTACATTAGCATAGTTAAACTCATTTGGCTTGAACAAAGTTGATTAACATCCAGCAGCTCCACGTGAAAACTCCCACTGCAATAATCTGTTCCACTGTGCACTTGATGAGAATGTAGATTCTATAAGCTACAGAGACTCCCGCAGCACTTAATGTGCATGTGTGAGTATGTCAGACCGCCCGCTGATGTAATCAGCTTCCTTAATGCCCTCCCCACACCCACCATCACTAATTTTAATAATGCTTTGTCTATAGTCTCACCCGGGTGCTCAGCTTGCCAACTTTAAAATGCAATGAGGACAAGCAGCCTGTTGATAAGGTCATCTGAAAGCAAGGAGCAATTAAAGAAACATTTTATGACTCTTTACTGTTGAAAAAAAAAATGGGAAAATGAAATTTCTCCCAGATTGTGGAGTATACGGAATTGCAGTTGGGAAACCACCATTAGTGCTGTAATAAAGGTAAAAGTTAATAACCACTGCAGATCAGATGAATTAACATTTACAGTAAACCTGGGCATAAAAAACATTTCACTGAAAAAAAAATCTGCACACGAGCCACAAAGTTTTTCAGTGATTGCAGAGATTTTTTTCTGGCACTAATTACCGTCAAACTTTTCTATTCTTCTACTTCTTCTTCAAGTCATTGATGGTCATAAATATTTTACAATCTCTTTCGCTAAAGTTGATTTTGCATATACTAAAAGGAAACTTGTACACTAGATTTGTAAAACTGAATTATGTGTCACAGCAAGTCACACTGGAGGAAAAAGTTAGACTCCACAGAGGGATTCTCAATTACCTGAGTTCTCCTTGTCTTTGCCCCAAGGCTTAAACATCAAACTTTTTTTTTACCCCGAGGCAACAACTGACAGCATCTCGCTGCTGCTCTCATCCTCCACACAAGGCCTCTGTGAATCTCAGCAACCTCTTACATATAACCAGAGGAAAATGAATACTGTTTTTTAAATGGGGTCTATGACAGCAAAATTAATGTTTTCCCACTTATATGACATAAGACGTAACTAAAGGAAAAAAAAATTAGTTTTGTGCAAAAAAAAAAAAGGCTTTTAAATAGGGACAGTTCAACGTCATGAAGAATTAACATTTAAAGGCCTAGTTTGCTTTTACTCCATCCAGATTATTATATACAGTACGATCTATATAGAGATGTCTGCCTTCCCTGGAACATATCTGTACCAATTAGAGCTCAACTTGTGAATTTCTTAATACAATATAATCTTTCCCAGACATTAAACATCGTTATAAAAGCAGATTAAATGTTCACGCTACACCAGAAAGCACTTTCCAATTTTCCTCTAGTCTTATTGTTTTATTCTTTTGTTGATTAATCTTACTCCTTTGGGACTCAAAAACAGCGGGACAAGTGGGAACCGTGTCATTTAAAGGGATCAAAAGCCAAAAAAAGAAAAGTTGGTAACCTCTGATTTAAACCCTATAGCTAACATTTCATGCCTTTCATGGTTAATTTATGGCACCCCCTGGTGGCAAAGACGGTTTCACATTTATCTTGACTGTCAGTCAGAAAGGCTGGATGACCAAAATGGTTCAAAACAGAGCCACAGCGCCTGTTTTGGATGATGGACATGGCCATAACTAAAGAAATGCCCCTAGCATTGACAGCCTTTTCTACTTTCCTCATCACACTGTCTATCATTTGCCCCCTCGCTCTCTTTTTGCCTCTGGGTCTCTATCTCATTGTGCCGAGGTTTTATTCTTACCCGCAGCTTCTTGTCCCTGAACAGCAGTTTGCACCCGGTTTCATTGAGCTCCAGCCAGTCAATCTTGGAGTCGTGGCTGATGGTTCCCAGATTGTAGCCTCCGGCCAAGTCCACTGAGGGGAGAAATAAACCGACAGATTAACTGAGTCAGACTGCCAGTGTCTAGCTAACGCTGGCCTTTTATTCAAGATCACAAATCAGCTAGTTCTTTTATAATTTTCCATAATTCTATCAGGCAGAGCCTGAGCTGTTTCTCTGCTCTCAAAATGTACCTTCTTTGGGATCCAGCTGATATTAGTGTGCTGATGTGAGGCCTATACAGTCTTTTTAATTAAAATGGGGGTTATTGTCCACACAGAGCTAACTGACTTTATACTGCAGTTATTGTAGGTATATTACTTTAGGAGTTTAATATTATGGTAAGTAATCATATGGGCTGGCTGAGTTCCTATATGCTATGACTTGGTCAAATACTACCAGTTTTCACTGAGTTGTATTTGGAACAAAAAGGTGGAATTATCCTCTTTGAGGCACAGGTACCTGTGTATGGGCCTCAGTAAAGTGAAGTTCAGTTACATAATGATTTCATTTATGCCTGTTTGCTTTCCTCTTGTGAAGAGTCTCTGCAACCTGCTGTTACCCGTAACACCCTCCTCTGCGTAGCTCTGGGGAGACATTTACTTTTGCGCATAATATATGTACAATATGACTGAAAATGTCAAAAGCAACAATCTAGATCCAATTAACAAGTATGACTTTAATGTCTTATTTATAAATGCTATTAATATATGTTATATGCTCCCCTCAATGACCAGAGGCAGACTTTCATTATGAAGAACATGGCCTTATAACTTCATTTTTAGTCAGCCCATCATACACCATGCTGTCTAGTAGGCCTCCATAATATATTCACCCGCTGCTTAGAATAGTCCCCGAAAAATCTACTGTTTCGTCCTGTTTACATAATATTAGCCTAAAACACTTTTATAAGCACATTTATAAGATAAAACTTTCTTGAGGATGTTTTATGTTTTCAGTACAAACCAAAAGCCTTCAAGGTGTGGGCCAAAGACAAATAATGATTATTTCATGGGAAAATGTAATTAATTTATGAGAACATGAATTACCTTTATGTTTAACTATTACAACTAAGGGTGTACTCACAATATGCAATCTGTACCATGCTGAGCACATCTGACACCCAAAGTTTCTTTAACTGCGACCTGGCCACTGAAAGACTCAAGCACAGTATTCCAATACTTCCTCAACGACAGCCTCCATTAAAATCTCTGTGGTAAATAATTAATAAATATAAAGGGAATGTGAGAGAACAGCCTGCCATAGCTCACAAAAATGGTCCAATTAAGCCACAAACGCATGAAGCCGTGTGTGCTTTTGAAAGAGACAGACAGCGAGCACAAGGGGGAGGAGCTAACATGCTGAGACTAACTGGGGTGTGTTCAGTCACTGAGCGCAGCGTGAGCTCAGGTCATTGGGGGAGTGGGGAGGGACTATGCCTACTGCAAAAGCACCCTGAGTGTTAAATCCTTTTCTGAACCTGGACAGTCACATTTTGAATAGACACAATTACAGTCTCACTTTCTCTCTCTCTCACACACACACACACACAGAGTTTTTTTCTTACCAATAGCAATAGTCTTTATGTCAATCAGATAAGCGAGCTTCTTGTTGTCTTCAACTCCTTTCTGCTTCCTCTCATTTAGTCGGACACTAGACACACACACACACACACACACTTGGTTTAAATGACATGACTGCATTCAGCGAGATATGGTTTTATCAAGTAATAACCCAGCATTAGTGCAGCGTAACTGGCTTCAGCTGCTCTTCATTATGTTAAATCCCAGGATGAACCTGGTCATGAATTTGTCATGCTGCAGTGTCCAGCCGGAGGCGAGCAGCAGCCAGAGTATCCGACAGCCATCAGTCACAGAAAGGCTGACAGCGCTGACACTTCTGACAGCTCTGAATACATTAACATAGATGTGTGCTGACTAGTTGGTTTAGCCTCACTGACTCCTGCGGACTCCTTACTGTAATGATGCAGAGGATTTCTCCAAAACTCAATACCGCCATCTAATGGTCATGGCTGAAAGCACTTATGAGAACGCATCAGGGTTAATGTTTGTGTCTCTGTTTGTACCTTATGTATATAAATTTGTCATTTTTTTAATTGTTCAAGACAGGAAAAAAATTTGGATTTCTCTTTAGTTTTTCAGTATATTACAAATGCTGTATTCAAAAAGATAATGCATGTTTGAATAATCCAAAATATTCCTGTTTGGAAGTGAGATATTGATTTCATTGCCAATATGCAAAACTATCATTCATTGCAGGTTCAGGCTATTACCATAAATCAATTTTTGGACAATTTTGTAAATGGATGATGAAAGATGTGCTCGTGACACTGCTGCTGAATCGTTTTTGTTGCAGGGCACGGTGACATAAATGTTTGTAATCGCCTGAAATTTCTCCTAGTGTGACTTTTAATCAGAATTATACAGTTGCAACCCCCATCAGCAGATCACTAATACTGCATGCGTGGGACTGTTTCACATCTGTTCCTTAGAACCAAACAAACCGGTTGAGGTGCTCGAGTGTTACTCAACAGACTGCTTCTGCATAATTATGAGGAACGGAGCCAACCTGATGAGGTGGGGGTTCATAAATTCCGTGCGAACTGATCCCAGAATCTCGTTGCTGCTGTACTCCACCAAGCTCAACTCCCCGGCATTAAATATCATGCACACCTGAAAACAGAAACAAGAACAGGGCTGTGAATACAGCAGAGTGAAGAATGTACTTTTATGGACAACATGACAGGACCTGATATATAACCTCCTTCGCCGAGATAATTATATTTACTAAACACTAGGCCTTTGTGCTCCTTGGCAAGCCTCTAAATGTGGTTTGGGGGTTTTTTTTAATAAGAAAACAAAAACAATTTGCACACTGTCTAAATGGTTAGTGTGTACTCACTGTTTCATTTTCAAAGAAGAACTTTTCATTTCCCCCAGAGCCAGTCCAAGGCACCTGGGAGAGGACAGAGAAAGCAAAATTAACTGTAATACAAATATTACAACAATACTGCGAACATAACACAATTACACAGTGTGAAGAACGCATTTACTGTGAGAATCTGACATTAATGTTTGTGAACCACACACTCTTATTGCGCCATAATGATGTGATTAACTGATTACTCATGTTTAGTTGTTAAGTATATGTGACAGAGAACAAAAATTGACAGTTTATGACCAAAAAAATGTAACAGCATGTCAGCTTGCATATTCTCTAGCATGGGGTTGCACGCCTATAAATGTTGGGTCTCTCTAGCCCATTGAACTAAAAGACCTTTTATTAAATGCAGAGACCTAACTTCAAAGCCTTCACCTGAATTTTTGGTCACAATGTTTCCCTTCTCCTATATTATTCCCTTCCAAGAGTACCACTCCTGTTACTTCTTTGTTTTATGGTATATTCTTTTATGGTATAATACTTGAGGTCCAACCTCGCTTAATTTATTTGTCAGGAGATCTCCCAGCAGGAGAGTATCTGATGTGTGAGCCATCAGGTAGCGATCTTTCCCCATGATCTTCACTTCTTCTATCTCATAACCGTAATAGGACTTCAGGACAACCCGAGTTCCTGTGGAGAGGTTCTTTACTATCACCTAGAATTAAAAGAAACAAAACAAAACATATTCCATCTTTACTTACGGTTTTGAAATCCAGTAACAATCGATTCACACACACTGATATTTGATACTTTCAACCTGTTAATCCTGTTAAAACGACAGTCAGTTCAGTGTGGTGGTCATTCCAAGCAGCAAAGTTAATCGCAAGAGACTCCTTCTTGTGTGTGTTCATAATGTGTGTATTTATTGTATAGTTTTAATTACTACTTTGCTTTTGCAAATTAGTGTGGCCTACAAGTAATGTGGTGTGCGGCACAGACTCATGCTTATTCCTATAAAAATAAAAATATTAAATTAAAAACATGGCTTTTTTTTTTAAAGATATTTTCTTAGAATTAGCAATTAGTGTTGTTTTTTCCCTATTTTCTAAGGGTAACATTATAAACAACAACAAATTATCTATGGGAAATAATAAAAAAAGGCAGATATATTAATGTTTGATGGCTTACAAATAATGAAAAACAAACAAGATGTGTATTTCCAGCATGGCTTTTTTTCCAGACTACTGTAAACATAATTTTCTGCTACATTTAATTTGTCAATTAAGAAGAAAATCAGATAAACAAAAAGGCTGGATGATTGTTTTCGGAGCTCATCTCTTTCTTAATCATACAGGGCTGCTTGTTGCACCTGAATTCATTAAGTCTGCATTACTGCTCTCACAAAATCAACGGGGCTGTTTTCACATCGTCTGTTAATTAGCAGAAGAAGGAGAGCAAAGAGACGTCTGAAATTGCCTATTTGGTTGTCTGTTTGTCTAATTTAGTGAAATTACAAACACTGTGGTTCAGCACTGATGATTTTCTTGTTGCCTGGCTGTTCCTACCTGGCTCAGGCCAACGTAGGTCACTTCATACTTGTTCTTGTAGATGGTTCTTCGCAGGCAGCAGTCAAACAGCTCCACTCCCCCACACAGTGTTCCCTGTTGAGACACAATCAACAATTAAACACCTAAAAAACGCAATTTACATTTTCTAATCTGTTTTTTTTTGGTCATTTTCAGATGGTAGCAGCACAGAAATAATAGTTATTGTAGAACATACATGCTTTCAGAGTCATCATAGGCTGTTGGAGTCAAGAGTTGGTGAAAAAAATGGACACCAAAAGGCATCTTAACACAATGTTGAACTTAAAGTCACACTGCAGGTTAAAATAACGTTTTTTTAACCTTTATTTAAGCAGACAGTCACAGAATGCGTTAGATCAAGTATTTACAGCGCAGAGGCGTGATCCGTCTTTCTTCCAGGCCAAGCTGGTGATTGTGTAGAGGTTGGAAATTTCTTTAGGTTTGGCTTCATCCCACATTCCTCTCCTCGGAGCCCAATTAAACACCCGCAACCTGGACAAACATCACAAAGGAAAAACAAACTTAGCAGAAACATCATGATAAACTTTCACTTTAACTGTAAAGCTGCCACACACCGACCGGTCAAAGCTGCCAAACACCACAGATTCCCCACTGGGGCTGGCGACAGCCACGGTGAACTCCTTCTCTGTTCGGTCGCGGCTGTAGTCGAAGGTCTGCAGGATGTGTCCCTCTCTGCTGTAGGCCACCACCTTCTTGTCACAGCCCCCCACCATGATGCTGTTTGCACCCCAGGCTAGAGCGTAGGGTGGGCACAAGTGTGTCAGAAGCTTACCCTGTGGCAAGTAAACAAATGTGTGAGAAGATATGTGTTGAATGGTGTAGAACTTTTAAAATAGGAATAAAAAATGCATGAAGGCAAACAATCTGTAGCTGTGTTCACTCATGCACTGAAGACCTGAACTTTTCCAGACATGCTGGAGGTGCAGTCACATTAAAAATTAAATCTTTTCTAACCCTCCAGCTCATTAATACACACTCTGTGTGACGTCTGATTGCATCAATACGAGAACAGTGCAGGTAATAGTCTGGTAAATTTAAAGCATGTAAGTGGTCATCCTGTTTCCTGCCTCCTGTGTGCTGTATGCAGGCAATACTAGACTAAACGTGCCATGGTTCTTGTTATATCTGTGTCTGTCAGCAGGTTTATTCTTTTAAGTCTTCCTGGTACTTTCTCTGTTTGTTTTTTTCTTTTAGTTACTTCCTGTTTTACTTAGTTTTAGTTTTTTTCTTTCTTCTTTTGCTTCTTTCCCTCCTTCATCATCAGGAGTCTCTTATTTGTGCCTCCTCTTCTTCTGCTTCCACCAGTCGGTGACCTGAAATTCAGTCTGATGTTTACCATGCTGCAAAATCTCTCAATTCCCAAAATGCATCTAGAGAACAGAGGATAACAGAGGAGGCTTGTTGGAATTGCTGGAGGATACACAGGTGTATCCTTCAGGGAAGTGTTTTCATCTTAAGTGTATAAAAGAGGTGTGACACACAGCTGGAATATACGGACCAAGATTATTTAAATGCTTGTTGCACGCATCTTAGATGGGACTAAGACGTGAGCAGAGGTGTTGATGATGTGCAATTTGGGAAATGAGAAAGGGGAATTATTTGCCCCACGCTCATTAGTTCACGTGTTTGACTGTTTCCACTTGTGCCTAGGGTTGATGCGTGTGCATAGATTATCCTGTATTTCTCCTTTTCTTGGGTGTTTCCCAGTTTGCCTCATTATGCTCTGTGTTTTTTCTGTTTCATTCACTTTAAGACTTGATGTTCTTGTTTTTTGTTTTCTGTTCTTTTTTTTTAACCACTCCTTAAAGGCCTGTTTTTTAATTCATTCTGTGTGACTCCTGCTTCTGCTCATGACAAAGCAGAATTTTTCCTATAGTGAGAATGCGTCTGAAAATGATCATTTCCATCAGTGAAAAGAACAACTTTGTACAATGTCTTAACCTGATTTCCCAACATTTTCTGGATTTCATGTGTGAAAAAACAGCTCCTGTAGGTGAATTGTACCTGTGATTCCCCTGAGCCTTCATCATCAAAGAAGTACCGCACAACTGTCCCATCAGCATGGCCCGATATGATCCCTTTACCAGAGACACTGACACAGAGCAGAGATCTTAAAAATGACACGCAGTGCCCGCAGAACAAATGCAGCAAAGCAGACAATTATTTCACAAGCTATACACATGGGAAATAGCTCATAACTTTAATAAGGTCAGCCCACACTTCACGCTGGGACCCTTGTACAACTTTTTGGTAAAAAGAAAAAAAATCTTTTTGATTTTGATTTTATGGTATTTATACAAAGAAATCCTAATCATAAAAGCAGTTTCTGCACAGTAGTTCCTATTTTCAAGTTTATCAGCTCATCTTCAGACTCAATACATATATGTGTGTGTGTGTGTGTGTGTGTGTGTGTGTGTGTGTGTGTGTGTGTGTGTGTGTGTGTGTGTGTGTGTAAAGATATTTTAAGCACTCACTTTGATGCCAGTGAGACAACCCAGGATTCTGTGGCGTAGATGGTTGAAGATTTGTTTGTCTGAGTGTTGGCAAGCCGAATCTGTAAAAAAACATCAGAGAACTTAAAATATCCTTAAAATATCCAAGTACACTGCGGTTGGATTTAGAGAGGAATACAAAGACTTAACATCCCAACTGGAAAAGGCTGTGAAAATATTTCACATTTACTGCATAAAGATGAAGTAATACAGATTTTTCCCAAGAGGTTTTAATGCATCTAAATTGTGTTCTATAAATTCACTGATGCATATATTTCTTTTTACTAACATCTTTGTATTTGTATGTATGGGTACATTTCTAAATGAATTATTTATGATTCTGACAGTTTTTGAACTCTACAGAAAAAAGCTTTGACAAAGAAATCAGACCATGTGGAACTAAAATGTCTACAAAAATCTAAAGGATACAACTGTTATTCTACTACACCCATATATAATTCCTGATACTTTTACTTAATATTAAAAAAAAACGTGAAATATCCAAGACATACCTTGCCTTCAACTAATCCGTAGACAATAGCATTCTCTGCAGGCCAAAGAAGGCATGTCACAGCACTCTGCAATAAAGATAAGAAAATAACACAACCATGTTGTTGCAGGTGATGACACAAAGTTGAAAGACAGCTGAAAAATGTAATGTCATGTTTATAAGGAAAACAAAACTTATAACCCAATTAAAAACTAATACCAGAATAGATTCATCAACAGCTAAGCCCTGCAAAGTGTATTCACTTTGAACTCTACAAACAAAAAGGTTTGACAACCGAATCAGACCACGTGGAACTAAAATATCACAAAAATTTAAAGAACACAACTATTAGTCTACTACAATTATACACATGCGTAGAAAACAGAACATATCTGATCATTTTTTAATTTTATATGTCTAAATGATTTATAATAAAATATTTTAATCAGTCCTCATTTGTTATCCATGTCTTTGTTTTATGTAGTAGTAGATCGTAGTAGGTGCTCATATTAAACATGTTCAAAGTTTGAAAAAATAAAATGACCACAGTGTGTGTGCAAATAATCCCTGTGAGCCAAAAACTCAGGCTTTAGATTACTATTAACTCTCAGATTCAACAGCACAGAGACTCCATCGACATGCCCTTCAAACCTTTTGTTTGCATGCAGCAGCCAATTAAACACAGCTGGCATAAAGAGAGGAACTAAAACTACTTGCTTCAGAGGTGAGATTATCTGAGACAGGTGGACTAAATGATGATTAGTCTGAACTTTAAACTAAGCAAAGCTACACTGTGCAAAAGTATAAAACCATATGCTGAAAATGAGTTTAATAGATTCCTTTTATGGAAAGAAAAGTTTCAAGTTTTGACAAAAAGTTTTGACAAAAAGCATAGTCACTGCCACTTTTAGCGTGCTCCTCAAGGCAATAACAATGCATTAAATCACGTTTTCTTACCGTCTGAATAAATTTATTGCAGATGACTTTCTTGTCCCCCCTAGGAGAGACGAGAAAACCGATTAAAACTTCTGCTTCGAATTGTACCAAAATGTAAACTATTGAGAAAAATGGAACTAAGCAGAGGTAATTACCAGTCCTCTCCGATTCTGTAGACAAAGATGATATTGTCGGATTGGCCGATGGCAATTTTCGTGGAATCTGGTGAGAAGGCCATGTCATTTACAACATAGCTCTGCTTTCCATACTGAGAAAATAATACATATCAGTAATTATTATTATAGAAAAGCACTATAACATAATAACACACCAACAAACCCACAATGCTCCTGGCCTATAGAAATCTGTCATGGGGGCCCCGCGTGGTAAAACTGTAGGACCTGCTTGGGCAAACACACAGGGAGGCCCCACAGTGTAGGGCCAAGATGTGCCCTACATTTCAGCCCACAGTGGGCTGTCAACAGTGTGGGTTTCTCCACAGTGGCCTCACATGGGCCCCAAGAGGATATGTTTGCTGGATAGATACCCAGTTGCATTTAATATAGATTTTACAAAGCCACTTGGTGTAGGCTACAAATACAAGCACAGAGTTCAAAATAAATGGGTGTTGTCACAATGGCTACACCCATCTTTTATATACAGTCTATGATTCCAGCGACACATTTGGTTAATGGCAAGTAATTCATCATAATTTCTTTACATTATATACAGCACCTCCTTTCATACACACATGCAGCTCAAAGGACAACGGGATTTGTCTCACCTTGGCGTCCACAGGTTTTGTGGAGAACTTGTCCCTGCTCTCTCCATGCTCATCATACAGCAACACCACCCTGTCCACAGTGCAAACAGCGAACTTGATGTTGTTTGGTGCCCATGCCATGCAGGTAACTTTGGCAGCAAACTCCTGTCAAAGCAGGTAAACAAATCAGTCCTAAAGCACTTGTTTTATAGACTTGCTCTTATATGATGTCCTCTTTTAAAATCCTTCTAATGATTGTGTATCTGTTACACGTGTCTTTATGCTTCTACTCTAAATGAAAATCAGTGTTTCTCTCTGTTTTATCTTGTGTTTGGCCCTGATTTCAGTCTTTCTATAAAATCATGCTTTAACTGTCTGCCTAATTGTTGTCTATTTTTGCCAGTAGAGATACTCTTCCTTATGAGCGACAGATAGATGTTAAATTTGATCAGACACGATAGATTTAGGTGTTTTAAAATCCATTTAGCACGTGCAGACTTTTGGCCATGTATTAATCATAAACGCAGCGTTTATGTGCTAGCAAGCCTGGCTAGTGCAAAAATCCGCTTTCAATGACAGTTCAGCGTGGGTCAGTAAAATCAAATTCATGCAATAAATAAATAAATATATCACGAAACTGGTGCGCAGTTTCAGCTTTCTAGTATAAACATTATTATCTGGCTTCCAGAACCAGTTATTGTTAGCTAACTCGCGCTGGCTTCCTAGCACTACTTACCGTTAGCTCACTCGTCAACTTACCCGGGAGGTTAAAAGTGTCTTGATATACTTCAGTTGCATTCTGAGGGAAGCTCGTACACAGAATGGTATTATTACTGCTGGAATATTCCTCAGATTTTGGTCATTTTGCTAGCGAGCCAGGGCTAGCGCAGAGGAGGTTGGAAGTAAACTAACTGTGATCTCCTTAGTTACCGCTGGGGCGGGACTTGCGGTGCGTTCATAACAATAGGAAATGTGAATGTTCTCGGACAGTTTGCCAGCTCTCGCGCTTTTGTTTCTGCAAAAGGATGCCATTAAATAATTAAAACAATTTTAACCCGGTAGAGTCGTTCCAGGTTACGCCACAGGCCGTGAACAGAACTGCTTCGATTATGTGATTTCTATCCGTTTATTCTGTTTACTCTCTAAAGATGCTACGATTTCCGTCATTATATATCAGCCGTCAAATGACAGAATTCCCGGAGCTAAAACATGTCCACGTTTAGTAAGGGAAGAGTTCAGTTTAGATGTGATATTTAAATAGTCACATTTTAGACTAAGATTAAAAAGTTTTGAGGAAATTTCCCCCAAAAAAGAAAAGAAAAAATATGGAGATGCCGGGGATTGAACCCGGGGCCTCATACATGCAAAGCATGCGCTCTACCACTGAGCTACATCCCCTTCCGTATAGGATCCGCGAATGTAGTATATTTATTCGCATACATCTGCACTATACCCACACTTGCTAACTGTTTCTTCGCTATATCATACTTGTTTAAAAGACAATTTCAATTCCTCATATATTATGTACATTGCTTAAACTTTCTTCAGGCATACCAAACCGTTGAATAAAAATATTAAAGTTAAATAAATGTAAATTTATGAATAAGTCTGGATTGTAGCCCCCACAAACTCAGCCTGCCAGATTGCGCACTTGTGAAATTTGCTGTTAACATCACTTAAGATTTATCTTTTACTTTTCATAATCTCTATATATTATTAGCCATTTAAATGGTGAATACACATCACACATTTTACGTCAATATCAAAATTGTAAGAGTTATAAGAACGTTTTTTCCTGTGCACAGAACAAAATGTTAAATTGCCGCTGCAGATACGCCCCTCTAGCGTGGTGACGTAGAGGTCACGTGGAAGTGTTAATTTTCCAAAGTGTACCAAGGTGTACCGGAAATCAGCGAAACCCTCAAGTGTATGACGAGATGTTGCCAATTTTTATGTCGCACAAAATCAGAGACAAACACATGTAAGTTGTTTACTAAAATTTAGGATGCATATTGGCTCTAAAACAAAGTTACTCTAAATTTTTGATTCATGTAAACAATTTACTTATTTTCATGACAATATGCATTTTGTTGACTTCTAAAGATAAGAATTTATATACTCTGAATACTTGGCATTGGAACCAACTATTGAAATTATTAAGTTAAAGTATAAAAACTTTTCAAACACCTTCTTCTTATCCCATACTTCTCCAAATTCCACAGTAATTGTGTCAATTTTGTATTGAGGCAAAAACCTTTCATTAGGTTAATAGAAACACTAACACTTATATTGTAAGGTAAATACCGTACAATAATAGCGCCTACATTTTCCTAAATCATGTTCTTTTTAAGGCATAGAGATATAATTTTTTTCATTAATATTTTTTGTAACATTTTTTAAAGTTGAAAGTTCTCTGGTGTTTGGGCGATCAGATCCCAGCAAACTAAACAGGGCACGAACGAATGTTGGACAATGTGGGTATGTCAGTAATGATAAGTGTTAGTGTAATTTATGGGGTTTATTTATTTAAATTATTATTTAATAAATCTAACTTGGGAAAAATATTGCAAACAGCCTAGTCTCAAATTCTACTAAAAGTTGATTCTGTTCATCTGGACGTAGCGTTTTGTGGGAGAAACGTTTCGTCACTCATCCAAGTGACTTCTTCAGTCTCAGCTGACTGCAGGGTTCTCCAAATCTTATAAACAGTAAATTTGCATAATGACTGAAACCAGCCCACCGAGGGAACAATGGGCTGGGAGGTCAGTTCCTTAATCATAATTATGCAAATTCTCATGACTGTTGATCAACAACCACTGACCAAAACCCATTGATCAAAGACCACAGATCAATGGCCATGACTACCATTCACAGAGAGTTGGGGAATGGCTGCAATCACAGCATTGTAAGATGGCGAAAGATGTACCCTTAGGCCCCCTCCTCGATTCAGAGATGGTCTTTCCCTTTTCACATAAATGGCCTCCTTGACTCCGCGCTCAAACCAGCGTTCCTCCTGTCCAGGATGTGCACATCCTCATCATTGAAAGAGTGTCCACTGGCCTGTAGGTGTAAATAGACTGCAGAGTCCTGGCCTGACGAGGTAGCTCTTCTGTGTTGTGCCGTCCGCTTCGCCAGAGGTTGTTTGGTTTCCCCGATGTATAAATCCTGGCAATCCTCCTGGCACTTAACAGCGTACACTATGTTACTCTGTTTGTGTCGGGGGACCCGATCCTTGGGGTGGACCAATTTTTGGCGCAGCGTGTTTTGGGGTTTAAAAGCCACAGAGACCTGGTGTTTAGAAAAAATGCGTCTCAATTGCTCTGATACTCCTGACACATATGGGATCACTACAGGTTTTTGCTTGGGCAGTGGTTGTCCTTCTCTCCTGGATTAGCTGGAGCTTTCTTTAGGTGCCTTTCCCGCTTTGACAGAAGTCCAGCTGGGATAACCACATTTACTCAGGGCCTTCTTGATGTGCCGTTCTTCTGCCTCCCTGGCCGCTGTGTCTGTGGGGATGGTGTTTGCTCTGTGTTGTAGCGTCCTAATGACACCCAGTTTGTGCTCCAGTGGATGATGAGAGGCAAACCTTAGATACTGATCCGTATGTGTAGGTTTACGGTACACGTCAGCTTTTAGATGTCCCCCATTCCTGATGGAAATCTCACAGTCTAAGAAGGCTAACCTGCCCCTTTTCATATCCTCCCTGGTGAATTTGATGTGTCGGTCCACCGAGTTAATGTGATCCATGAAATGTAGTACGTCCTGAGATTTGATTTTCACCCAGGTGTCATCCACATATCTGAACCAATGGCTTGGTGGTGTTCCAGGGTAGGATAGCAAAGCCCTCTTTTCCACTTCTTCCATGTACAAATTAGCAATGATGGGTGAAACTGGGGAGCCCATGGCACACCTGTGTTTCTGCCTGTAGAACTGACCCTTGTATGTGAAGTAGGTGGAATGAAGACACAGCTCCAAAAGCAAACACACTTGGTCGTTGCTGAGAGTGGTCCTGTTGCTGAGGTTGGGGTCATCCTGTAATCTCTTACGGACTACCTCCAACGCTTCTGTGACTGTTTCAGTCATTATACAAATTTACTGTTTATAAGATTTGGGGAAACCTGCAGTCAGCTGAGACTGAAGAAGTCACTTGGATGAGTGACGAAACGTTTCTCCCACAAAACGCTACGTCCAGATGAACAGAATCAACTTTTGAAGATTTACTTTCCTGGATGATTGAGAATGCATCAAGATGTTATTTTAATGTAATTTTCCTAACCTGACATTTAGCTATTTAGCTAAAATTTGCTTTTATATTCCTATGGAAAAGTCTATTTCTACATTTTTTATTTATTTATTTTAATACCAAATATGATTTTAAAAAAACTTTTTCTGTAGACACATCTGGCTTCAGCTGGACTCATGACATCTGCTTTTGAACCATAAAAAATTTCCGAATCTCGTTGTAACGCTTGTATTTTATGTTGAAAATCCCTAGCGGAAACGTGAAGCCTCAGTTCGTCAAACTTACCGTCGCGGCCTGCTGCCCGACTTCCACGCTGCTGGCGGCGCGTGTGGAACACATTGGTTTCATCGTCCCGTCCGAACAAACTCTAAACTGTCAACCTAAACATATTTCCTTTGTTTTGCTTCTCCCGGATTGAAATTGGATTCGTTTCAACATTCAAAGGTTTGTTTTTGGCCACCAGATCTCATGTTTATTGGTGTTTTTTGAAGTATTTTGTGACTCAGTCTCATCTACATCTCTTGCTTCCGCGCGGCAGAACGTTCACGTGGAAACTGGGACTCGTCACAAATCCTTCAGTTATCGGTATCTGCAGTTAGTTTCAGCTGTAATCACTACAAAAAAATGGCAAATATGGCAACCCTGATCCTGGAGGACGGGACGACGTTCAAAGGCCGCCAATTTGGTGCAAGCGTGTCGGTATCCGGAGAAGTTGGTACGTGTTTTATACTGTTTTAATTTACCTCAGACTCTCAGTTTATTATTGTGCATAATCCACCTGTGTATAATATAACTCAGCATGGGTTAAACATTTGCTTTGGTACATTGTGTAATCTGGATGTGTGGTGTGGTTTGCCCCTTTGTTCCAAGACGCTCATGGTTCAGAGTTGTAAAGCGCCAAATCCTCCTAACGTTTCCCCCCCCAGTGCCAAACTCCATTGAAAAAGAGTGGAATTTAGTGACGCCATCACAGCCATGCGCCCACCTCTACCTTCAGCGCCCACCTGTGTGTATTTTGGCAGGCAGATGTGACTAGGAAACTGCTTGCTGTGTCGTAATAAGCATGCCGAATTAAAGATAAGATAATAGTGATTTTGGATCAGGTCAGATTTTGACATTCAGTATGCGTGACTGCAGAGATGAGTCACGCAACGTTAAAATGATAAATAAAAATGTAAGCGTATGCTGGATGGAGGACGTATACCCGGGTGGAATGCGATTGTATTCCAGCCAGGTGTTATAATCCCTTCAAACGTTTATTACAGAAACACAAGTAGGTAGAACACAATAAAATAATCGACTATAGAGATCGAAAAACACATTTCGTTCTCAATAAACAGTCATCATATGTAGACAGTTAAAGATGCCGCATGAGTTCATTTAATCAAATGGGAAATACTGGTAATTAATGCACTTTCTAGTCTGAGTGATCACTCAGACTACAAGAGACTCCACATTTATCTGTATTTTCCAACAGCAACGACTGAAATAATTTTAATATCAGTTAATATGGGATGTCTTAATAATGAGACTGTTTATTATGAACTACAAGAAAAAAATTGGATATCGTCTCATGAGATACAACACTTGAGATACAAAGATATAATTGTACTAAATATGAGAGAATCATAATTATGAGATAAAAAGTCATCCAAGTCCTAAACCATAAGAGTTTCATTGTTATTGAAAGTGCATCAGTGTGCATTAAAAAGAAAAGAACTCAGTTTGCTAATATTCTCTGACTCTAAAGAAAAAACCTAATTATTATTAACTGTCTGGCAGATTTAAGCTCTTGTAGTTGATATGATGTACTCAAGAATGTTTTGTGTGTTTAGTGTTTCAGACGGGGATGGTGGGATACCCCGAGGCTCTTACTGATCCATCCTACCGCTGCCAGCTGCTGACCCTCACTTACCCTCTGGTTGGCAACTATGGTGTGCCAATGGATGAAGAGGGAGAGTTCGGGCTGAGCAAGGTAAGCGGTTATTTAAACTCCAGGTGAAAATTAATTTGCAAACTTATTAACATATTTAAAGTGGAAAAGCGAGTCAGGATTTTTCTTCTTTTCTTCTGTGGGACGGTTTTATCTGAATGAAAGAAGTCTTAACTCTGATAAAACACACTGTCTCATCTGTTGTTGTCTTGTTCAGTGGTTTGAGTCATACAAGATCCACGCTGCTGCTTTGATTATTGGAGAACTGTCTGAAAGTCCCAGTCACTGGAGTTCAGCCAAGTCACTGGACCAGTGGCTCAAAGAGCAAGGCATTCCTGGATTACAAGGTCAGAAACCCAGAATAAAAATGGGCGTAATTTAATTGGAAAACTGCTCAGCATCTGTAATATATATTAATGCATAAAATAATCAGATGCAAGCTTTTCAATTTAATGCTACAAACTGTTTCCATTTTCTTCAGGTGTTGACACCCGCTGCTTGACCAAAAAGATCCGAGAGAAGGGGACCATGTTGGGGAAGCTGATAGTGGACGGGACTCCTGAGGAAAGTATTCCCTTCGATAATCCCGACAAGAGGAACCTGGTCCGAGAGGTCTCCATGAAGGTAACCACCAGGAGTTTTGTTACAGTCCCATCGAAGCTCTGCCAGCTCTCGAGTGCTAATGGAGGGCGTTATTTATGTTACTGATAAACTAGAAACTTGGAGATTTGATCTGTGGATCTAATTTTGTGAAGGTTTTTTTTAAAGCTCTAAAACATAGGAAAAGTTTAGCGCTCACACTTCAGCTCAAGTAAGAGGTTTTAAACTAAATAAAAAGCTTTTGTCTGTAGTTGTCTCAAAACATATTGTTTAGCAGGTAGCTTGCTGCTTGTTTTGTGCCTGTCAGATATTTAGATGTTTCTCTGTTTGGTTGTCTCCAGGAGCCAAAAGTGTTCAATCATAGCGGCAGCTTTCGTATCACAGTGGTGGACTGTGGCATCAAGTACAACCAGATCCGCTGCCTGGCTCAGAGAGGAGCCCGTGTTACTGTCGTACCCTGGGACCACCCGCTGGACACCGCCGGTCAGGAACACGCGCTATGTCGGGGATTTTTCTTCAGGGGAACTCGTACCACTTTTATCAGTGGTTACATAAATAATTGTTTCTCATCTTTTTCCAGATTTTGATGGTTTGTTCGTCAGTAATGGTCCCGGGGATCCCCAGCTCTGTCAGGCCACCATCAACAACGTGAGGAAGGTGATCTCTGTGGACCAACCAAAGCCAGTTTTTGGCATCTGTCTCGGACACCAGCTGCTCTCTCTGGTCATTGGAGCCAAGACCTACAAGATGAAGTGAGTACCTCAAACTCAACACCTCCGTAACCTGAAAGATAAATTGTTAAACTTTGATTCTTAAGTGATTTTAAACTTTTACCAACGTTTACTATCAAAAAGTAATGGTGCTCCATTATAAGAAAAATGTATTCAATTATTTTCAGTCCTGTAAACTTAACATGATTACTAATTTCTTCAATTTAACACACCTCTTTCTCTTTGTAATAAATTCGAAACCCTTCCGCAGGCTTGTTAGCCAGTGCTTGCTCTGGTGTTGTTAGCTGGAGCTGGACTAAACAGCAAGTGATTTAAAAGCACAAGAAAAAAATATCCTTCATGAGCAACAACAAAAAAAGATCCAGAGTGAAATTTTTGTGAAGGTGGATGGTGTGAAAACATTTTATTTAAATTTGTTTAAGTTACCTTTGCTCCATCTTTTTACTCCGGCCCCACAGCTGCACTGTTGTGAGAACAGCTGGTCAGAAGCTGAATTTCATGACCTTTGGTGGAAAGGGTGAGCACATGTGAATGAAGAACTCACTGTATGTTCTAGTGTAGATGTGGACTTGTCTTAAAGTTGTGAAATAGGACGTCCTCATATTTTGCAAGCCTTCCTGGCAGGATCATTGTGTTCCTGTCGCTGACATTCCAGTCATTGCATGACTCAAGCAAGTATTAATATTGCCTTCAAACTAAGATTACGCAACACACATTAGCCAGCCTGAACGCACCTTTTAAAGGTTGAGCTGTAAAAAGTTGAGTGAATCTGTAGTGATGCGTTCACTGACGTCTGTCTTTTGCTGAGCCCTCGGGTGACTGAGGGCACCCTCTACTCTCTCTAGATACACAGGTTTTCACGCTCTCACTTTCTTTGTGAAATGCAGATTTTTGCTGTTCTCAGCACTCTGGCGTCTCCCTTATGATCACTAGAGGGTTGGATTGAGCGTCGTTGTTATGAAAAAGGCTGAATAAACACGTCTGCCAAATTCTGTAGCCATATCTATTATGGGAGACTTTGCCGATGGCAGCTTTATCAGGCTGAGTCTGAAGGTCGGAGTGGGCAGCATGTGTCCTGCTGGAATGTGGCTGGCATCCCATCAGACAGATTACAGGTTGTTTGTGGAGATTCTTTCTGAAAGACTACAAGTGTCAAACAAGTCGTCCTAAAATGTGCTTTGTCTGTACCTGGATGAACAATCTAAAGGCCAAGTTAATTAAAGCTTCTGCTATAATAATGCCTCATTAGAGGGCACCTTGGTTAAGCTAAATGTATAATTATAGATTTTGTTAACCGTGGGAAATGTCTTTTATCCATCTTTTAATTAGTGTGTTATTTCCTCTTGTTTCTCAGGTACGGTAACCGTGGACACAACCAACCGTGCATCCATAATGGGACAGAGCGCTGCTTCATCACCAGTCAGAATCACGGCTTCGCTGTCGACCCTGACACTTTGCCCAAAGACTGGGACGTGCTCTTCACAAATGCTAACGACCACACCAACGAGGGCATCGTACACAACACAAAGCCTCTGTTCAGGTAACAGTCTGTGAAAGATGGAGTCCAGTGGTGATTCACTCCAGAAGTGACTGGTTCTGGTGCCTTAAGTGCCTCTGTACTGGCCGGAAAAAACCCAATTAAATCATTTGTGGTCCCTTTCATCCAGTGTTCAGTTCCACCCAGAGCACATGGCTGGTCCTACAGATCTGGTCGGCCTGTTTGATGTCTTCATTGAAACGGTGAAAGACCATAAAGAGGGCAACACTGGAAAATCTGGTATTCCAATTTAACTTTCATTTTTTATCATCTTAAATGTTGTGGTGCATATTAATTTATGTCTAAAGTACTTTTGTAGTTTTCAGTAGTAATTGGTATTTAATAGTAGTAATGTAACTATGCCTGTGAAGAAGAGAAACCCTTGTAAGTCTGGCTTGTGTAACAACTAATAAGTAGCAATTTGTGTGATATTTTTCCAGTGAAGCAGCGTCTGATGGACCACCTCACTTTCACTGGTTCCCCAAAGGCTGAAGGGCATGTCAGATCCAAAAAAGTCCTCATCCTAGGCTCAGGTGGACTGTCCATCGGCCAAGCTGGAGAGTTTGATTACTCCGGCTCGCAGGTCTGTGAAACAGGAGCTATTTGGTCTTATTTTGGGCTGTGTGTAAAGCGGAGGGTTAATTCAGGATTTAAAGAAGAACACTTGAACGCAGAGGACTTTTTTCTGTGCCTCCTGATGTTACTCTGCTCTGTTTTCCAGGCTATTAAGGCTCTGAAGGAAGAGAATATCCAGACTGTGTTGATCAATCCCAACATTGCCACTGTCCAGACCTCCAAAGATCTGGCTGACAAAGTCTACTTTCTGCCGATTACAGCAGAGTACGTCACTCAGGTATGGATTCTCTCTGTTGCAACTCTGTGACTGATGAAAGAAGAGAAACTGTGGACACAGTGAAATTTGTAGGTCAACTGTTTTTTGTTTGTTTGTTTTTTCGGATCAGTCAGTATTGACCCCAGATTGTGTTTGTCTAAAAGACTGAGGGGTCTCACATAATCACAGCCCACAGAGCAGTTCTGTACAGGTGTGTTTGTAGCTTTGGTGACTGTTGAAGGTAGTTCAGTCTTCTTTTGTGTCTGTATTGTAGGAATTGGGACAGTGGGTTCTAGGTAGAGATGGACCGATCCGATATTAGGTATCGGTATCGGTCCGATACTGACCTAAATTACTGGATCGGATATCGGAGAAAAATAAAAAATGTAATCCGATCCATTAAATATCACGAAAGCACCTCACAAAACTTGCAACACGCCGTAACTCACCTCAGAACGTTAGCATGTCGGAGCAGTATGCATCACGTGATAGAGCGGCTGTGGCATGCGGGACCTGTCGGTGGTCTGGATAGCATTTGGAGCTTCGCTAGCAACCCGGCATTTCATCTCCGACAAAGTTATCCCCGAGAGAAGTAAAGCAAGTGTGTAAGTCCATCTCTGAATGTTTGTAAAGCATTCCTGCGTTAAGCTTAACAAGCGATATATGGAGCGACTGCCTCTTCTTGCTGCTACTTCAATCATGAAACTGCTTAATGATCAGCTGATCGGCTTTTCTGTCGCGAGTCCATCTCTCTGGTTTGTTTTTGGCCCACTTTGCACCAGAAAGAGGAAACCAGCGGCTAAACAACAGCAGCACGTTTAAGCTTGATCAGCTGTTGTTAGAATTTATTTATTATTACTTTCTACTCGAGGATCTTTTTCTACGTAGCTGACGCTGGTAACTGTGCAGGGGCGGATCTAGCAAAGTTTAGCCAGGGGGGCCGATAGGGCATGAACAGGGAAAAGGGGGCACAAAGACATACTTTTCTTTCTTATTCTCATTTAAAATGTCGAGCTTTTAATAAATAATTATCCGAATCTTACACCGAAATTTTTAATTTGATGTAAAATGAATAGAAGTCCATTACTGTATATAGTAACTATTAAGTCTAATATATATACCCTAGTAAGCTATAGTACTTTTTCCTTTGGGAAGGTACCATCTGTACAGTCTGCAATTTTGTTGAAGAAAGATGTTGAATCTATTTAATATTTCTTGAAAAATAATTGATTTCTGTGCATTTTTTTTTCACACTGCATCAAATTAAGGTTGATTACGTTGATTAAGCATCATGAGGTGGAGCGTGAGGGGTGGCTCCCTATTTTTTATTTATTTATTTTTGTTGTTGCTGGGAGTTGGAACCCTATTAGTTAGGTTGCTTAATATTTACGCTAAGTACTCTTTAAAATACCAGAATAGGGAGGATGGTGTAGGTTTAAGTTTATTAGATTGATCAGTATTGCTGAACTATAAATATTTTTTTTTTGCATATAGGTATAACAGAATAGCTTTAGTGTAGTTGTTGTTTTAAACTTGAGTATGAACTTATACAAAATGCAGCAAGATATTTTTTAAAAAACAGTTTTATTGATTAAAACACACTATATCGGATTCATATCGGTATCGGCAGATATCCAAATTTATGATATCGGTATCGGTATCGGACATAAAAAAGTGGTATCGTGCCATCTCTAGTTCTAGGACAACCTTTATTTTTATTTCTTTACTGTGGATAAGATACTTTTACGTGGTCCATCACTTTCTTTGGTTGAACACTTGAATGCAGCACAAGTGTTTAAAAGCAAAGGCAAAACATGAGCTTTGTGTTGCAGCCCTTAAATCCGCGGCTCCATGGAAGTCATCATGTAAGATAAAGGGTGGTGCTGGTGGACTAAAGAGAGCTCGTTGCTCCACTCTGGTTTTTATATAGATGCAATATAGAGACAACAGCCAGTAATTAGTAAGAGGAAAAATAAGAGTGCGGATTAATAATGATAATGAAAAGAAACAAGTTTGAGGACAAATATTCCCTCAGATTTTTACCGTCTTTGCCCAGGTTTATTTAATGTAGTTTATGTTATTATTTTTCTTTTTAAATTTCAGTGTTCATAATACGTTTCTGTAAAAATGTGCTGGCTCAAAGATATAAAAATCCCCGCTCAGCTTTCTACCTGCATCCATCATACGGCAGTATAGAGTGGAAACGAAGAGGCTAAAAGGCTTTTACAGTAAAAAATCAAAGATCACTTAAGCTGCTTTTAGTTCAGTTGCAGACTTCCAAATGTCTTGGACGGGATGAAATTCCCAGTGTGAAATCCACAGAGCTGTTTGTCTCATTTTCATGTGTTGTGAGTGCTTCGTGTCATTACATCTTGTTGTTACAGGTGATAAAAAATGAGCGCCCGGACGGCGTCCTGCTGACTTTTGGAGGTCAGACTGCTCTGAACTGCGGTGTAGAGCTGACCAAGCTGGGCGTTCTGGAGAAATATAAAGTGCAGGTTCTGGGAACTCCTGTTTCCTCCATTGAGATGACCGAAGACAGGAAAATCTTTGTGGAGAAAATGGAAGAGATCAATGAGCATGTAGCTCCCAGTGAAGCAGCTCTGTCGGTGGAACAGGTGAGGAGACGTGTTCGCTTATAAATTAATAGCTTCTGGATTGTTTTTTTGCCCCAGGGAAGTCTAAATTTATCTGATTAACTCTGCTGTAGGCGGTGGCAGCTGCTGAGCGTCTTGGCTACCCCGTCTTGGTTCGTTCAGCGTTCGCTCTCGGAGGCCTCGGCTCCGGTTTTGCCAACAACAGAGAGGAGCTGACCTCTCTGGTAACGGCAGCATTCGCTCACACCTCTCAGGTGCTGGTGGATAAATCCCTGAAAGGCTGGAAGGAGATCGAGTACGAGGTGGTCCGGGACGCCTATGACAACTGTGTGACTGTGAGTAAAAGGAGACCAGAGAACAAACGGTTTATACTCACTAAAAAAAAACTGAGGGCGATTTAAAGTGGCTGTTGTTTCCTCTTGTTTAGGTGTGTAATATGGAGAACATCGACCCACTGGGTATCCACACTGGGGAATCCATTGTAGTGGCTCCCAGTCAGACGCTTAATGACCGCGAGTACAACATGCTGAGAAACACGGCCATTAAAGTCATCAGACATCTCGGCATCGTGGGAGAGTGTAACATCCAGTACGCTCTTAACCCCGAATCTGAACAGGTAAGCATATATGTGAAGACCTGGGTGATGAAAAGCACAAATAGGACTGTGTTCACCTATAAAGTGGATCTGTTTTGCATTTCCTTATTTTAAAGCCAGTGACATGCTGTAATGAATAGTACAGAAAGTGTAGGTATATTGAAATAAGCATGGGTGGTAACATGACTTGAAGTATATACAGTTTATATGGCTATAGGATGTACAGAGTGTGCGGCTGGATCTGCAGATAATGTAACAGCCAGGTATGTCAACGGCTTACATTTACTGTTTTGGCTCCATAACAAGGTTGTAAAAAGTCTTTGCTATGTAAATCCTAGTTCAATAAGTTTTAAAAGAAAATTGTTTTAGGTATCAATGTGACCAAGTTCATTTCATACAAACCAGGAATAGATTTGTATGAATAGGCTTTATGTATCAGAACAGGCCTTTAAACAGGTCTTGTGTGCATGGGGAGCTGGTATTCCTGCTCCTGGTCTAATTCCCGTAATGTCTGTGATTGAATTGTATCTTCTATGTATAATGTGTTGCAGTACTACATCATTGAGGTGAATGCCCGCCTGTCACGGAGCTCTGCTCTGGCCAGTAAAGCGACTGGTTATCCTTTGGCCTACGTAGCAGCTAAACTTGGTCTGGGGATCCCGCTGCCACAGCTCAAGTACGTCTCTCAGCTTAAGAACGGCGGATAATGAACTAACAGGGGCATCGCTGCTTTTACAGAATGATGACATCCAACAAAGACGTTCCAGTATTCTGCCAAACTGAACATTTTTTAAAAGTGGGGTTTAAAGTATTCAAGCTTAAAATCAATTTTTGTATATTAAACGACCAAAAAATAATTGTGATGCATAGATGCCTGTAAAGTAAGGCAGCACAGACTCGCTGCCTTCACTGCATGTGGACCCCACAGTGTCACACAGACCCAGGAAACATGTAGCTAGTCAATCATTACACTTAAAGACATCTGATCATTGAAATTCAATCATTTTTTTAGTATAAACGTGCTCACAATTTTTCATCAGCAAAGAAATTTGGAAACAAGATGATATTCATCACCTGCACAGCTGGCAGTTTGGTTAATTTGAAGTTATTGTTTTGACAAAGCTGCTTTGAGCAGTTGCAGCATAAGCATTGTAGTTTTTTTATTTTTTGGCATAAATGTCTTAACTGTAAAGCGCCTTTAAATTAAGCGATTCACCAATGAAAAATATTTGCACTGCGTCTGTATTTTTGTCCAGAAACTCAGTGACAAACTCAACGACGGCAAACTTTGAGCCGAGTTTGGATTACTGTGTGGTGAAGGTGCCTCGCTGGGATCTCAGCAAGTTCCTCAGGGTTTCCACCAAGATAGGCAGCTCCATGAAGAGTGTTGGTAAGAGGCAAAAGCGAGCTTGGAACAAAAATATGTTGTAACAAATTGTAAATAGGTAGTAGATTTAGTACTGTTAGTATTCCAGAGCATTTTAAAAATACTTAGTTTGGTCTCAGTAAAGCTAACAATAAATTCACATGGTCATTTTTTGCACCTACTATGTTTTTTCTTTCTTTTTTTTATTCTTATTTATTCATTTTTTCTGCACTGCTATCACAGCAGATTTCTCCATGAGGGCATTAAAGTTTTACTCTACTGCTTTATTTCACAGTTTGATTATAAAGTTAACCTTTACCAGTGCGGGCAGAGAAGCCAGTAAGTCAGGTGCTTATTATGGATATTGTGCTCAGTGCTTGAACCTTTTCCTCGACAGGGGAGGTGATGGCTATTGGTCGTAGCTTTGAGGAAGCCTTCCAGAAAGCTCTGAGGATGGTGGATGAGAACTGTGTTGGCTTTGACCACACCATCAAGCCTGTCTCTGAAAAGGTAACCTCCCATAGCTGAAGTCCAGGTTAAATGGTTGTACTGGTTAAAAAATGCCTTGCTGCTGCACGACCTGTTCAGTGCACAGTGTCAGCAAATACTTTATCCCAGGTTGAAAGATTTTTAACCATTTTCAGCCAAACATGCAATGATTTGCTTCATATTTGGTCAGAACACAACATTAGTGCTTTTGCTATGCAATGCCATCGACTTTTAAGGATGAGTGATGGTGCTGCACATTAAAGCATGTTGATCTGTTTTACTACGCCTCTATTAGGATGGTGACCCTATAAATGATTGTGATAAGGACATTTTAAAAGGTCAAAACTGTATTGTTCTGTCTTAACGGGACCAGTAGATGGTGCCAGATCTCCCCTGAGCGATCTACTACTGTAATGCTTCCTGCTTCTGGGTTTTTTGAGGAATGTTTCATTGCATGCTGTTAATCATGTTCTGCTACTATGTGTGTGGCTGATTTATTTTTATTTATTTATTTTGAGAAAATAAGCCCAAATGTCTGTGCTGATGCTCATGGCTGGCAAATAACTAGCAGCACTTTACTTCACAGTTAGTATGTTGTGCTCCCTCTGCTTACCAGGAGTTGCAGACTCCTACAGATAAGCGTATCTTTGTGCTGGCGGCAGCATTCAAAGCTGGCTACACTGTGGAAAAGCTGTATGAGCTGACCAAAATCGACCGCTGGTTCCTGCACAAGATGAAAAACATCGCCGACCACGAGCTGCTGCTGGAGACCTACAATCAGGTAAGGCCGATAAGACATAACGTGAAAAAACTAAGAGCTGTTCGAAATGGATTAAGATGCTGGATTAATTTCCTTCCGTCCAGGATGAGAGCTCCATGCCTCCAGAGGTGATGCTTAAGGCCAAGCAGCTGGGCTTCTCAGACAAGCAGATAGCACTGGCTGTACAGAGGTGGGTAGGAAAGGAAATAATCACTGTCTTATTTTAACTTAATGGTAACTTTCTCTGTGATTAGGGTATCATCAGCATGAAATGTTATTTTAGATAAAGTGCTATTAAAGAATCCAAACTTCCTTGGTTTGTCCTCTATCACTGAATCCACGTTTCCCTCTAACAGCACAGAGCTGGCCGTCAGAAAGCTGCGTCACGATTGGTCCATCCTGCCAGTGGTGAAGCAGATTGACACAGTGGCGGCTGAATGGCCGGCTTACACAAACTACCTGTACCTGACCTACCACGGCACAGAGGACGACCTGAGCTTCAACGATCAGCACGTCATGGTGATCGGCTCGGGCGTGTACCGCATCGGCAGCAGCGTGGAGTTTGATTGGTGCGCTGTTGGGTGCATCACCGAGCTCAGGAAGGTAAGGCCTACGTGAGACTTTAATACCGGATGCTCTCTTTATGACTGAGTTAGTCTTTTACCTCACTGAAATTGAATCCAGGGAGCAGGAAGAACCGCCTCCATGTTCAGTTCATCTCTTTATTTCCTTTACTAAACTATTTTTTTTTTTTAGCTTGAGAGGATTAATTTACTTATTTATGAAAAAACATACAAATTTAGATCTTTTTTTGTCATTTATTGTGTTGATTATTACACGTATTATTACACCCCAGAGCCAGTAATCCAAATGTTACGAAATAAGCATCAAACCATTTGCAGATGGGCTATAAGACCATCATGGTGAACTACAACCCCGAGACAGTCAGCACAGACTACGACATGTGCGACCGCCTCTACTTCGATGAGATCTCCTTTGAGGTAAGTTTTAGCTGATACGGGAAAGTGTGATTGTGGTGAATGTGACTTGATTCAAGTCTCACATTTTGGGTGAAAGTAGCCTCTGGGCTCTTTGTTGCAAGTCATCCCCTCAAACTTTCTAACACTGTTATTAACTTCCTTGTACACGTATTAATCTGCAGTGTTTCGTGGTTAGAGATGAGTATTTCTATGCATCTTTCAGGTGGTGATGGACATCTATGAAAGGGAAAACCCAGAGGGAGTGATCCTGTCTATGGGAGGCCAGCTTCCCAACAACATTGCCATGTCGTTGCACCGCCAGCAGTGCCACATCTTGGGGACTTCGCCCGAGTTCATCGACAGCGCTGAGAACCGGTTCAAGTTCTCCCGAATGCTGGACACCATCGGCATCAGCCAGCCGCAGTGGAAGGAGCTCTCAGACACTGAGGTACAGCAGACTGACGATGAGCTCGTTTTATGTCACCGATGTCTCGGTCTGTAAAGTTAAAGATGTTTAACCCTCAAATGTTGCCTTAATATGCTAGTAAATTATATTTACTGTTATTTACTATTGTACATACAACACTAAGAAAAATAGTTGCAAAGCCAGCGTTCGATGACGTTTACGTTTCTTCTTTGCTCTAGTCTGCTGTGAAGTTTTGCGAGACGGTCGGTTATCCCTGCCTCGTTCGCCCCTCGTATGTTCTGAGCGGAGCGGCCATGAACGTCGCCTACAGTGACAGCGACCTCGAGAAATACCTGAGTAACGCTGTAGCAGTGTCCAAGGAACACCCTGTGGTCATCTCTAAATTCATTCAGGAGGCTAAGGTAGTTAAAGACCCGATAATTACAGCAGAATTATTGATTATTATCAAGTTGAGTTGAGGCTGTACTGTTTATAAATTTCGCAGGAGATAGACGTGGACGCTGTCGCATGTGACGGTGTAGTGATGGGCATTGCGATTTCTGAACACGTGGAGAACGCTGGAGTTCACTCTGGTGACGCCACCTTGGTGACACCGCCTCAGGACCTCAATCAGAAAACCATAGAGAGGATCATGCAGATCGTTCACGCCATCGGTCGGGAGCTGCAAGTCACCGGGCCGTTTAACCTGCAGTTAATTGCAAAGGTAAGAAGTACATGGAAATACTGTTAAATGCTGTTGCTGAGGACGTGAATTTAAATTGTTACTCAATGCTGATACTTTATGTAGCTTTCTTACAGTATTTTCCAGATTCCGGTAATAAACAGAGTCAGATTTAGGGAGACTAGTCTTCTTCTTCTGGCATTTAAGGCTGAACGGGGAGTTGTGGTATAAAAACGTATAGTTTTGTAAAGTTGGCACAGTTGCTCAAATTAGCCAAGCATGATCGACCTTTTTAATCCCCAACCTGCTGGCAGAAATGTCCACCTATTAAAAAACACATATCTCTCTTCAGAACTATGACGCCTAAATAAAAAAACCTTAGTTTATATGGTGAAAAATTATTTGAGAGAATCTTGAAGAGCTGCTGCTCCTCCACATCGAAAGGAGCCAGATGAGGTGGTTCGGGCAACTGACAAGGATGCCCCCTGGATACCTCCTGGGCGAGGTTTTCCGGGCAGACCCAGGACACGCTGGAGAGATTATATCTCTCGGCTGGCCTGGGAACGCCTTGGTGTTCCCCCGGATAAGCTGGAGGAGGTGGCTGGGGAGAGAGGTCTGGGCTTCTCTGCTTGGGCTGCTGCCCCCGCGACCCGGCTCCGGATAAAGTGGAAGAAAATGGATGGATGAATGAATCTTGAAAATGAACAAGTCTTCCAGTACAGAGTAAAATGTGAGAGTGAAAATATTGCGTGTACTTAATAAAAACCTAGAAATGTTTGGGGGTTATTTTCTGGTGTAACAGAAATATACAAGTGCTACATGGATTTTTTTTTTCAGGTGACCTCATTGTTGTGCTCCTGAAGCTTTTAAAAGGCAGCTGGGGTCATTTAAAAAAACAAAAACTATGCGTCAGAGCAGCGGTCCCCAACCTTTTTTGCGCCACGCAATATGACCGACAATATTTTCACGGACCGGCCTTTAAGGTGTCGCGGATAAATACAACAAAATAAAACTAGTACCGGTACCAAAAAAAGATTTATTCATAACACACATGAAAAGATCCAGGAAAACAGAGTTAACGATAAAAACGATAACAAAATAACGCTGAAAACTGATTAAAAACCCTGAAAACTATACATTTCACACCTGAGCCTCAACTCTCGCGGCCCGGTACCAAACGACTCGCGTACCGGTCCGAGGCCCGGGGGTTGGGGACCGCTGCGTTAGAGCGAGTACCAAGGACACCAGGAAAGCAAAGATTAATGCAGTGTTAGTTTTTGAGAGAAGCTGAGCTTGGTGCCAGTCGTTCATATAAGAGTTATGTCATCTTCATGCAGAGCAAGCAAACTAACAAGTTACCTCCATGAAAAATAAAAGTAAATGTGATGCTTTTGCTGTAGATTTGGGAAAACAAGCGACAGATATGTTTCTTCCCGTTTACAGCCACCACAGATGGCATTGTTTGTCCGTTACTTTAAGGTGTTTACATTGTAAAGTACAGACCCTGAAAGTCCTCATTAAGTTGTGAAAATTAAGCTGTGTCAATAATGCAAAGGACAGTTATGTCTTCTATCAACACTGGTCAGAGCATTCATTCACCGCTGTGTTTTTTCTCTCAGGATGACCAGCTCAAAGTGATCGAGTGCAACGTCCGAGTTTCTCGCTCCTTCCCCTTTGTGTCCAAGACGCTGGGAGTGGACTTGGTGGCTCTGGCTACCCAGTACATTATGGGGGAGGACGTGGAGCCAGTGGGCCTGATGAAAGGGAAAGGGATTGTGGGAGTCAAGGTAAGCAGTGTGAAAGCAATCATAAATTTCCCTTCATGTTAAATCACTTTTGTCTTCTCATCTGACTGAGCATCACGGATTGCTTCAATGTCCTCCAGGTCCCTCAGTTTTCTTTCTCTCGGCTGGCCGGAGCTGATGTGGTGCTCGGGGTGGAGATGACCAGCACTGGAGAAGTAGCTTGTTTTGGGGAGAACCGGTACGAGGCTTACCTCAAAGCCATGCTCTCCACAGGCTTCAAGATCCCCAAGAAGAACATCCTGCTCTCCATCGGCAGCTATAAGGTACTTAAAGGTTTCGACTGACAAAAACACAACAGATAGGGATCCAGATGTGAACAGTGAGTTCAGCTCACAAGTGATGCAGCTGGAAGTACGAATGATGCATTTTAGTGGCACATTAAAGGTGCAGATGTTTTTGTGGCTGGTCAGTCACATGGGAATAAACAACAGATTTTATGCATCTGCTACTTTTCTAACGAGAAAAGCAACAAACCTTGATTATTTGTTTTTGCAGCAGCTGTTGATGATTCCACCAACAGCTGATAACTGTAAATATTATCACCATGAGACCAGATGTAGTTAAACTCGATCAAAACTATCTCAGCAACACAAATGGAATAAAAATCATCGGACCACATTTATTTTTCTGCGGCGTTGAAATATTATGATCTGTTTGCCTGAATATATAAAAACTATAAGGGGCGACCGTGGTTCAGGGAAGTCTAAAGATATGAATGCTGGGTTAAAAAAACAGCAAATGGAACTGTATGAAAAGGCCATCGATGTCAGATAAGATGAGCTGAAACTGAAACTGTCTGTCTACCACAATAGATTTAAGAAGTTTAAGAGTGATCTGATTTTAAGGAGCAGCTGCAGAGTGTTCCGGTTGTGTGAAGCATAGTAAACGAAATAGATTTTTCCAGCTTTCAGCACTGATGTTATGATTTTATTGTTTATCCAAACTATTTGCATTGACTTGTGTTTGCAGAACAAGAGTGAGCTGCTGCCCACCGTGCAGGCCCTGGAGTCTTTGGGATATGACCTGTATGCCAGCATGGGCACGGCTGACTTCTACACAGAGCATGGAGTCAAGGTAATTCTTTTAACACAGGCTTCGTTTTTTTGGAGTAACAAACTTTATTTAAATCAAAATCGACTTATTTTGCAGTGGCACATCTGTGAGTGACTCATGAATATGGTCGTGTTTGTGTGTATTTGTTTTTAAATGCTTTAATCCTGGTAACCCTTTACATCTTTATCATTCCTCTTGAATTGCACATTAAACCAAAGATTCCAGATGAGCAGCACTTATACATGGATACAATGTAGCTGTAAAAAATGTTTTATTTTGCTAGAGCTTTTGAAAAACAGCAGAAATGTATTTAGAAATGTCATTGTTCATAATTGTGGCATTCACTTAAGTACTTTAATAACACTATATTTTAAGTATTAATCTATGACAGGATGAAATCAGGATAGAAACTTTAAGTTTGTTTTGTCTCCTTGTACAGGTGACTGCAATCGATTGGCCGTTTGAGGAGTACGACAGCGATGAATGTGCCACCAAAGAGAAGCAGCGCAGCATCATGAACTACCTGGAGGAGAACCACTTCGACCTTGTCATTAACCTCTCCATGAGGAACAGCGGCGGTCGAAGGCTCTCCTCCTTTGTCACCAAAGGCTACAGGACCAGGCGTATGGCTATCGACTACTCTGTCCCGCTCATCATCGATATCAAGTGCACCAAGCTCTTTGTTCAGGTACGCGATCTGTTTTTTTCTTGTTGTTTGTTTTTTGTTTTGTTAGGATGTTTGTGTGGTGTGGTTCTATGGGAACATGATTAATAAAGGGTGACTCGTTTGCAGGCTCTTCGTCAGATTGGAAGGACTCCACCAGTGAAAACTCATGTTGACAGCATGGCATCCCAGACACTCGTCCGTCTGCCCGGTGAGTGGTCGTAAACGGCAACAACAACACTAATGTAATGTTAGATGTTTGTTTCTGAAACAGGAATTCTTGAGTCTTTAAAGCAAAGTTGTTCAAAAACTGAGGTTCTTTAAACAGTAAATACTTCATCCTACTAAAAGCTTTACTAATTACTTGCACTAATAGTTCAGCTTCTCATTTTAATTCTTTTTCACATAGTACTGTTTTTTTCTAAATATTTGAAGTCGAGCTATGTAGACAAACTAGTACAAAGATACCGGGTGAAGTATTTTGGTTTTTGATTGAATCACAGGTCTGATCGATGTCCACGTTCACCTACGGGAGCCTGGCGCCACCCATAAGGAGGACTTCTCCTCAGGCACAGCAGCTGCTCTGGCAGGAGGAGTGACCCTGGTGTGTGCGATGCCCAACACTTCCCCCGCCATCACTGATGCTAATAATCTGGCTCTGGTGCAGAAGGTAAACCCACGTTTTTAAATTGTATTCGCTTTTTAATCTGTTGGCTGATCCTGTTAATGCAGAAATGTTAAGATTTTTGTTGGCAGTGACCAGAAAGGACAAGATTAGAAATGAGTACTTCAGTTTTCAGTAAAATTTGAAGCGATAGGACATTGACTCCTGTTATATTGTGTCACCAGTTAGCCAAAGCAGGCAGCCGCTGCGACTACGCCCTGTATGTGGGCGCTGCCACGGACAACGCTGCTGTCCTGCCGCCCATCGCCAGCCAGACCGCCGGTCTGAAGATGTACCTGAATGACACATACTCCACCCTCAAGATGGACAACGTCTCCCTGTGGATGGAGGTAGGCTGGATTTTAAGTGTTGCTGGAAGGCCATTAGAGATGCTTCAGCCCTAACCATGTGGATCTGTTTAAAGCACTTTGAGAAATGGCCCAAGCAGATGCCCATCGTGGCTCACGCTGAGAAGCAGACGGTGGCGGCGATCCTCATGGTGGCCCAGCTGTACCAGCGGCCAGTCCACATCTGTCACGTGGCCAAGAAAGAGGAGGTAAAGAGCTGTTTCTTATTGTTGTTAATTTTATGCAACTTTTACTTTACTTTAAACTATTTTAGTGGATTATTGAGGTATTTTACTTTTAGTCTGTTTTATTATCGATTGCTTCGGCTGTTAAAGTGCATCTTATCTTAATTTTTTGGATTCTTTCCTACAGTTTTAATACTACTTAATGGTTTTCAGATCCTGGTAATCCGAGCTGCAAAGCAGAAGGGCATCCAGGTCACATGCGAGGTCGCCCCTCACCACCTCTTCCTGTGTGAGGATAATGTGGCGCAGATCGGCGACGGTCGAGCGCAGGTTCGACCCATGCTGGGAACACGCGAGGACATGGAGACACTCTGGGAAAATCTGGACATTATCGACTGCTTTGCTACAGACCACGGTCAGAGAGCATTCATTTTCTGTCACCAATCATGCAGACAGACTTGTCTTCGACCTTCCTGAACTGTACGGTTTTTGTTTTGTTTTGCTAGCTCCTCACTCTGTAGACGAGAAGAACAGTGAGCGTCCTCCTCCTGGTTACCCCGGTCTGGAAACAATGCTGCCTCTGCTGCTCACCGCCGTCAGTGATGGACGTCTGACTCTGGATGATATTACCAGACGTCTTTATGACAATCCACGCAGGATCTTCAACCTGCCCGTTCAGGAAAACACCTACGTGGAGGTACACAGACAAACACAATTAAAGGGAATTCATTTTAAGGAGACATTATTTTGATACAGTAATTAGCAGCCTATCCGTACTCTGATGAAATATGTTCCTAATTATTTATCAATTACGTGTCTTTCAGGTGGACCTGGAGCAGGAGTGGGTTATTCCTCAGGCCATGCAGTTCACTAAGTCTAAGTGGACTCCTTTCGAAGGTATGAAGGTGAAAGGTAAAGTCCGCCGCGTGGTCCTGCGAGGAGAGGTGGCCTACATCGACGGCCAGGTCAGCATTCGTGCGTTTTGCTTTTGAACAAGAAAACAAAGAGAATAAATGTAGTTGATCTAATAAAGTACGTGTCCTGTCTCCTTCAGGTGCTCGTGCCTCCAGGTTACGGTGAGGATGTGAAGGCTTGGCCCACTTCTTCCACCCATCCTCCAGAACCTGTCAAAGAAACTCCAATGGTAATAAAAGTGAATGCGGTAATAATGCAGCTGCCTTCCATGCTTTCTGTTGTAAGATAAAGACTCTACAATAATATTACATCACATTGGTGTTTTGGCCACCGCCATGATTATTTTTGGAGCCAAAATTGACCAGATTTAAGAAGAGAGTGAAGTTATCTGCCAACACTAACACACTTCTTTAGCAGCCATAGCCATGAAGAACGTGCACACAGCAGCAGATATCGGCTAGTTGATGCTAAGTAAACGTAACTGAAAGAAAACACTAGAATTTCATTCAACAAATAGAATAAAAGAACTTCTTAGATGTAATTAGTTTAAAATGCTGTAAAAGACACAGCAAGCAAAATCGAGAGGTTCAGATCAGTGATTAAAGTTGGTGTTTCTTCCATGCCTGAAATGTCTGGTAGGAGGCAAACAGCAGGTATCAACTTGTTCCTTTTGAAATGTGGAGGAAAAGCAGCTCCTCACTTTATTTCTAAGAAAGAGGTCTTAGACACCACCGTTTGGAGGAAGCTCTTTTCCGGTGCTTATATCCCCGGTCTTCTTTCTTATGAGCGTAGATGACATCTAAAAAGTTCACAGAATTTGGTGAACGTACAGCTAACAGAGTTTAATTACAAACAAAAACATTTAAAGCCTGTACTTAGAACTGTTTTGAGTGTTTCTTGAACTCCTCTATGTGGGGATTACTTCATGTGTTTTGTTTACATTAATTCTGCTCCATCAGACTCCTGAGCGTCGGCGTCCAACTCCACCCCGGGATGGAGTGCGGACTCGAGCTGCGAGCCCACGACGCATTGGTGGAGAAAGCCGCTACCTGCTGCCGCCCCGCATCCACCGTGCCTCTGATCCCGGCCTGCCACCAGGTATTACAGCTCCCAGAATGCTTTGGAACAGCAGTTTTTTGTTTTACCTCGAGGGTTTCTCCCAATGTTTCTACCAGTGTATTATCAGCCTGCCTGGCTGTGGTGGGGCGTGGTCTGCGGTGCCGTACAGGGAGGGCGGACGCACCTGCACGGCATCCTTAATCACGCCCACCTAGTTAAAAACACGGGGACTCAGGGGTTTGGGTGGGTTGTGGTGAGATGTAAATAAAGATGGCGCCGAATGATACTCCGTGGTCCCGCCGTGCCTTATTCTCGCCACACTGGCCTTAACAGGGGATTTTTAAAGCCTTCTTTAGGCAAAAGGTATCAATAAGTTGAAAGAGGGGTTAAAAAATGAAGCAGATGTTATCATATCATTTCACATGTTCAGCTGGTATGTCCATTAATCAAGTATGTCAAAACTGTTCATTGCCGTATAAAAACAAGTTTAATTAAAGTTGTTTGATGTTCTCCTGCTGATTCTCAGTGAAACACCTTTGCTGTGTTCCAGTCATTGATACACTGCGACTCTTATCCCCACAGAGATGGTCATGCTCCCACCAGCCGCTGCTGTTGACGGGTACAGCCATCCTCCCCCACTGTCCAGGCTGCTGTCCCCACAGTCTGGGTCAGGACAGGTGCCTCCTGGTCAGGTGTCACACCTGCAGATGTCTCCTCTGCTTCACCCACTGGTGGGACAGCACATCTTGTCTGTCAGACAGTTCAGCAAGGAGCAGGTACGCCGAAGAAGATGAAACACACTCTGGGAATGCTGACAGGTTTAAAACAAGATCTCGGGTCTGAACAAAAGCTTATTTTTGTGTCCTTCGTTTGTTTCAGATCTCACACCTGTTCAATGTTGCTCACACTTTACGTTTGATGGTTCAGAAGGAACGAAGCCTGGAAATACTCAAGGTATCTCCTAAACGTGCCTCATGTTACTGCACTATTCACTAATTTCAGTTATGTGCTGTTACAATGGTGGATGTTCGTATCAAACATGACCAAAGTTATAGAATGATGAGGTACCTTAAAGTAATCCCTCATTCCTCATGCCTTCCTGTTCAGGGTAAAGTAATGGCCTCCATATTCTATGAGGTCAGCACTCGCACCAGCAGTTCCTTCGCAGCGGCCATGCAGCGTTTGGGCGGCTCCGTCGTCCATTCCAGCGAGGCCACTTCCTCCTCGCTGAAGGGAGAATCGCTGGCGGACTCTGTCCAGATCATGAGTGGCTACGCTGACGTCCTCGTGCTGCGTCACCCAACACCTGGAGCTGTAGAGGTGGATTTTAGATGGATACTTTTTTTTATTAAAAGTTTTCTTTACGTAAAAGAAAATAAACACTAATTGGTCATAAAAGTAACTGCAGCAGCACCCTGTTGTGTGTTTTTTGATGCTTGTTTAGTTTGAAGATGAGTTTTTAATATCTTATGCACGTGACTCCTCCTTCTCAGAGCGCGTCCCGTCAGTGCCGTAAGCCGCTGATCAATGCTGGCGACGGTGTCGGGGAACATCCCACTCAGGCCCTGTTGGACGTCTTCACCATCAGAGAGGAGCTGGGAACGGTCAACGGCATGACGGTGAGCGACATGATTCCTTTTTAATTTAATCTTCAGCCAGAATAAAACTTTACATGAAAACATGTTAAAACTGTGGCGTCTGTCAGATAACGATGGTTGGAGATCTGAAACATGGCCGAACGGTTCATTCCCTCGCCAAACTGCTGACCCAGTACCGCATCACTCTGCGTTACGTGGCTCCCAAAAACCTCCACATGCCAGCAGAGATCGTCAGCTACGTGGCCTCAAAGGGCATCAAACAGGTGAGGACTAAACATGGTTACACAGCAAAGAGGAGTTTTCACAAATATGTACTAAAAACTGCTAATTTAAAAAACATGTTTGTTTGCAGGAGGAGTTTGACAGCATCGAGGAGGCTCTGCCTGACACCGACGTCCTCTACATGACGAGGATCCAGAAGGAGAGGTTTGCATCTGAGGAGGAGTACAAAGCCGTAAGTTTCATTTCACCGACGGGTTTTATTTTGTGACACAGATACTTGCATATACTCACAGCGCATCTGTAGTTAGGCCTGGTGCTTCCTGCCTCATGCTGGCCCGGTAATCGTTTTTGATATCGTTCAGTTGGTCTCATGGTGACATTTTCCCTAATCCACTATTCTGCACTGCAAACTCCACTGACTCCATCTGGTGAAGCTGGAGTTTGCCTGCATTTGGAGTTCATCTTTAGTGGAAAGCAGCTGATTTGTTCAGTTATTCGTCACAAAGTTCTTTCCAAATGAAATATTTCTAGAGGCAAAACTATTAAATAGAATTGTCTTAAGAAAACAAGAAGATATGCGAGAAAGAAGGCGTTCCCTCACCCCTCTACAGATGTAAGCGTGTGGGGAAATATGGAAGTGGAACCCTTTAGCTAAGCATTCATAGGTGCAGACAGAACCAATCAGCTCAGGTCTCATGTGAATGGATGATCCCGGAGTATTTTTGATCTTTAACTGTGACTCTGTTGTTTCTCTCAGTGTTTTGGTCAGTTCGTCCTCACTCCTCACATCATGACTGGAGCCAAACAGAAGATGGTGGTGATGCACCCGCTGCCCAGAGTCAATGAAATCAGGTGAGACGCGCTCAGTCAAATGTCTGACAACAATATCAGTTCCAGCTATGTTGTTTAAATGTTGCTTGAGCCCTTAAATGGGCTGCAGAAATGTAACGTTTTGTGTACAATGTCTAATTTCAGTACGATTTCTTTTAACTAACTTAAATTTGAACTGAATTTTATTTTAAACCCACCTTACATTATTTGCTATTGTGTTGATTAAGTGGACTAATGATCTGTTTCTCTTTATTTCTCTCTCAGCGTGGAGGTGGACACAGACCCGAGGGCGGCATATTTCCGTCAGGCGGAGAATGGCATGTACATCCGAATGGCCCTGCTGGCCACCGTACTGGGCCGATAACTCAGTGTGTGTCACAGGCTGGGTCTCTGACCCAGCGCTCTGAGTTCATTTTGTATTTGTCTCATTTTAGATATGTGATTAGTTTGTGTCATTCCTATTTAGCTTTAGTTAAGGAAAGGCAGTTATTAATTATTGTTTCCTTGGTTTCTATGTTTGAGTTCTTGTATCGTTCATCACGTGTTAGGTCTGTTAAGCTTGTGTTGTCATGTCTAGTTTCAGTGTTTCCTGTTTTATTTTGAAGGAGTCGTGTGTTCTTTGTTCATTGTATTTAGTTTCACTTCCCCCGTCCTGTCATTAGGTTCATGTCAGTCAGCTGTTCCTCCATGTGTTCCCACTTCCCCTAATCACCTCCTGTGTATTTAAGTCCTGTGTTTTCAGTGTGTCATTGTCAGATCGTCTGCTTTGTTTGCAAGCCAAGAAGTTGCGTCAAGTCTCCTCGCGTCAAGTCCATGTTCCTGTTGTAGGTTTTTAAGTTAATTTAGCTCACCCAGTTTAGTTTATTGTTAGCCTTGCATTTTGCCTTTTGTTTCCGTCTGCATTTGGGTCCACCCTTCACTCTACACACAATCAGCCCTGCTGATTGTGACAGTGTGCTGCTTCTTTGTCCTACAAACTGTCAGAGAAACAAAAATGTATCTTTTCTGAAATCTATACATTTCTCATTTCCTGCCCCCGAGGGGTGCAAGTAGGTTTAAATACTAGATTTAATACTGAGTTAAAGTTTATAACATGCTGCTGTAACACAGAACTTTTTTTTTCTCCAGTCACACAAATGTTTACTTGTTTTCTTTCCTGCTGTATTTCAAGATTCCTTTATTTTTACATGTCTTAAAACCATTAACATAATTAACATATAGAACCAGAATCTGTCTTGTTTGAAATGGTTAAGAGATGATCAGTGTTTGTGCATCGATGAGCCAAATCGAGGAGCAAAGGGAAGAAATAGGAAGTGGGTGCTGCTATCGATGTCTCTTTTACATATATATATAATTTGCAGCTGCTGCATCTGATTAATGATGTTTAAAGGAACCAATGAGGATGTCAAAGAAGATAAATCCTGAATGCATTTTTACGTTTAGACCAATTTACTGGACCAGCTTCATCAGATGTTTGTTTGGGTTGGCACAGTCCTCTGAAAACCAGCAATGGTGGTTTACGCCTCGAGGTTTTTCAAAAGAAAATTTCTAACAAAATACAGAGAAAATAATATTTTTACTACACCAAACAATCCGATTGATATTTTGTTTTAAAATGAGCAAAAGCAAAACTAAGTGTCTCTAATATATTTCTAGGTTACCGGAAAACCTTCATCATTCCAGCTCTACATGAGTATAATGGTACGATACGACTTACTGCACATGTTTGTCACATGATTTCAGTCTGTTTCAGAGTCGTGACATCCTTGGTTGTATGAAATGGTTGTTTCCCTTTCTTCAAATGTGTTGCATTAACTGCAAGTGGAAACGCACAAATATCCTCAGAGCACAGTCTTTGATGGTTTTGGGGTAATCTCTGTAACTATCAGTAATTTCTTACACTGTTGACAAACTTTTTTTAAAATCAAAATCCAAACGGATGTTTGTAAAGTGTCAAACGACTTCTGTGTCATGTGGAGAAATAAATAATGAAAAAGGATGTTTCTCTTTGTGGTTGATTTCATTTAATACCCACAAATTATTTCAGAATTTTTAGTAACATAATTTAATGTCTTGTTTGGATCTTGTCGTTGTAGTTACGGATGATTGGTTGTGAGCTCATCCTGACTCAGTACTGGCAAAGGTCATGTCTAAATTGGCCACTTGATTAAGAACAAGTTTCTCACTATAAATTATTTTAATACTTCAAAGCTCATTTAACAGCTCAAGGATCCACAAAGGTTTATATCTTCAGTATTGTAGTTAGACTAATGGAAATTGAAAAAAATGGCCATTGGTTTGTCAATGAGTTTTGCAACTAAACTGATTTCGCTTCAGGATGCATCTAAAATGCATTCAGGCTGGCTGTGTGGTGTCGTGGAAAAGTGGTACGTGCAAAAACCTTTTTTTGTCTGTCTTTGAGGGTGGGGGAAGACGCTTAATGTTTTTTGTAAGTATGACTAATGTACACACACACACACACACACACACACACACACACACACACACACACACACACAAGAACAACAACATAGAAGAAGAAGAGGGGTATAGTTTACTACACGTCATAAAAACACAATCAATTATCTTCCAACTGCATCTTTCTGTTCTGACTTTAGAGTCCTTGTTTGTTTACTGAACCGTACTTTGGAGTCATACTGTTGTGATACTGGGGAGGAAAGGGTAAGGTGTGAGAGACTAAACCCTTACACACAAAACTTCAAAAATCATGTGTCATTGTAGATAAACTGATCTACAATGTGTTAGTAAAGAGTGACTTGCACTGCAAATTTGTTAAACCATTGCTTAACGGGCCATTAAGCAATGGTTTAACAAATCTCCTTTAACATTCACAGTGACTAAACCAGCTGTCTTACCAGCTGTTATATTCTTTAAACTTAAAATAAACCCCTGAAATTAGAGTTTGGTGTTTTAAGTCACCTATTAAAAAACATGAGTGAACACTTCTTTCTCTCAGCAGCATTACTGAAGTGACATTTTGATGATGCTTCATATCACAGTCTTTATGATGGAAAAAAACATGCAGATGTCTGCACTGCCACTGTCATGAAAATGTCCAGAGCCAGGGTTCAAGCTTCCTCTTCAGCTATCATTGATCATTAATATGGAGGCCATAGAGCGTGCGCAGTGGGGACCGCGTGGCCCGGAAGTGCCGCTTTTTCAGATGAGTGAACGCGCGTGCATCAGTGTGCATGTGTGCGTCCTCGTACGTGCAAAAGGTGCCCTTTCTGGCCGTCACTGGTGGAGGTGTGGGGGGCATGCCTCCCACCCCCAAAGGTGCCCCTTATATTCTTCTATTGTTAAAATATGTTATGAATACATAGAATAAAGACATTTTCCATCACAGTGTTATTGCTCATCAAGTCAAGCTGTAAAACCAAGAGGGTATTTAGAAGTTCTTTGAGAAAATTCTTATACGTATCAGAGCTTTTCTATTGGGATAACAGAGACTTACAGAACGTCAGGTGGTTTTCATGCTAGTTGTAATAGTGAGAAGAGATTAGTAGTATAACTTTGTAATAAAAAATAATATTAATAAAGAAATGGTTTACAAATATGAATGTTTATTTATGTGCAGAAATGAAATGGAAAACAGCAGACTTAAAAATTGCTCATATTAAAATGTAACGAAAACAAAATTGAGAACTGAATGTGGAAGGAACTAAACAAAACTTAAAGAAGAAACCCGAATCACAAGATCCAACAAATGATCAGGGAAAGATAAAGGAGGACAGGACTTTATATACATCGAGGACTAGTTGAGGTTTAGGATAAACACAGATGAAGACAATATGGGCAGATTGAGAAATAACAAAATAAAAAGTAGGACTAATGCGAGACATGAAAGAAAAGTAAACTTCAAAGTAAAACAGGAAATAAAAAACTGAAGCTAAATTAAAGTGAACAGCAAGTGTAAGCAGGGTTTAAATTACATTTAACCTCCACATGTCTTCTGCTGAACTAACCAGGAACAACTTTTTGTTGTTAAGTTGCAAATATGTTAATAATGTACAAATGTTAGCAGAAATGTTTTTGTAAAATATAAATGTATAACTATATCTTTAATATCTATACCAGGCTTATGTGGGTACATTTAGATATTCACACTTCAATCAATCAATCAGAACTTTATTTGTCACATGCAAGTTGCCCTCCAGTGATCACATTCTGGAAACACACTGGTCTGATTTCATAAAGAAAATAAAGTTTCTATTTACATTTATTTATATAGTTTTAATGGAGGATATAAAGACGTGCTTCTGGATTTGAAACCAAATGTTTGTTATAATAATGGTATCTATCTAATAGTTTATGATAATTAGCACGTCGCTATCAATCTGTTGCATGCAAACACAAAATTAGTCTTTAACTTAAATGCGAGTCCTTTTTGTCAACTTGAACTATGTGACTGGGAAACTGAGAGTAGAGTAGAGGCTGCTGGGATCAGCAGTGGCTGCAGCAGAAGAGGAATGAGCCTTCACAGTGCTGTAGGTCACTGCATCACCTTCATCATCACCACGAACCTGGAAAAGTGACATAACACTGTGACCCTGAAGTGGATAAGCGGTTCGATGGAAGTACTGGAAGGGCGCTTAGAGATCACATGCTTCTGTGTTCAATACATTATTTTTACTTTCAAAGAAATTGTGGATCAAATATGATGGATTCTTTGTTTGCCCATGCTCAGCCTCTCCACCAACGTCTATGAAGTTCTGTTTTGCAGTTAACAAGTCGCCCATCAAATGTTTTGTAGTTACTCACATGATTGCTGCAGGAGGACTCAGTTAACTATGCTCACATCAGCATAAACAATCCATAAAAACTCTGCATGGTGTAATAGCTGATGTATGGCCCTTGACCTTCAGAGAGGGTTGTGCTCTCTGTGAGCTCTCGTTACTGATGTTACTGAGTAAATAAATACATAAATATAAATATAGTAAATAAATAAATAATACACAAAGACAAAACCTTACCTGAACTTTATTCGTGGTCTTGGTGTAGCTGATGGTAGCGTAGGAAACTTCAGGATCTGCCTACACAGTGAAGACGAGAAGATACATGGACAACAATGATGAGATGATTATAATTATTCTACGTAACATTAATCTGTCATCTGTTATTATTGTTATTATTATCATCATTATTATTATTGTTGTAGCTTATAATAGAAGGTGATCACATGTGGGGTATGAAATGCTTTTTGTTTCAGTCTTTGTGACAGTGGAGCTGAATCAGTCTGTTAGAGAAGATGGCCAGATGTGGATGCCCAGATACTTGTACCTCCTCCACCACATCAACATACTGCATATGTTTATTATCTTCAGCTTATCTTTATCAGGGTCACAGAGGAGCTGGAGCCTATCCCAGCTATCAGAGGGCGAGAGGAGGGGTACAACCCAGAGAGGTCGCCAGTCTTTCGCAGGGGAAACAGAGACAGACAGACAATAATATCCTCACAGGATAAACACTGGTTATGTAGCCATCATCTTCCTTCTGAAGTCATTCACCATCTGTCTGGCCTTCTTCACATCCAGAAGCAGATCATCCCTCCCAGACCACTCCTCAAAATCATTCAGTAGTGCTCTGAGCTGTTACAATTAGTAATACTTCAAACCACTGTATAATTGTCAGAGTGTAGGTGTAGGTGAGTTGGGTGGCATATAATCCAGATCCTGAGGTTTACAAAGTGGGCGAGGAAACTCGATAGTTGTTAAGCTCTGATGGTGTTAAATAGGAACTGGACAGGAAGATTTCCATAACATTGGAATCTTGTCCTGCTTCAGATTCATGTTGTAAATGTGACTGAGGATCACAGACAGCTGGATAGCACAGGTCCTCAGCGGAATTGCTTTATGTAGTTCAGAAGTCACAGCCAAGCAGTGGGTGTTTCCAACTACACCCGTAGGTCCTCAGTTCCTCCATTTCTGCAGATCTGAAGGCTTATGTCTTTGTATCAAGCAGTTTTTTCAGGTCACACTGATCCAGAGCCCGTTCTTCTGAATGCAGCATACAGTCCTGGTTAGTAAGATCTATTCTGTGACGCTGCCAGTCAAAAGTCCTCTCAGTGTTCACTAAATACACTGCAGTCTGTGAGGCCAGCATACACAGCACAGCGCCATGGTAACAGATATCATCTGCTATGTGTCCCACTTTTCACACATCCTTTATTATTTTATCATCCACTATATGCATAGTATAGTAATACTAGCATCAGAGTCTCACTGTGTGTTTCATGCATTTACATTTAGAGAACACATAAAAGAAGAAGTGGTTGTAGCTCTGCTCTGGGTGTCGTGTGTGATCTCACCGAGTCCTGACTGGTTTGAGGAGCAGACCGAGTCTCTGCTGGGTTTAAACTCAGTCCCTGAAAAACAGACATAATCTGGTTACATCAGCTGGTAAACTGTGTCTGTGAAGGCAGTTTAGTTCTTGTTAACACCCCTCAGAGATGATCAGATTTGTTGTTTATTTAATGTCAGTTGAAGAAACATTTAATTATTTATAATAAAACTCACAGCATCTTCATCCATCTGTGTTTTGTTTCCTGTAAAGACACAAACAGTCAACTCTAACATTCACTTGAAAATTTATAGAAGTTTTATTTGTAAATGTTCTCACCTCTAGTTCTCTTCCATCTGATGAAAAACAAAACAACTATCAAGAGTGAGACGAAGCCCACAGCTGGAATGATGAACCACTGGATCGCTGACAAAAGGAGAAAAACAAAAAGCCTCTAAAGCATTTTCTAGTTTAAAATATGGAAAATGTGGCTAAAGTGGCTGCTGTGTTTAAAAGACAGCTGGTATAATGTCAGAGACATTCACTTTATTCACATTATGTGAACCAAAGTCAGTGTATTTGTATCCACAAAAAAAAAGAAAATCCCATGAACAGAAAGGTTTGAGTTAAGACGTGTGATTTTACTGACAGTGATTAAATAAATAAATATATCTCCACCCACAGCCATGATATCCAGAAACAGATATTTATGTTTAATATTTATTTTTAATACAAAAGTGAAAACATGTTCAGACCAAAAGTTTCCATCTTATGTTTCCTGTAGGATACATGTCTGACTGTCACTCAGCTAAATGTACATAAATGTAATTAAACATCTGATATAAAAATATAAAGTCCAAAATAGAAACACAAAAAGTAAAATATAATTTACAAGTAAAATATATTCTACTTTTTAACTTTTTAAAAAATATTTTTAACTTTTCATTTGCAGTCACATGGTTGAGTTACCATGTTGTGAATCTGCAGATGATTTGTTGTTTGGTGTCGTGTTTTCACTTTCCACAGTTTTTGCTGTTGTATCATCTGAAATTAGAAGTTAAAAAAAGAGAGAAAGTATTTTTCATGTGCAGTAAATCACATTAAAAGGCCACTTTGAACTGAAAAATAAATAAATATTTCTGGTCAACTTTGTTTTAGTAACATCACCTGATTTTAGAAGCGTCTTAATTGTTGTGGTTGTTTCAGTTTTTCTGGCTGGTTTCTTTGTTGTTTTTGTGTCACCTGAATAAATGAAACAACACAACAAAACTTTTCCATGTTTTTCATCTGTTGTAACTTCAAGCTTCAGCTGATTTTAGTCGTATTAAATAGTTGATCATGATCTCACCTGTTTCCTCACCTGAGGTCTGACGGCTGAAGGTAAACAGCTGCACTTCTCCTGTTTCAGTATCAGTCACTTCACACTTCAGTGTTTTATGACGTGATGAGTACAAAAAATTATTCTTCAGAACAGACACAGTGGCAGCGCAGTGAGTCTGTGAAGTCACTAATTGTTTGTTCTCTTTGTCCACATCTTGACCTGTAAGCAGCCACTTCACTGTGTGATGACACTGTTCATATGTCAGCACAGAGCAGCTTAACTTCAGCGTATCAGTGTCCTTATGTTCAGTCACTGGTGAACATAATGTAACAATGTGAGACACAAAAACGTGTATTAGGACACTTTAACTGATTATTGTTTAATTATTATAAATATAATTAATGTGTTTTTGTTCCAAGAAGAATTTGAGCTAAAACTATTTTGATGTAAATACTCACAGGTAATAACAGAGAGACGAGCCAAAGACTGATGAACCAGAGTGTGTTTAGATGGTGTTTCTTTGACTTCGTATTGTTGACAGTAATAAAGACCAACATCCTCGACTGTGAGCTTCTTTATGAGCAGAGAACAGTTCACTGTAACTCTCAGTCTGTCTGATTGAGTTTTGGCTTTTTCACCAATCTGTCCAAGTGTGATCAGCTCTACTGTTGTTGGTTTGTTTCTTGAAACAAAGGTCCACGTAGTCCCATCACAGTTATTCTGCTCATCTATCACATTCACACAAGGCAGAGTGACGTCATCTCCAACTTTCATAAACATGGAGGCTTCAGTTACAGATACTGTTGAGAAGATTGAAGAGAAATATGATAGACATTAGAATACAGCACTTTTACAGTTAGAGTGAAGATATTTTAGACACAAGTTCATAAACAGAGCATGCTCAGCTGTCTTATTTACTGTAAAGGTTGTTGACTGTAATAATATGAACAATATTTAGTTTGACTGCTATTTAAATGTTTCCTGTCTTCTTACCTGCGATCTGAATCATGAGCATCAGACATGAAAACATTTGAATCCATCTGAATTCATCCATCGTGCTTCTCTGTCTCACTTCTTTCTTGTTCTTGATCTCGACTGTCACACCCTCTGAACTGATGACTCTGTAAGACTGTTTGTACTTCCTGTCATCAGTGAGATGTCACTTCCTCATCACAGCTTTAGGGATCCAGTTGTTATTTTTGCTGATGATAATGTTTCATAGGTTGAGTATGTCAGCTTTTCATGTGTCTGAAATTCATGATTTTTATAAACATAATTTATTGTAATGAGAAATCACATTCAGCAGGTGCACTTTGTGTCTATTCCCACAGAGCATTTGTGACAGACTGACAGTGATTTAAATACTGATTGTTAGGATGAATTGAAGATGATTAACTGATAAACAGAATCCAGTCAAGCTATTTGGTGATTGGACTCTGATGGCCTTCACGGCTGATTGGATTCCAGCTGATGAAAGAATTTAGGCAGGACCCCCCACAGTCCAGACATGGTGGTGGTTAAGATGGAGAATTGGATGGAGCGCTGAGTAACATGTCTGGAAGGGAGATTGAAAGATGAGCAGGGAGATTTAAAGTACATGAAGTGGAGGCTGATTGTCTTGAAGAAGGCCGGGAGAAAGACGATTGGACTTGACCAGTGATGTCAGCAATCAGCTGGACAGTGTTCGAAAGTGGAAGTGATGAAAAGCTCTGGCCACTAAACACCCAGGAAGTAGACAGAAGTGTGATTATAAGTCTTCCTCATTGTACTCGTGAAGGCTGAACTTAAGCTTCATGTGTTTCACTCCCTGAAAATAAACAGACGACTGAGGAAGTTGAATGTGTGAAGTTTAAGATAAATGTTTCTATTAATGCAGCTTCTCTTTCTTTAAAATGTAAGAAAATGAAAGCACATAACAAGGTTCTGTTGAAGGGTCAAACACCTCTGCCACCACAGTTGGACTTTTGATGTCTAATAGATCATTTGATTACACAGCTGCAGCTACAGAACATAAAGCAGGTCTGAGACGCTCCTCTTCCTCATTGTTGAACTGAAGACGTTTCTGAGAACTGAAAGTGTTTTGGTGAGAGTGTGGCTACAACAGCAGCAGAGCTCATGAGGTTTGACTTTATAATAACGGACAGTTAAACATCAGAAACACAAACTATTATCACAATTGTTGAACGCTGACAGTATGAAATCGGTTTAAGGGTTTAGAGAGTTTGTGTTCAGTCTTTCACAGTTGTGTGAGGAGAGCAGGAAGGAGGCAGGACAGACTCAAACTATCTGTTGGTGTTTTATTGATATATTTAAAACAGAAATTGTGACCAAGCAAGCAGAAGATGTGTACCAGGGTTGTGAAGCAAAGGTTTCTGCAAAGGACACATCTGTGCATCCTTGATTGTAACTCCTGCAGCAAGTCTCCTCTCCTCTCTTTCCTCTGAGTTAAAACATCCTTTAACATGGTTTACTTGGTTTACTGAAAATGATTTGCAGCTCACGAGCAGGAGGACACAGGAGACCTGCACACCTCCAGGACACTGCGGAGTGCAGCCCGGATCTCAGCTGACCCTTCTCACCCTGGATACAGTCTGTTTGACCTGCTCCCCTCAGGCAGGAGGCTCCGGTCCATTCGCACCAGAACCTCTCGCCATAAGAACAGTTTCTTCCCCTCTGCTGTTGGACACATGAACAATAAACGTACGACTGTCCCCACCACTAACACATGACCCTACGCTGTGTTCACTGCATGATTCCATGTTTTGGCACTGATCACCACCTGCACTCATGTATATATCTTTCTACGTAGCACTTTGAATTCTTATTCTTACTTTTATTTTTTTCATGTCTATTTAAGCGCAATTTATGACAGCATGTTTGCACTGAAGCACCGCAGCAATTTCCTAATGTTGTAAACCTGCTCAACATTTGGCAATAAAACCCATTCTGATTCTGATTCTGATTCTGAGATGAGGAGGCACAAAATTGAAAATTGAGACAAGTCTTGGGAGTGGTGTCATTAAAGCTGCTGGTAGAGTGCTCAAGGCCTGCGCCGACCAGCTGGCTCCTGTGTTCACCAGACTATTCAACCTCTCCCTGACACATGCCTCTGTCCCTCACTGCCTGAAATTGTCAACAATAGTCCCAGTCCCCAAGTCCACCACCATCAGTAGCCTCAGTGACTACAGACCCATCGCACTGACTCCAGTGGTTGCAAAGTGCTTTGAGAAGCTGGTCCTAAAACACATAAAGGACTGCCTCCCACCCAGCTTCGACCCCCACCAGTTTGCCTACAAGGCAAATAGGTCCACAGAGGATGCAATTTCCACTGCTCTCCACTCCGCTCTGCATCACCTGGAGAATCCTGGGACATCAGTAAGGATGCTCTTCGTTGATTTCAGCTCAATACTATCATCCAAGACATTCTTATAGACAAGCTGGTAAACTTGGACTCCCCCCCTCCACATGTGCATGGATCAAAAACTTCCTCACAGACCGTTCACAGTCAGTCAAGGTTGGCACCCAGCAATCATCCACCCTGTCACTCAGCACTGGCTCACCACAGGGATGTGTGCTGAGTCCATTATTATACCCCATCTACACCAGTGACTGCACCCCTACGCACCCCTGCAACATCATCATCAAATTTGCAGACGACACCACTCTGATGGGGCTCATCACCAACGATGATGACACCGCCTACAGGGATGAGGTCCAGCGACTGTCAGAATGGTGTAACTACAATAACCTCACGCTAAACACCAAGAAAACCAAGGAAGTGGTCATGGACTTCCGCAAAACAAGAACTGACCCTCCTCCCCTCTCCATAAAAGGTGACTATGTGGAGCTCTAGTGAAGAAAGCCCAGCAGCGCCTCCATTTCTTGAGGGTGCTGAGATGGAACAGGCTGCAGACTGACCTCCTAGTGTCCTTCTACCGTCCCACTATAGAGAGTGTGCTGGTGCACGCCATCCCTGTGTGGTACGCTGGTTGCACAACAGCTGACAAGAAGAGACTACAGAGGGTCATCAGAACTGCAGAGAAGGTGATCGGCTGTCCACTCCCCTCCCTGGACTTAATTGCCAGCTCAAGATGTCTCTCCAGAGCCAGGGCAATTATAAAGGACCACCTCCATCCTAACCACCACCTCTTCAACATCCTGCCCTCTGGAAAAAGGCTCAGATCCATCAGGTGCAAAACCAACAGACTAAAGAACAACTTCTTCTTGTGGGCTGTCAGAACTCTTAATGCAAACTAAGAGTGTGTAAAGACTTCCCCAACACATCCACCCTGACACTGCTGTTGATCATCTATGTGCAATATCTCAGTCTTTCCATGTTCTGTGCAATATTTTTGGCTTATGTGCAATTATTTTGGTCCCAGTCTGTTTCAATGTTTCCTACACATACACCATGTATATAGTTCCACTCACATATGTATACATATACACTGTTTTTTATTTTATTCTATTTATTTAATTATTTATTTATTTTCCGCCTTCGTTGTATATTGGTTTCTCTTCTTACTTTAGCACCTTTGTGGTTCAGCTACCCAATTTCGCTGTGCAAGAAACTGCACAATGACAATAAAAAGCTCTAAGTCTAAGTTTCTAAGTCTCTAACAGGTGACTGTGCAAATACTGGAAAACTGAGGACCTCTGGCGGACAAAAGGAATAATACACAAAAAAGTGCTCAGACATAAACTGTGAGAGTTTAAAATTTGTTCTGCAAAAATAGAATTTCACCAAATTAATAGAAATGCATATTTTCCAGATTACATTACTATAAAAAAGAATATTCAAGATATTGATTCAGATTCTATTTAATCATCATGAAAGACATGTTATAAAACTCATACTGGACTTTTGACACTGCACATATTTCACTTACACAAACTATAAAGGCATTAAAGGCATTTAACAACAGTCATATTATAAGAGAGGATTAAGACTTGAATACACATCTTCTATCAGATTAAAATAACAACAGCGTGAAACTCAAAAACTATTAACATTGCTTTAAAGTTCTCATCTAGTTTATATTTACCTATAAAACCAGATGAGATGACATTGATAATATAACAGCAGTTTTCTCTGCTGAGTTGATGTTGCTGATCAGTGGCTGGATGACAAAAACAAAACATAATCAGAATCAGAAAAATGTATTAATCCCTAAAGAAATGATGTGGTTACACAATGATAATAACATCATAAATGTTGCTTTGGCTCATTGACCTCAGGTATTTGAATTTCTCCACCTATATTACCTCTACTCCCTGCAGCATCTCTGTTAAACCTGTCTCCCTCTCATTCACACAACTTCTCTCCAGAACACTCCTCCACCGCTACAGGCCGTCTTTCACCTGTTTCTTAATGTTGTCCACAAACATAATAGACCAGAGACTCCTGCCTGACCTCAACTGTCAACCTACCCATCATCATAAAAATGAGAACAAAATAAAGAGCATAGATTCCTTTCAATACTTTGGATTTCTTTTCTTTTGACAGAGGAAAAATTCAAAATAAGATGAACAGTAAAAACAGGTAATAAATAATAAAAATAGAAGCTAAGGAAGATCTTCAGAACACAAATTTGAAACTCAAATACAACTCAAAACTCTAGGACCATGGCACTGAATCCTGTGTGCTGTTCTATAGTCTAGCAATAGTTTTAGTTGTATGTTTTCTATCCAGCCTTCTCTTAGAGCAACTGCTCATATCCATAGCAAAGAACTCCTGGTACCAATTATATTTTCATTTAAAAAAAGGAAAAATAAGTGTATTATAATGTAGCTGGGCACTGTCCCAAAAACTGGTGTTTCTTTAAATCTGTTGGACCCATAAACAATATTCAAGAATTGTCTTTCCATTAAATGCAAATTCTTTTTTTTCAACAGCTTGAACTATGTTATTTTAAAATTGACAGTAGAGCAGAAGTCACTGCATCATTTCATCATCAACACGAACCTGAAAAAAGCTGTCTGATATATAGATAAAATAATAACAAACAAACAAACATATCACTAAACAAAACACCTTATCTTGGTTTTCTAGGTGTTGCTGATGGTGACATAGGAAACTTCAGGATCCACCTAAACAATGAAGAGAAAAACATGCTGACTCCTCAGTAATATCCATCCATCCACTTATCCTTTTTAGTGTCGCGGGGGTGCTGGAGCCTATCCCAGCTGTCATAAGGCGAGAGGTGGGGTTCACCCTGGACAGGTCGCCAGTCTGTCGCAGGGCCAACACACAGAGACAGACAACCATTCGCGCTCACATTCACTCCTGCATTCACACCTATGGGCAATTTAGATTTTTCAATTGACCTATACCTTTAGAAGTGCTTGTATGAATGGGTGAATGAGGCATGTTGTTTAAATGGCCTGCATTTGTATAGCGCTTTTCTAGTCCCTAAGGACCCCAAAGCGCTTCACACTACATTCAGTCATTCACCCATTCACACACACATTCACACACTGGCGATGGCAAGCTACATTGTAGCCACAGCTGCCCTGGGGCGCACTGACAGAGGCGAGGCTGCCGGACACTGGCGCCACCGGGCCCTCTGACCACCACCAGTAGGCAAACATGGGGTTAGTATCTTGCCCAAGGATATTTGGCATGCAGCCAGGAGGCAGCCTGGGATTGAACCACCGTCCTTCTGATTAGTGGCTGACCTGCTCTGCCACCTGAGCTACAGCCACCCCTACAGTAGTCAAAGCACTGGGAGAGTAGAAAATTGCTATATAAGAATCAGTCCATTTACCAATAAAAAAAAAACACTGCAAAACACACAAAACAAAATAGAAATAAGAAAAATGGTAACAGACATAGGAAAAAAAACGTAAATAGGAAAAACGAAAACAGAAATAGGAAAAAACAGATTTCCAAAAGCAAAGGGAAGTGTTTCTGGGGAGACAATAACCCGACGGACCAGTTGCAGGGACGCAAAACATGCTAGGTGTGTTTTATCATGATTCATATAATACTGATGATGGATTTTTAGGCTAATAGTTAGGCTAACACATATACCACTCATCTTTTCTTTCCTCACAAAACCGATAAATCCTCCACTTCTTTTAAGTGTCTCCCAGCGCAATTCTTAGCATATTTTGGTTCCTGCAACTGGTCCGTCGGGTTATTGTCTCCCCAGAAACACGTTGTGCTTTTGGAAATCTGTTTTTTCCTATATCCGTTGTCGTTTTTCCTCTTTTCGTTGTGTTTTGTGTGCTTTTGCAGCATTTTTCTTATTGCTTGTGTTTTCTTAAGTTGCAGTGGCCTCTCAGGGCCACTGTACAACTGAGTTCCTAGTCTCCACTATGGCCTAATCTCCTCATGTGTATTTAAAGCCCCAGTTTGCTTCTGTTCTTTGTTATGTTCTATGTTCCTTAGAGGCTAGTTTGTGACTTCCAGATTTTTAGTGTTGCCTGAATTATTTTGTGTTTTGCATTTTGGCCTGCTAAGGTCAGCAATAAAGCTGCTTTTTGAGTTTAACATGGATTTGAGTTCTGCACTTGGATCCTACTTTGCCAACAGCTATCCTTGAAAATATGTCTCACTGTAATGCAACATAAACAACTCTTCATTCATCACTTTAATTTCTCAGAAATGGTGTCTCAAGATATTGCATTTGTGTTTTGACCTCTTACTTCAGGTTTTACGATTCATGGTGTGGTCTACTGATTTTATTTTTGGCCTAACTTTCTTATCTTTTGGATGCTTTTTCAGTTAGTGTCATGCATTTACAATTTTTTAGAGAATAAGAAGAAGTGTTTTTAACTCTGGGTGTAGTGGGTGATCTCACCGAGTTCTGATTGGTTTGAGTCTCTGCAGGGTTTGAACTCAGTCCCTGAAAAACAGACAATAGTGCGGTTACATCTGGTGGAAAAGCATTTCTATGAAGGCAGTTTAGTTCTTGTTAACACTCCCTCAAAGATGAGCGGTTTATTTAATTGTCTTTTTAGTGGCAGATATAGGAATATTTAATTATATGTTTCAAAACTCACAGGATTTTCATTCTTCTGCATTTTGTTTCCTGGAAAGACAAAAACAGTCAACTCTAACATTCATAGAACAACTTACAAATGTTGTATCTGTAAATGTTCTCACCTTTCATTCTTTTCCTTATGATGAGACACACAGCTGTTATCAGCAGTGCGACCAAACCAATAGCTCCATTGATGTACCACGAAATAGCTGCGATAAAGCAGACAAAACAAATTTGAAACATTTTTGCATGTTAATGTTTGAAAAACGTTTCACACCATTTAACAGCCATGATACTCAAGTGAACAATGTTTCCTGCCAAAACCACACCATCATATCAAATGTTACATCTTAAGTTTCCTATAGGATAGGTAAGTGATTTTCTGTCATCAAAATGTAAATAATATTCATTAGGAAAAAAGATGTAAACTAAAGTATGAACTCTCCTTAAAACTCTAAAAGAAAACGTGTTTTTCCTGCTTAATCATCATAATCTTACGTGATTTTGAAGGATTGCTGATTGTGTTTGGTTCTGATTTTGTGCTGCTTTCAGTTTTTCTCGCTGGTTCCTTTGTTGTGTTTGCTTCAGCTGAATAAATGACAAAAGCAAACCAAAAAGTGTGTCATTATTTCACAAGTTGTTAATGAAAAAAAGATCTTAAAAATGTAAAATCTATCAAACTAATATTTGAGGTCATCTTAAACAGTTGATCGTGAGCTCACCTGTTTCCTCACCTGAGGGCTGAGGGCTGAGGGCTGAAGGTAAATGGCTGCACTCTTCCTGTGTCTGTATCAGTCACCTCACACTTCACTGTGTTGTATCCTGCTGAGTAAATAGGGTAATACTTTATAACAGAGAGAGAACATTTCACCTCAATAATCAATCTGTCTGGTTTAGTTGTGGCCTTTTCACCGATCTGTCGAAGGTTGATCAGCTGTGCTGTTAGTTTCTTGAAATAAAAAAACATTTAGTACCATCACAGTTATTCTGGTCATCACATTTAGACGAGGCTGAATGACGTCATCAACAATCTTCATTGAAGAAAACCAATAAAAAAACATTAGAATACAGCACTTTTTACAATAAGAGTGAAAATCAATTTAGAAACAACTTTATAAACATGCTTCCCTGAAACAGCAGATCATGCTCAGCTGTCTTATTCATGTTATTGGTAAGTGATTGTAATAATATTGATACGATTATTATTTCACTGCTATAAAAATGTTTCCTCTATCCTTACCTACAATCTGAATCATCAGCATCAGACATAAAAACATTTGAATCCATCTGAATTCATCCATTCTGCTTCTCTGTCTCACTTCGTTCTTGTTCTCAGTCTCAACTGTCACAGTCTCTGAACTGATGACCCTTCAGGACGGTTTGTACTTCCTGTCATTTGTCATGTTTCACCACAAATTTAGCAATTTTTAGTCGTCTCTCATTTATGTTGATGATAATGTTACACAGCTGGAGTAAATCAGCTTTTCTGAAACATTTTTTCTAAAGGAAATTTATATGAAGACTTGGCAGGTTCATATTTTTGTCATTCTCACAGTTGATTTGTGACATTGATGTGTTTGACATTGAAAAGAAAATAATGAATAAAGAAGTCGAATGTGAGATATTTTTTGGAATAATGCAGCTCCCCTTTTTTAAATATTTTAAATCAGAAGGTGCATGACAGTTAATGTGTCAGACTCAACTCCTTAACCAACATAAGTGAGATGAATTGATTTTACAACTGCAGGTACAGGAAATATAGCAGATAATGCTATTGGAGTGAAACCCAACAGTTCCTCACCGTTAATCTTAAGTAATTTCCCCCTGATGAGGTGGAGAGGAAGTGTGTTCGTTACAATGTGGTGTGCTCATTTTACTGTTTTTTTAAGAATCTGCTGTTACAAGTGAAAATCTAAAAAAATTAAGGGAAGGTAAGGCCCCCAAATGTTTTGGGTTCGTAGCGACACTCTTGGTTTCTGACAGAAAACGGTAAGTGGTGAGAATAGAGGCTGTGGTTCAGGGGTTATCAGCAGTAGCATTTAACAATAATCTGTGAAATTGGTAAATATGTATGCTCATTAATATGTTATAGATAATATATTAATATGCTCATCAATATGCTCTAGTGTTTAAAACCCTAGAGTTCAGCAAATTAAATTCAACAAATATATCACGAACACCTTATTTGTGATAACCAGTGTTTCAGTCACAGGCCTGTCGGTATTATTCAAGTTACACAGTGGATTTTTTTCTTTTGGCTAAATACAAAATAAGAACAGTAAAAACAGGACACCCAAAATCAAAATCCAGCTTGATGCAAGGAAGATAAGATTAGTTAGGGAAACTATCACAGCAAAGGCAGTAAACTAAAAAGGGCAAAGGGAAGACAAGACACAAATTGGGAGGCAGAAACCGGTGAATGCAAATACACCCAGCTCAAGGCAATCACGGCAGAGTTGGCAAAGGTGTTAGTAAAGCTACCAAGAAATGAAAGAAAACTAACCAAAATAAAATAGGAAATGAAAAAAGACAAATAAATCTAGAGACCAGACAAACACCTAATGAGCCAGGCATTCATTTAGAGCAAAACTAGTTGTGGGCAGATAACAAATGAATAGAAAAACATTTTATCTCCAGATGACATTATTGTAAGCAATAAGAAGGAAGAAACTGATACAGATTTAATGGTATTTAACGGTCAATAAACTCATGCTACAAAACCCATAACGGTCATTTAGAAATCTAAAACAAACAAAAGCCGAGCGCTACCCCCAACTCACTAATTGAATAAACAAGAAAAAAAAAATGATAGAAAATAATAAGGCAGTTCTCTCTTTCTGCTTCAGTGCTTAGTTAAAAGTCAAAGTATCAACACACTAAATACAAAACTTGGCAGTTCTCTGAAATCACACACCCAGATCTGTCATAGATGGTTTGGAGGCCAAGGACGGGCCTGCTGCTGCTGTCAGCTACTGCCGGGGAGACTGCTGGAGAGGATTTTTAAAACAGCCACTTGATGATGGAACCAATCAGCAGCTGCCAGCAAAATCCAGCCACTGTGATTCAAAATATGGCCAGAGCCGTAACAATAGGATTAAATCTATTAAACTAGATAAGATTATACTGATAATACAACAGCAGTTTTTTTCTGCTGAGCTGATGTTGTGGATCAGTGGTATCTGACAGAAACACCAGAGCCTCCAGTGCTTTCATACTTTATTGAAACATCATCTTTATCATAATGTACCTGTGAAAAACAAGCAAAAAACCCAAAACCAAATGTATCAGATTGTGAGACAAATAAATTGGCATTGTGTTTATTATTACCTGTGGTTTCAGTTATATTCTTTCCATTAGTTCTTAGTTTTCTTTTCTTTTGTGTTTTTGAGTGTTAGGTTGAAATTGTTAAATGTTACCATTATTGTACTGCCAAGGTCTCCCCTTCCATCCAGCCATCCATCCGTTCGCTTCCACTTATCCTTCTTAGGGTCGCGGGGGGTGCTGGAGCCTCTCCCAGCTGTCATAGGGCGAGAGGCGGGGTACACCCTGGACAGGTCGCCAGTCTGTCGCAGGGCTAACACACAAAGACATCATTCGCGCTCACATTCACACCTATGGGCACTTTGGATTAATCAATTAACCTATCCCCACAAGCTGACAGAGGCGAGGCTGCCGGACACTGGCGCCACCGGGCCCTCTGACCACCACCAGTAGGCAACAGGTGAAGTGTCTTGCCCAAGGACACAACGACCGAGACTGTCGGAGCCGGGGCTCAAACCGGCAACCTTCCGATTACAAGACAAACTGCCAACTCTTGAGCCACGATCGCCCCAAAATTATAAACACAACAAAAGCTATTTTGCCCAAACACCTGAAATACATCTAATTAATATTTTAGCTATTTTTAGTTGTTTTAAACAGCTGATCGTGAGCTCACCTGTTTCCTCATCTGAGGTCTGACAGCTAAAGGTAAACAGCTGCACACTTCCTGTGTTAGCATCAGTCACGTCACACTTCATTTTCTCATATCTTGATGGATAGATATAGTGAGACTTCCAAAGGGTCACAGTAGTGGAGCAGTCAGTCTGTGAGGTCAGTATTTCTTTGTCATCTTTGTTCATATCTTGACGTTTAATCAGCCAATTCACGGTGTGATGACACTGTCCATATGTCACCACAGAGCAGTTTACAGTTTTTCTCAGTTGCTTTGGTGCATTTCTCACAACAAAATTGATCTCTGCACCACTACTAAGGCTCTTCTCAAAACAATTAGTGCAAACTGCAAAACATGGTGGATAACTCGCAAAAGTGAGTCACCTCATCAAAAAGAAAAGTCAGTTGCTCAAAATAAGTAGTCAATGCTTCAAAAGCAAGTCCCTTAATCAACACAGATAATATATTCATCAAAAGCAAGTACTTATATCAAAGTGTCAGGGCTGTCACAATTACAAGTCATTACACCAGCACCTTTGGTCACAAAATCAAATGGTTTGAACAGGTTCTCATTGTGACGGATTTCTTTGTAGGTGCTTCCCAATGACTAATAATAAAAAGATTAACCTGAGACAGATGAACCAGAGCGTTTAGAGTTTGTATTTCTCCTAATTTGTACTGTAGGCATGAATAAAGACCAACTTCCTCAAATGTGAGCTTCTTAATAACCAGAGAACAGTTCGCTGTAACACTCAGTCTGTCTGATTTGACTTTGTCTGTCCAAGTGTGATCAGCTCTACTGTCGTTTTGTGTCTTGAAACAAATGTCCACTCAGTACTGTCACAGTTATTCTGCTCATCTATCACATTTAGACAAGGCAGAGTGACGTCATCTCCAACTTTCATAAAAATGGATATTTCAGTTTCAGATACTGTTGAGAAGATTGATGAGAAATATGAAAGATAAATTAGAATGCAGCAGTTTTACAATCAGAGCGAAGATTTTAGACTCGGGTCTGTAAACATGTCCCATATTTCCCTAAAACAACAGTACATGCTCAGCTTTCTTATTTACTGTAAAGTTTATTGACCATAGTAATACTGATAATATTTAGTTTTGTTGCTAATAAAATGTTTCCTGTATCCTTACCTGGAATCAGAATCATCAGCATCAGAGATAAAAACATTTGAATCCATCTGAATTCATCCATCGTGCTTCTCTGCCTCACGTCTTTCTTGTTGTCGATCTCAACCGTCACAGTCTCTGAACTGATGACTCTTTTTACTTCCTGTCATTAGTCAGATCTCACTTCCTCACTGCAACTTTAGTCATTTGTAGTTCTTTCTTCTTGTTGGTATTGAGTATGTGAGCTTTCTCTGAAATTGATGAATACATTTAAATATTAAACAAAGATGACACAAATAAACACAAAATGCAATTCCTAAATTAAGTTGTTTATTATTAAGAGGGGAAAAACCTATATGGCCCTGTGTTAGACCAAGTTAAATGTGCGACAGTGTCAAAGTGCTATAGACAAGGGTGCAGGGATCAGGTCTCCAGGGAATCTGCAGGGAAAAGCAGGGGGAACACACTCACTCTCCTTCTGTCTCTCTTGGCGTCTCACCAGTCTCTCACTCCTCTCTCGTACCAGAATTTCTGTAAGGAACAAGGGCAGGTCCAGGGTGTCTGTACACAGGGAAACGACGTGTTAGCACAAGATTCAAAATCCAAGAGAACTAGATTACTAGTGTCCTAGCCAGGACTTCACTAACATGAGTCAAGCAACAATCCAGCAAAGAGCAGTCTAACTTCTTCCCGTAAGTAGAGGCTGGTTAATGAGACGCAGGTGTTCACCATCTCCCAGGTATGTAGGCCAAAGGCGGGAGCCCACAATGGCCTCCGCCCAGGCGATAGAGGGAGAGAAAAACAATACCAAAGCCCACTTGTAGCAGAATATTTCTCAGGCAGACGGTGACACTATAGTTTTTAAACATAACAAAAATCAGACGACGACTGGTTTGATTTAACTGTGGTGATGTTTAGATTGCTCGAGTTGAAAAACCTGTTGCCGTCCAGTTTGTGTGAAGTCAGCATTACAAAGCAAATGCAACAACCTATTAACAAAAAGTCCTTATATTTACTGTGATAGTTGACCTGCTGCACTCTTGGTCTTAAAGCAAATTAGTGTTGTTTTAAGCTTTAGAAAATGAGAAACAGTAATGTTAAATATATATGTATCACAATGGAGTGGACTTTGAGAGATAGTTTTATCTACTCTGCAGCATAAGCTGAAAAACCAAGGCAGGATCCATGAAGCTGAAACACGTCAGCAGAAGGAGGAAAAGGTGGTTGTTGTCCTGCAGAGGCAGCCCTCTCCGCCCATCCCAACCTTGCAGAAAAAGCTGGCAAATCTTGCACCATCTAGGCCCTCCTCTGTTTTTAGCCAGCGCTCGTCTAGAACTCTGAGTAACTCATTGCAAAGACTGCAAATTTTTTCACATTTTGCCCTGTATGACAACTCTATAAATAAATAAAAATGCATTCACAGAATTGCTCAGTGTCAGCACCAAACCACCCACCACCCAATGAAATTCCCAGCCAGCAGGGTAAGATTTGTGCAAATTATAAACCTTTATTTTCCTGATCCCTGCCCTGCCTTCAGTCCCCTGTCGTGCTTCAGATGATCAACAGGAAGTGTTCAGTTTGCTGTCAGCCTTACGTTGGTGTCTGAGGAAAGAGCGGTGACAACTGGAGGTTCAGATGGGTTGCACAGATTCACACGAGACCCACTACAATCTGGTAAACAGGTATTGCAGTCAGGCACCACTGAACAGCAGGGTAATGTGTGCAGGCATAAGATGCCAGAACAACAGGGATTTCTATCTTTTGTGCCAGGCTTAGAATCAGTCATTTAGAGACGCTGCTATGTTGAATTTAACCCAGTTAACCCCCAGATGTGGTGAGGCAAAGACACGATACTAACTCTGGGCTGTTAACGTGTGATCTTAATTTGATATTCGTAGTGAAGAATGTATTCAGTACAATGTTTTACAAGACATTTATTCATCTGTGCTTGTATTCAAGTTTACAGCAAATCATCTGAGAAATGCCTTTGAACTGGTGCCTGTTTCTGGGCTTTTCTTTTGTCACAAACTGCTCACAAAGAAGGACGAATGCTTTAGGGAACAAAAGCTTTGGAATGTATTCTGCAAGTACAGGTCAAACGTAATAGCCTCATTGTTTTATAGCAATGCTGAATTAACTTATGTCACTGCAGGACAGTGCAGCCAGTGGGGCTGATTGTTATAGTCACTGTGCACGACAAGAAAGCATTTGACATGGTGAACTGCTGCCACGGTTTTAGAGAGACGTCTGTTTGTTATTAGAAGTAGTTGTTCTGTTTAATTTGGGGTTTTTCTCCTTTGCTTCTGCGTAGAAGACGACCAATCTGCACATCGAGAAGCTGTCCTGTCTTCAGCTAGGAGTCCTTCTCCAGCTGCTGCACATGCTAACAGGCAAAACATCAGGGAGTAATACAAGCTTTTAATGCTTATGTGAACCACAGGCGTGCTTATAATGTATCAACCTGCAGTGAGACTGTAAAAGCAAAATCTTTCTTGATTTAATTTTCATTGCACAAATAATAACAGATTCAGGAATGTATTCAAGGAAGAGACTGGCAAAGAAAGAGTGGGATAGTCAGGGAGCTGAAGGAAGGAGTACTAAAAGGCTAGGTGCACAGCAAAGAGAGAGGTGTCACTGGCACAGGAAAAGGCTTGTAGTGAGTTGTATGTGAGGCTGGACACTAAGGAGAAAATGATTTTTAATGAATGGCAAGGCACATAAATTGTGCTGGAAGAGAGTAACCAAGTATAGAGATGGAAATGTGCTAATGTGAAGAAAGTGTGTTGAGAAGGGAGAAGGAGTACTTTGGACGAAAATTGAATTAGAGAAGGAAGTGAGGCAACTCTGAAGAGGATGGAGACGGGAGGCATAGAGAGGGTAGGAGTGAAGGCTATGATAAGGTGCGAAGAGAGTAACTGTGGTGCTGCATAAGAAAGTCCTGAGGGGCAGAGAAGTATGTGATGGGTTGAGATTACATCAGAGAGAGGCTCTGAGCCCCTTCTTGTTTGCACTGGTGATGGAGAGGCTGACAGATGAGATCAGGCAAGAGTCTCCGTGGATGATGTTTTCAGACAACCACAGAAAGGATTTGTGGATGTAGTGAAGGTGGACATGCAGGGGGTTGGTGTGACTGAGGAGGATGCTAGAAATAGAGAGATGGAGGCGGATGATCCACTGTAGCGACCTCTAAAGGGAGCAGCCGAAAGAAGAAGAAGCACAAATAATTCTAATCATGCTTTTCTTTTATTCTCAGTACTAAGCTATGTAAAGGAAGTCAAGGTTGTTTCCTCCTACAATCACTTTGGTCATGCTGTTCTTACAAGTGTGGAGGTGCCAGATGATTTAGACTTGTTTAGATTGGTGCTCTGTCTCCCTTTATCCAAACTAAAACTTTGATGGGGTTTTTTATCTTCACTAAACACTTTTTTGCTTTGTGTTTATTATTGTGCTACTGCAAGTATTTCATATATTAGTCAGTTGATTGTTACTGTAGGGCAGCTCTAGGACAATCCTTGATGTGATGTAGCTTGCTTTTATCCAGCAGATACGACATCTCATGAGGAGGTTCGAACCCTGTACCCTGACCCTCCTGCTGACGCACAAAGTCTGGACATCCAGCAGCAGGCCCTTCTACGTGAACAACAGCACAACAGTTTCTATTTCTTTTAATATTAGAAGTCAGTTATTCATTAATGAATACAAATGGTGACTGAAGTTATTTAGACAGGACATTAAACAATAAACTTCCAATAAATGATGAACAATGTGTGACTGAATGTGTTCAGTGAAAGACTTTGAAAATATCGCAGCATAAAACCAGTGTAAAAGTACTCAGACTACTTTTGGGGGTATTTATTTGATGATGCAACCAGAAAATGTGCAGGTTGTGAGTTTAACATTTTCAACACTGGAGAAGAAGTACATGTACACAGACTAGCTAATGACAAACATTTTTTTTAAATTAACCTTTATTTAAACAGGTTGTTCATTTTTCTGAGCTTATCTGGTGTCCAGTTTCGGTGGCAGTAGCATAAGCAGAGAAGACCCAGACCTTACTCTCCCGAGCCAGCTCCTCCATTATTTGGGGGACGCTGAGGCATTCTCTGCTGAGTGCTGTGATCTCCCCAACATGTCCTGGGTGTGTCCTGTCTGTCCTGGTGGGACATGCCTGGAACATCTCACCCAGGAGGCGTTCAAGAGGCACCCTTGTCAGATGCCTGAACCTCCTCAACTGGCTCGTTTAGATGTAGAGGAGTAGCAGTTAACTCGGAATGAGACAGACAGCACCTACTGCTGGGGTGGGCCTACAGGAGGGAGAGCTCATGTCGTCTCTTCAGGACACATCACTGGACCCCAAGAAGCTCTCCCCGGAGCTCCCTTTGGCTGCTGGGGTCGGCATACGTTCAACTTTAAAATCACTCTTGGTTCTTGGCTAGCTTTGTGTTAGCATCCTTTGTGTACTGATGCTTGCAAGAAGCTAAAGTTGCTTTGGCAGAATTTTCTTTCTCATATATGCACACATAAGGAGAGAGATGTTTTATAAGCTTTAGTCATCACCGTGCACTTTTCCTGATTCACACAAAATACAGCAATCTGGCACCTTCCCACAGGGTCTTGCACGAGTATTAAACATGTTCATTTGTGCTTTGGACTGTCACCAGATTTCTTCTAGAAGTTTCTTGCCAGTCAGCAACTATCTTGGCAACACCACTTGAGTTTGTGTGTTGCATGCTAACATCCTTATCATATGTGTAATAATACTAAAGCTTCATCTTATGCACACACAAAAAACAAATATGGCTCCTTCGTGCAGGGTTTTCTGGTATGTTCATTTATGCTTCCCAATTAAAAAAAAAAAAAAGAAAAAAAAAAAAAGAAGAAAAAGCAAAGTTCTTGCTTCTCAGCCACTGCGGCCACATCCTCACCGTTTTTTAGGCAGTTATATAAACATACTGTGAGTGAGTCATAAGCTTAAATACAATAGTTGAAGGAACAAAAACTTAATGTTTAAAAATACCAGTCAAATCTGATTAAAGTAAATAAATAATAAGTATACAATGTAGTTTTAAGACTTCTCAATGTTTCGTAACATTAATGTTCTATGAACTCGTGAGTCCAGAAATCTGAATGTCATGAAAAGTATTTATTATTCGTGTATTATTATTTTACAATACAAGGTTGTTTTTTTCCTGATACTTCATGCAAACCACATTTCTCCAGGCCCGTCCTAATCAGCTTACTCAGTATCACTAGATCCAATGCTGCTCCTCCAGCAGAGGACACAAAAGTAGGAGAGACCAGAGATGCCATGGCTTAGTTAGGAGACTGTTTGCTTCAAGGCCACTAGAGGGTGCTGCCATAAAACTACAATAAATGAATTGACCACACTCTTTTATGCAAAACCCTGCTGATGACACACACACACACACACACACACACACACACACACACACACACACACAGATTCTAGGTCTGACCAACCGTGGGCAAAAAGATGACAGTCAATAAAATTCTAAAATTTTATTTATAAACACAATGAATAGTAGTTAAAAGTCCAGTGTCCCATTTAGGTACAAAGTAAAAACACACAGTCCAAGGCCAGAGCCAGCTATGCCACAAAGCCAGTTGCACTCCACACGTTGTTCACTTCAACAGGGGTAGCAATTGTCCTCTGAGACCCACCACCCTGTAAGTAGAAAGCCTGCACAGAGCGACAAAATAAGACAATTCACTATATAATTCACAGCCCATCCATCCCAAACATATCAGATCATTAGAGGTTTTGTCACATTACATACCTGCACTGAGAGACAAAATAACACAGCAGTGTTTGTAATGTGGGCTATAAGTAGACTAGCATATCAGTGCAATCAATTACACCTGCCTCCAATTAGTCCAGCCCTTTTACAGTCATTGACTGGGTGAGAAAACACGAGCAAATCAACCCAAGAGACAAGCAGGAAGACTCTCTGAAGGCTCCTGTGGCTGCACAGGCAGTCTTACAATTACGAGGTTGGAGAGTTGTTGTTTCAAAATGTTCACACTGATTTCACATGCTCATTAACTCACAACCAGCTGACCATATATATTTCTGCTGCTGAGCTGCTTTTTGATGGAGATTTTCTGAATTTATTTTGCTACCATAAGAGCAGACTCCATGCTGAAAGCATGTGCACTGTCACTTGCAATGAGTGGCACTAATGACGCTAAATTTAATTACAGGTCATGGACAGCCTTCATAAATGCTCATATTACTCACCCACACTGAATTCCAGCACAGGTTCATCTGGGTCCTGACTATTTCCTGCAAAGTAACACAAACGTCATCAGAACATTAAGTCAGAGAAACAACATTTGGAGCTTTTGTACATGATAAATTATACTGCAGTAGTAAAACAAAGTCAAGCAGCAGTACATTTATTAAAATCACCTTCAGCTGTAATATTTAAACTGATTTAGTGTCAATTTAGATTATGTTTAGATTAAAATGAAACTAGTACCCTTGTAATGTCTTTTTAAATTAGAGGTAAATATTTGTATATTTTTTACATAATATAATTATATTTACTGGATTTTCTCTCTATTGTAGTTTAGTATTATAGTTATTACTTGTTTTTTATTGACTTGTCTTGTTTTTACAATGATTTGCTCTGAATGCAGCCTTTAAAGAAAATACTATCTGTTCAGTAACTATCCATCAGACTGGGTCCATGTTACCAGCCAAATGGGTAATAATTAAAGTAAGTTTTGAATTACGTATATTTGGGTGTTTAGGTGACACTTTTGCAAAAAAAATAATAATAATTAGGTTTAAAAGAACTAAACATGTATGTATTTAAAAACAATAAGTGTGTTAGAATTACTACAGCAACAGCTTGTAGCTCACTGTACTATTTTTGAGCACAACTTTGGTGCTTTTGCCTCATTTTTAAATCAGTGATCCCAGTAGCACAGTCTAAGCAGAGACCTCAGTGCTTGGCAAACAATCAATAGAATCAATATAATTATTAAAAAGAAACAAAATAAATGCCAACCATATAAAAAAAAACATAAACTTAAGGAAAAAACTAAACTTGATTTTGTGTCTTTAGGCTATTGTTAACAGCAAGCATGAGGTTAGTGCATATGTATTATTATTGGAAAGATTACTGCAAAGAAAAAAAGGTTGAACCAGGAGGGGGCGATATTGCTCTTCTTACCATGAGTTACATGCAGGCTATTACTTACCATGTCACTCACATTTATTTCACAAAACAGCTGAACCCACTTAATTCGATTTAATTGTATTTATGCAGAGCTGAATCACAACAACAGTCTCCTCGAGGTGGTATAGATTGTAAGGTAGAAAGTCTACAATTAAAAAGAAAAAACCTCAATACAGTGGGAAGGAACAACTCACTTTTAACAGGAAGCACCCTCTGGCAGAACCACGGTCAGGGAGGGGCAGCCCGCTGCGACCCTTTGGGGATGAGGAGACGAAAAAGGGGACAAAAGACACACTGTGGACGAGAGCCAGAGATGAACAAGAACTAATTATTGAATGCAGAGAGGTGTATAAACACATGGTGGGAATCCCCCAGCAGGGTAGTCCCAGGGTAACTAAGGGAGGATTCATGGTCACCTGATTCAGCCCTAGCTATATGCGTTGGCAAAAAGGTAACTTTGAAACTTAATCTTAAAAGTAGAGATAGTGTCCGTCTCCTGCATTCAAACTGGGAGCTGGTTCCACAGAAGGATGATCCCCTTCTACTTCTAAATATCCTAAAAACCACAAGGAAGCCCACAGTCTGAGAGCAAACTATCAAACTACGAGGTCTTTAAAATAAGATGATTATTCAAGACCTCATGTGTGATGGGAAGGATTCTGAATTTGATGCTGGACCCACAAATCATAAAAGAGAAACACTAACTCACACACACCAGAAAGTGCCAAGAATTATAATTATATGTAATTTAGTTTTGCGTTCCTTTATAATGCTTTCAACTATACAAATAAGACACTTCATGGGGGCGCCTGAGCCTTGTAGACACAACAAATACTGAACAAACCTCATGCGCCCTGTTGTTGACAAAACGATAAAAATGAATGTGTACTTCTGTCTTATTTAGGTCATTTTTGTAGTTTTTGTAGACAGACTACTGTAATTTCTCAATAAAATGTCGCTTATTATCGCTCACTCTCAAGAACAAAAACGTGAGTAATTTCCCAGTAGCTCACCATATTTGGGATCTTCTAACATCCACACTTCATGTTTAAACGGTGGTGCGGAGGCGGTGTACCGTCGCAGGCCGGATGTAGCATTCAGCGCGGTGTGCCTTTTTTTCAGTTGCTAAGCAACAGATTTGTCCCGCCCCTTTCGTTATGACGGGGCGGGCCAGTCCTTTGACTGGTGACGTTACAAAGAAACGTCAGGTGACGTTACAAAGAAACCTTAAACCGACCTTATATATAGACCTGGCTGTTCAGTTGAAACGCATTCACACAGCGGGACAGCAGCGCTTTAAACGTTCAAACACGGAGTTTAACACAAAACAACATTTTAGACATAAAAAACAAAAAAGTGAAATGGCAAGCTCGAACTGTAACACAATGACAAATGATGAAACAGTTCAGACCAATGGGGATAATTCTACAGTACATGCTTTGGTATCCCTCTTGAATAACTTGTTCAGTAGTTTTTCGATCAAGCAGTGGGGAGAGCTTATCTCAGGCTATCCGGATTGCTTCACCGCTAAGCGGCTTGTAGGTTTTGTAGAGGACGTAATGGACCTGTGTGAACAGTCAGTAGCAGTATCACCACTGAGGTCTTCCCAGAACTCCCCTGTACATGAAAATTGTTCTGTCCACACCACTACTGGCAAAACGGTTTTGTCACGTGTGAAATTTTTGGACGATTCTGCTGAGCAGGAGTTTGATACAGCACAGAATATAGATGCTAACAGCCAAGAAACAGCTAACACAGAAGAAAGCTGTCAAAATGCTGACCAACACAGTGCTGCAAAAGCAGAAAACAATCCAATTCCAGATCCCCAGCAGCAGAAATCCTGTGTTGAACATGAAGCCAGCATCCCACCGTTAACAAACGTAAGTCAAACGGAGTCATATAAAAAGATACAGCATCACAGATCTTCTGTAGACTGTGAGCCACCTGAAAAAACCTTAGACTTTGAAAGATGGTTAGAGACATTAATTCAGGCTGTGCTTTCAAAGCTTGGTAAACTTTTAAAGTGCCCTCATTCTCACCAAAAACGTTTGTTGGATCTACTCTTGGACAAATTCAAGGGGATGGATTTGCATTTAGACCGAAAAGTGCAGAATTATTTTGACTGCATTGCTAATGCGATTTTCACTGATATTTGTGACAAATTACATGAATTGTCACTAATATCATTGGAAATGGGGAGGAGTGGGGAGGAGGATTCAATGAATTTAATGGAACAACCAATATTTAATATCATAACTACTTCAGTATTCCAAGAACACCTGTTGGCAGTAACAGTTACTGATAGACTGGAATCATATGAAAAGAAAGAAAGATGCAGACTTTCAGTGGAAATCTTTGTGGAAGGACTGATTTCCCAGGTTTCAAAAAAATCAGGCACAGTCTTCAGCATTGAAAGTGCTGAAGCTATCTCCAACCGGCTTACCATGAAAATCTGGACTGAAATCAGGGCCAGATACGACAAAATCCCACCAGAGAAGTTCAAGAAACTCAGCGAGAGGGTTTACAAATCCCTCTGTAAAAGATGGAAGCATGCAGCGGTTATGGTGACAATCTTGCAATTAAACTTCCAAGATCTTGATGAAGATATTGTTAAAACTTTCAAAAGAAAGATATTCCCAGAACCAAGTTGCATATCTAAGTGCTTCTCATCGGTGCGTGCATTTTTTGGGAGGTGTAAGGGAAGAAACAAAGTTTCCACTTTATAGTGACGTCGTGATATCAACAGCAAAATATTTTCTAAAACTCACTGGACACTTTAAATGAGCTAGTTTTACATTTAGATCAGATCAAGTCATTTTTGAAATCCCCAGGAATGGTCGCGGCAGATGGCCACCCCGCCCTGAGCCTGGTTCTGTCGAAGGTTTCTTCCTCTTAAAAGGGAGTTTTTCCTTCCCACTGTCGCCTCGTGCTTGCTCAGAGGGGTTTGTTCTTTTGGGGTTTTCTTTTTAATACTGTAAGTTGTTACCTTACAGTGTGAAGCACCTTGAAAACACCATTGTTTCCTTTGGTGCTATACAGATTGAAGTGACTTGCACTGATAACATAACTAAGCTGGGACTTTAATTTAACATCAATAAAATTATAAAAATATTACATCTTGATTTCTGCTTGTTTTCATTGTCTGTGACTTAATGAATACAAATGTGTAATTTAACAGATTTTTTCTTTATGTTAGTCTGACCGGTGACTCCACGTTGGCCTTAGGTGTTGGCGCGGATACGCTGCAGCCCCTGAGCCATTAATGGCCCAGCACACTACAGTAAAAACAAAACAACAGCCATCTGTCCAACTAGGAAAGGAAAATAATAAACTGCCTCCTTGGAGGCAACCTGACTCAAAACAGTTGCAGTCCAACTCAGACCGACTGCAATCACTCTCAGGCAGATTGATGAAGATCTGCAAATAACTGTTGTCTAATTTATAAACGCAGACAGATTGCCAACACGTCTGTTCACAATAGAGGACTGTACTTACATGGTTGCAAACTGGTTGTTATCTTGCTTATATGAAAACATTGCTTTGGAGCAATGAAACTCAAACACATTCATTTTTAAAATGCTTCAAAATGAAATTTTGAAGCATTTGGCTTTATGCTTTGAAAGTGCCGTTGTGAGTGGGAGTGTGAAATCCTTACTTGATGTGTTCCCTTTGCCTTTACTGTTTTCAGTTTTATCAGTTTTCAGTTTTATTTGTCATATGCAAGTTAGCACAGGGTCAACATTGCAATGAAATGTGTTTGACGAGCAGCAGTCACTCAGCAGCATGGTACAGTAGAAGAAAATATAATAAAATATAATAAAATAAAATAAAAAATAGAAAAATAGTAAAGAGCAAAATATTTGAAAGACGTGGTAAAAGAGAAAAGATGACTAAATATATATATATGTATCTATAAATATATGTACACTAGTGATTAAATAAGAAAATCTTGAAAAGAAATATGACGGGAGGTCAGATGGGATATTGCACAGGAATGAGCAGCAGAAAATTACAGTATTACTCAGACTTTTAATAGTCATATTGTCAGTTTTGGCCGACGGTCATGGGTCACTTCCACTAAAATAGCACGAGACTGGAGTAAAATGTACTTTATTAATGAGAACACATGGTGATACAGCAAAGAATCCAACCCTTCTGAAAAGCAAATGGCTTCCTGTTATACTCTACCTGATTCAGGTGAGCATCTGGAATAGACCAAGTCTGGGGGTCAGCAAACCAAAGGGAAACAAAACCCTCCCCATAAGAAAACCACTACAATATAACCAACACGATATAACACATCATAGACATATGAAGATTTGTAACAAGTCCTATAAATAACTCCATAACATATAAACTTCAGTCTCTTCTATATACATTAAAACAGCGGTCCCCAACCTTTTTTGCGCCACGGACCGGTTTATGCCCGACAATATTTTCACGGACCGGCCTTTAAGGTGTCACAGATAAATACAACAAAATAAAACTAGTACCGATACCGGAAAAAAAGAAGATTTATTCATAACACACGTGAAAGACCCAGGAAAACAGAGTTAACGATAAAAACGATAACAAAATAACGATCAAAAACGATAAAAACTCTGAAAACCATACATTTCACACCCGAGCCTCATCTCTCGACCAAACGACGGTCCGTGGCCCGGCGGTTGGGGACCGCTGCATTAAAACACCTTAACCACAGTTAGGTTTCAGCCCTCGCTGACTCAGAACAAAGTAAGACAATCAGAGTTCGATTGGTTTTTACTTGTGCAGGGGAAGCCTGGTCGGATTCTCAGAGTTGCAAGCTCTACACCCAAACTCAGACAACTCCAACTCCAGCCTCCACTCGCAGCCTTTTATTGAATGAAAACAGTTACACAACCGCCCATTGTAAACCCCATATGTTGTGTGGTAAAAGCTAAGGCACTGTGTGTGTGTGTGTGTGTGTGTGTGTGTGTGTGTGTGTGTGTGTGTGTGTGTGTGTGTGTATGTGTGTCTGTATACGTGACTTCCTGCTTACAAACGTTTTAACCGCATCTCTAGTCATAAAAGGGTCATCTCCCCTCAACCTCGTATATGGCTTAACCTCTCTAACAGTCCACCATTTACATGGTGAGCCCATAAAGGGCAGGAAGTGAACATTCCTTACCAAATAAGGAAACCAGAATCTTACATAGATTGTGCCTGCAGTTGAAAACTATAGCTAGTAACATCCCCAACATCCTACATGTGGGGGAGGAACAGAAAATATCTGAACATACAGTTCAAGACAAGGTCCAAGCACAATAATGACAACTTTTAACAAAATCACTCCAACACACACTCCCCTAGCCTGGCACATTGGTTTTCTCCAGGAGCTCATAAGCAGGTGATTGAGCTGCTTTTACTCTTTACAAAGTGAGTACTGTTAACACTTCTCTTTTTACATATACAACTAATTTAGGTTACAGACAAATGATTAAATGTGAACAGCTCTAACACAGGTTCTTTTCCTGACACAGGTAGGATGGCCAGTCCCCCTGTCTCTTCACCTTTAACGAGTCACTTAATTAACAACCCAAAAAGCCTAATAAAGAATCACAATCAACCAGTGTGTGTTTTTCTTCATTACGGTTTTTAAATACAAATCAGTCAGTCAATTAATAAAAATACAAGTAAGGGTAATGGAACCCCTGGTCTCCATTACACACATAAATACCATAAAGACACTAAGTCGTAGAGCTCTGAACTCCTTGCTTCTATGATATTTACACTTCTTCTTGGCCTTCTCCTTCACTCTGAGTCACTCCAGGATAAACGCATCAGCTCAGACATACAATAATTAAAATATGTGTAGGTGACCGTTTGGCAGAAGACGATGTCGAGGCGGTACTGCAGTGACACGTCCGTGGCTATCGTCGGGGCGGTGTCCTGCATCAGAAGGAAGTCAATAGACTTCTTGGCTTTGTTGCTCATCATGGCGCTGTAGTCCGTGGGCGTGGCCTGCAAAAAGTGTAAATAAACCATCAGAGACCAAACACAAATATGCCTTCCAACCACTAGTTTAGACAACATCTTGCAAAGAGTGTGTATTTCAGAGTGCAGTTGTTTTTAAATTTGACAGAAACAGAAATAAAGACGGAAGAGAAGGACAACAGGGAAAGCAGAAGCACCGACACACTGAAATCTTTTAGGGTCAAGCTCCAGAACTAGCCACAAATCCTGCTGGAAAGAACCTAAAAATACTTAAAAATACTTGCAGAGATCGAATGGAGCCGTTAACTCAAAAGCCTGGTGTCAGGCATGTTCTTTAATAAATAAGAAACGAGCTGATATGTTACAGACCCCAGTCTTTACGTAAAGAAAAAGCTGACATTTAGAGCGGTCTCGCAGCAGATTTTAAAACAGTGACACTGATTTGTGGGGTTTTTGGGCACAAATTTGAACCTTTTTGTTTTATCCATGTCCTTGAACACAGCTCGTGACTTGGGCGCTTTCATATGTACCGATTCATTTAGGTTTGTGCACTGAGGCCAGATTTAGGTATTAAAAACGAGTCAGTCATAACACTTCTTACATTAGTTAAAAAGCTGAGCTTACACTAAACCAACATTTAAATTTCCCCTTGTGGGACTAATAAAGGTATATCATATCATATCATATCATATCATATCATATCATATCATATCATATCATATCATTACTAAAGTATTGCTGCAACATTGTAAAGACAAAGATGACACACAGACCAGACATAAAACACTGAACACTTTTTAAAGACGAGTCATTTAAGAGTATTTTCTCATAGAATAAAGTCGGCTGATATGGTGAAGGAAAAATCTGCTCACGAATCCTCCAACTTCTTAAAAGTAAGGAGTGACCTGAGCTGGAAATCAACATGAGAGGGATGACTCAAGAAGAAGAAGAAGCAACAAGAAAAGAAAAACAGAGTTCAGAGTGTAGTTAAGATATCAAGCTGTATCCACAATGTGTGCCAAGAAACTAAGCTTGTCTGTTGTCATGCTAAAGAAATAAAAAATCTGGAATCAGAAAACAGCCAATAACTGCTGATCAACTCACCCACTCCTCTTCGTGCCAGTCCACGTGCAGTGACGACTGGCTGTTGTGACCGCTGTACTTTGCTCTCAGCGTATCCTGGTCATTGCGGAGCACTACTTGTTCAGACTCAGCGGAAGGAGAAGCTTTGGTTGCGATGTACTCGTACTGCGTTCAGGGCCTAAATAGCTGAAGCTAGCAGCTTGCAGCCGCACACTGCCACCAGCTGACGGGTCTGAAAGGAAGAGGGTATGAATGAAATATGAAGCGTCCCCACGTAACGTCAAACACTTTTAGTACCTTGTCAACCAGACTGGCGAGCGTCCACTCCAGTCCGCTGGCCGATTGGTCTTTGGCAGCTTGAGACAGCCTCTCTGCGTAATAGCTGACCTGAGTCTTCAGCGTGTTGACGTAGGCGATGATCTCTTTGGCTCGGACAGTGTCCTGGGGTATGTGGATGATGACTGAGCTGGAGAGGGCACTACTGCAGGGAACAAAGACACACCGACACATCTGTATCCGAGCTGGGACTGAGGACACTCACCAGCCACTTTATTAGGTACATGTGTTCAAAAGCTTGTGGCAGCAATTTAGTGCATTTAGTCAAATAAAGACAATAGAGTGGCCTGCAGGTGTATATTTTTGTAATGTTTCTGTCTTATGCCTGAAATATGCTTCAGCAGGAAATATACGCTGTAACTGGAAACAACAGCGTGATGGACCGGTTTAGTGTTAAGAGGTGTTACATCTGAAGTTAGAACGTAAATTTCCTGCAGAAATCTAAATCAAGCTTCAGAGGTACTGTTCCAAAAATATAGGGAGGGACGTTACCCACCAGATGTAAAAACAAACACTGTCTGCATGCACATGCCTGCTCTCAATGAGCCTAATCGTGGCTGCAAGTCACCGGGCCGTTTAACCTGCAGTTAATTGCAAAGGTAAGAAGTACATGGAAATACTGTTAAATGCTGTTGCTGAGGACGTGAATTTAAATTGTTACTCAATGCTGATACTTTATGTAGCTTTCTTACAGTATTTTCCAGATTCCGGTAATAAACAGAGTCAGATTTAGGGAGACTAGTCTTCTTCTTCTGGCATTTAAGGCTGAACGGGGAGTTGTGGTATAAAAACGTATAGTTTTGTAAAGTTGGCACAGTTGCTCAAATTAGCCAAGCATGATCGACCTTTTTAATCCCCAACCTGCTGGCAGAAATGTCCACCTATTAAAAAACACATATCTCTCTTCAGAACTATGACGCCTAAATAAAAAAACCTTAGTTTATATGGTGAAAAATTATTTGAGAGAATCTTGAAGAGCTGCTGCTCCTCCACATCGAAAGGAGCCAGATGAGGTGGTTCGGGCAACTGACAAGGATGCCCCCTGGATACCTCCTGGGCGAGGTTTTCCGGGCAGACCCAGGACACGCTGGAGAGATTATATCTCTCGGCTGGCCTGGGAACGCCTTGGTGTTCCCCCGGATAAGCTGGAGGAGGTGGCTGGGGAGAGAGGTCTGGGCTTCTCTGCTTGGGCTGCTGCCCCCGCGACCCGGCTCCGGATAAAGTGGAAGAAAATGGATGGATGAATGAATCTTGAAAATGAACAAGTCTTCCAGTACAGAGTAAAATGTGAGAGTGAAAATATTGCGTGTACTTAAAACCCCTGGAGGGTCTTGGGTCGATTTGTGGCTATTTTCAAATTTTGATTACATGCCATTTGCACAGTGTTGAATGGACTATAGCCAAATTCTCCAAAAAAAAAGTTTGATATGATTTTATTTCAAAATTCAAGTCTGACTTCCTTCAATTAGCTTCAGTGGCTAAGCTACAGACAAACTTACACTATTGTGCTTAGTGGTCGATTTGTGCCCCATTGAAACCCATTATAAACGCTATTTTTCACTGCAAATTAATTACGGTCAAAGGGATCGTTGATGTTTAGCGTTCATTTGTAATTCAGTTGTAATTTTTTTATTTGTCCACCGGGTGGCGCCCTTGCTCCACATTTGACCCCGGGCTGGAAAACAGCGGGCTGCTTAGATAGACCTGCGGGAAATGAAGCCTCATTTCCGGCGTGCAGCAGCGGCTTCGCCCGCTGATCAGGCGGGACAATTTTTTGGTCCCTAGGACCGTGAGAGGGTGCTTTTTTTTTTTTTAGTCAACAGGAAATGACATATTTGTTGTCACGTGGTATCGGGCGTGTGTGCTGGAAAAACGGGTCCCCGGTGATCGTGCCCCGGTAACAATGGCGTGTCCAGCGGGGTGGCCTGGGGGGGCACAGGCCACCCCCCAAACCAGACTGGCCACCCCAGGTGCCACCCCAAAGGCAAAACAATAAAATTCAATCAAATATCAAATGTCCGATTATGTTTTCACGGTGACGCTCAGATATCCGAGTGTAAGTGAATGCAGCATCGCTTCTGCGCTATGCGCATCACGTTAGCAAAGGTAGGAGAGCCAAGCGCGAAAGATGGCACTGCAGGAAACAATTTCTCGGTGAAAGAAAATGAGGACAGAATAAATGTCCCGGTAAGTAATATCAAGTTTGTTGAGTTTAGTAAACTTCGGTGAAATTAGAATACCAAGGAAAAAAATAACACTTAAAGAATTATTGCAGCTGTGGAATATTTCAGACAGTATGCTACTGAGGGCAGCTAACATAAGAGTTATGCGTTATAAGATATAATCTAAGTCGTAACATTGCTGTATGGAGCTGCAGATTTGGTTGCAGGTTAACATAGCTGGACTGGCCATCGGGCATACCGGGCATATCCCCAGTGACTTATTTTTTATTTTTTTTGTAATGGCATGAACAATGAGAGGTGGTGGATTGGCCAGATGCAGGTCGATGTGTAGAAATAACTCCGTTGTTTGGTGGTGGCTATGACGGGGCTTCCACAGAGGCAACAGGTGGATGAGGGAAGGGGAGGCAGGAGGAGAGACCCGAAGCAGCCACCAGTCCGAGTGTCAGGTGAACTGAACTTCAGAAGTTATGACCTGCAGTCTATCTGGGTCAGATATAAACCAAGTTTAGGTGGAGTTTATTTTCATGTTGCTGACTTTTTACTGTCAGTTGCAATAACTCATACTGCGTTCTAGCCAGTTTGACGGAGTTTTTATACAGCTGGGTGGGTGCTATGATGTTACTGATAGTGAACTTTATTTTATTCATAAGGTTAGTAGAGTTGCCAACGGCTCCTTAAAAAAATGGAATGGTCCCTCATTCAGAGAAAATATTACACGTTTCGTATTGAGCTGAGAAGAGACGCAGTTTGTCCCGGACTTTAGCTAGAATGGAAAAAAGACACAAAGCTGGATTTATTCTGTCGTTATGCTGCACAGCTGCCTCTTCTCTCATTCTCTCCCCCTCCCTCTCCTGTTGCTACTTCAATCATGAAACTGATCAATGATCAGCTGATCGGCTTTTCTCTCTTGTTTATCGCCCACTTTGCGCCAGAAAGAGGAAACCAGCAGATGTTGCGCTAAACAACAGCAGCACGTTTAAGCTTGATCGGCTGTTGTTAGAATGTATTTAATATTAATTTCTAGTATCAGCTGATGTTTGCTGGAGCCACAGCTGTAAAGCTGCTGGTCATGATGTCTGTTTAGATATGTGGTGAGAGGGAAACATGAAGATGAAACCAGGAGATGTCCTTACTGAACCATCAGAGCTGAACAGGTGATGGAGAAACAGGTTTACCTTTTAGGTGACATGAATGAGTTGAAGGGAAGTTATGAACTGTTTCTGAGAGACAAATAACACCAGGATCCTTTTTTATGTAGCAGACAGCTGGTAACTGTGCAGGGGCGGGTCTAGCAAAGTTTTGCCAGGGGGCCAGGTAGGGCATTAACAGGGAAAGGGGGGCACAAAGAAATACTTTTCTTTCTTATTCTCATTTAAAATACCTAGTTTTTATTAAATAATTATCTAAATCTTACAACCAAAGTTTTTATCTGACGTAAAATGTATAGAAATCATACATATACCAACAAGACTGTACATCACTGTCACAACAGGGTTTGTTTTCAGTCAAAGTCTTTATGGCTTTACTACCTGGTGGGTCGGTCTGTAGTAAAAATGCCCAATTTTTTTGTCCCAGTCCAGCCCTGCAGGTTAATACTGGCAGTGTCACCATGCCAGCTGACTGTATTTTATCATCAGCCAGTGTTGTTCTTTATCAATATTACCAAAGTTTACGATAAGGCAGCATAGAAAGTATTTACTTGCTTTCAGGTTTCATTCAAATGTTAGTCTTTTCAGTTGTTTCCCCACTTTTTTCCTGTTTCAAAATCAAACACCAGTTTGTGAGAAGATTATCTTCTTTTTTTAATAGGCAGATAAAGTTTTGCATTGGCATTGGCTAATTTGTCAATTGTTTGTTACAAATGTTCGTATTTTAATTTTCAAAAATGTTTTTGCCCAAAACATATGTGCACTATATGTCAGTAAAAATACTATGCAAATATTGTTGTCCTTGACTGCTGAGTAAACACTGACAAAGCACTGATTGTATCTCTTGTACTTTATCAACGCAGTATCTAAAAACTTTGCACCGTAGTGGTTAAAATCTCATTCTAATAAGAGTTAAAAGTGCATTTGGTTATTAGGTTTATAGGATTATTGAATTATGGTTAAGGGTTGGTAGAATTTTTTTTTAAAACATTATCTGCCAATTAAATCTGCCACCCTTCTCCAAATCTGTGCCCCTACCTGGCCCCCCCAACAAAAATTTTCTAGACACGCCACTGTACACAGATGGTCTGAATTTGTGAAGCGAGTGGTATCGCATTTATCGAAGTCGGCTCCTCGTTGTTTTTTCTAAGCCACGATTAGGCTCATTGAGAGCAGGCATGTGCATGCAGACAGTGTTTGTTTTTACATCTGGTGGGTAACGTCCCTCCCTATATTTTTGGAACAGTACCTCTGAAGCTTGATTTAGATTTCTGCAGGAAATTTACGTTCTAACTTCAGATGTAACACCTCTTAACACTAAACCGGTCCATCACGCTGTTGTTTCCAGTTACAGCGTATATTTCCTGCTGAAGCATATTTCAGGCATAAGACAGAAACATTACAAAAATATACACCTGCAGGCCACTCTATTGTCTTTATTTGACTAAATGCACTAAATTGCTGCCACAAGCTTTTGAACACATGTACCTAATAAAGTGGCTGGTGAGTGTCCTCAGTCCCAGCTCGGATACAGATGTGTCGGTGTGTCTTTGTTCCCTGCAGTAGTGCCCTCTCCAGCTCAGTCATCATCCACATACCCCAGGACACTGTCCGAGCCAAAGAGATCATCGCCTACGTCAACACGCTGAAGACTCAGGTCAGCTATTACGCAGAGAGGCTGTCTCAAGCTGCCAAAGACCAATCGGCCAGCGGACTGGAGTGGACGCTCGCCAGTCTGGTTGACAAGGTACTAAAAGTGTTTGACGTTACGTGGGGACGCTTCATATTTCATTCATACCCTCTTCCTTTCAGACCCGTCAGCTGGTGGCAGTGTGCGGCTGCAAGCTGCTAGCTTCAGCTATTTAGGCCCTGAACGCAGTACGAGTACATCGCAACCAAAGCTTCTCCTTCCGCTGAGTCTGAACAAGTAGTGCTCCGCAATGACCAGGATACGCTGAGAGCAAAGTACAGCGGTCACAACAGCCAGTCGTCACTGCACGTGGACTGGCACGAAGAGGAGTGGGTGAGTTGATCAGCAGTTATTGGCTGTTTTCTGATTCCAGATTTTTTATTTCTTTAGCATGACAACAGACAAGCTTAGTTTCTTGGCACACATTGTGGATACAGCTTGATATCTTAACTACACTCTGAACTCTGTTTTTCTTTTCTTGTTGCTTCTTCTTCTTCTTGAGTCATCCCTCTCATGTTGATTTCCAGCTCAGGTCACTCCTTACTTTTAAGAAGTTGGAGGATTCGTGAGCAGATTTTTCCTTCACCATATCAGCCGACTTTATTCTATGAGAAAATACTCTTAAATGACTCGTCTTTAAAAAGTGTTCAGTGTTTTATGTCTGGTCTGTGTGTCATCTTTGTCTTTACAATGTTGCAGCAATACTTTAGTAATGATATGATATGATATGATATGATATGATATGATATGATATGATATGATATACCTTTATTAGTCCCACAAGGGGAAATTTAAATGTTGGTTTAGTGTAAGCTCAGCTTTTTAACTAATGTAAGAAGTGTTATGACTGACTCGTTTTTAATACCTAAATCTGGCCTCAGTGCACAAACCTAAATGAATCGGTACATATGAAAGCGCCCAAGTCACGAGCTGTGTTCAAGGACATGGATAAAACAAAAAGGTTCAAATTTGTGCCCAAAAACCCCACAAATCAGTGTCACTGTTTTAAAATCTGCTGCGAGACCGCTCTAAATGTCAGCTTTTTCTTTACGTAAAGACTGGGGTCTGTAACATATCAGCTCGTTTCTTATTTATTAAAGAACATGCCTGACACCAGGCTTTTGAGTTAACGGCTCCATTCGATCTCTGCAAGTATTTTTAAGTATTTTTAGGTTCTTTCCAGCAGGATTTGTGGCTAGTTCTGGAGCTTGACCCTAAAAGATTTCAGTGTGTCGGTGCTTCTGCTTTCCCTGTTGTCCTTCTCTTCCGTCTTTATTTCTGTTTCTGTCAAATTTAAAAACAACTGCACTCTGAAATACACACTCTTTGCAAGATGTTGTCTAAACTAGTGGTTGGAAGGCATATTTGTGTTTGGTCTCTGATGGTTTATTTACACTTTTTGCAGGCCACGCCCACGGACTACAGCGCCATGATGAGCAACAAAGCCAAGAAGTCTATTGACTTCCTTCTGATGCAGGACACCGCCCCGACGATAGCCACGGACGTGTCACTGCAGTACCGCCTCGACATCGTCTTCTGCCAAACGGTCACCTACACATATTTTAATTATTGTATGTCTGAGCTGATGCGTTTATCCTGGAGTGACTCAGAGTGAAGGAGAAGGCCAAGAAGAAGTGTAAATATCATAGAAGCAAGGAGTTCAGAGCTCTACGACTTAGTGTCTTTATGGTATTTATGTGTGTAATGGAGACCAGGGGTTCCATTACCCTTACTTGTATTTTTATTAATTGACTGACTGATTTGTATTTAAAAACCGTAATGAAGAAAAACACACACTGGTTGATTGTGATTCTTTATTAGGCTTTTTGGGTTGTTAATTAAGTGACTCGTTAAAGGTGAAGAGACAGGGGGACTGGCCATCCTACCTGTGTCAGGAAAAGAACCCGTGTTAGAGCTGTTCACATTTAATCATTTGTCTGTAACCTAAATTAGTTGTATATGTAAAAAGAGAAGTGTTAACAGTACTCACTTTGTAAAGAGTAAAAGCAGCTCAATCACCTGCTTATGAGCTCCTGGAGAAAACCAATGTGCCAGGCTAGGGGAGTGTGTGTTGGAGTGATTTTGTTAAAAGTTGTCATTATTGTGCTTGGACCTTGTCTTGAACTGTATGTTCAGATATTTTCTGTTCCTCCCCCACATGTAGGATGTTGGGGATGTTACTAGCTATAGTTTTCAACTGCAGGCACAATCTATGTAAGATTCTGGTTTCCTTATTTGGTAAGGAATGTTCACTTCCTGCCCTTTATGGGCTCACCATGTAAATGGTGGACTGTTAGAGAGGTTAAGCCATATACGAGGTTGAGGGGAGATGACCCTTTTATGACTAGAGATGCGGTTAAAACGTTTGTAAGCAGGAAGTCACGTATACAGACACACATACACTCTCTCTCACTCACACACACACACACACACACACACACAGTGCCTTAGCTTTTACCACACAACATATGGGGTTTACAATGGGCGGTTGTGTAACTGTTTTCATTCAATAAAAGGCTGCGAGTGGAGGCTGGAGTTGGAGTTGTCTGAGTTTGGGTGTAGAGCTTGCAACTCTGAGAATCCGACCAGGCTTCCCCTGCACAAGTAAAAACCAATCGAACTCTGATTGTCTTACTTTGTTCTGAGTCAGCGAGGGCTGAAACCTAACTGTGGTTAAGGTGTTTTAATGCAGCGGTCCCCAACCGCCGGGCCACGGACCGTCGTTTGGTCGAGAGATGAGGCTCGGGTGTGAAATGTATGGTTTTCAGAGTTTTTATCGTTTTTTATCGTTATTTTGTTATCGTTTTTATCGTTAACTCTGTTTTCCTGGGTCTTTCACGTGTGTTATGAATAAATCTTCTTTTTTTCCGGTATCGGTACTAGTTTTATTTTGTTGTATTTATCTGTGACACCTTAAAGGCCGGTCCGTGAAAATATTGTCGGGCATAAACCGGTCCGTGGCGCAAAAAAGGTTGGGGACCGCTGTTTTAATGTATATAGAAGAGACTGAAGTTTATATGTTATGGAGTTATTTATAGGACTTGTTACAAATCTTCATATGTCTATGATGTGTTATATCGTGTTGGTTATATTGTAGTGGTTTTCTTATGGGGAGGGTTTTGTTTCCCTTTGGTTTGCTGACCCCCAGACTTGGTCTATTCCAGATGCTCACCTGAATCAGGTAGAGTATAACAGGAAGCCATTTGCTTTTCAGAAGGGTTGGATTCTTTGCTGTATCACCATGTGTTCTCATTAATAAAGTACATTTTACTCCAGTCTCGTGCTATTTTAGTGGAAGTGACCCATGACCGTCGGCCAAAACTGACAATATGACTATTAAAAGTCTGAGTAATACTGTAATTTTCTGCTGCTCATTCCTGTGCAATATCCCATCTGACCTCCCGTCATATTTCTTTTCAAGATTTTCTTATTTAATCACTAGTGTACATATATTTATAGATACATATATATATATTTAGTCATCTTTTCTCTTTTACCACGTCTTTCAAATATTTTGCTCTTTACTATTTTTCTATTTTTTATTTTATTTTATTATATTTTATTATATTTTCTTCTACTGTACCATGCTGCTGAGTGACTGCTGCTCGTCAAACACATTTCATTGCAATGTTGACCCTGTGCTAACTTGCATATGACAAATAAAACTGAAAACTGATAAAACTGAAAACAGTAAAGGCAAAGGGAACACATCAAGTAAGGATTTCACACTCCCACTCACAACGGCACTTTCAAAGCATAAAGCCAAATGCTTCAAAATTTCATTTTGAAGCATTTTAAAAATGAATGTGTTTGAGTTTCATTGCTCCAAAGCAATGTTTTCATATAAGCAAGATAACAACCAGTTTGCAACCATGTAAGTACAGTCCTCTATTGTGAACAGACGTGTTGGCAATCTGTCTGCGTTTATAAATTAGACAACAGTTATTTGCAGATCTTCATCAATCTGCCTGAGAGTGATTGCAGTCGGTCTGAGTTGGACTGCAACTGTTTTGAGTCAGGTTGCCTCCAAGGAGGCAGTTTATTATTTTCCTTTCCTAGTTGGACAGATGGCTGTTGTTTTGTTTTTACTGTAGTGTGCTGGGCCATTAATGGCTCAGGGGCTGCAGCGTATCCGCGCCAACACCTAAGGCCAACGTGGAGTCACCGGTCAGACTAACATAAAGAAAAAATCTGTTAAATTACACATTTGTATTCATTAAGTCACAGACAATGAAAACAAGCAGAAATCAAGATGTAATATTTTTATAATTTTATTGATGTTAAATTAAAGTCCCAGCTTAGTTATGTTATCAGTGCAAGTCACTTCAATCTGTATAGCACCAAAGGAAACAATGGTGTTTTCAAGGTGCTTCACACTGTAAGGTAACAACTTACAGTATTAAAAAGAAAACCCCAAAAGAACAAACCCCTCTGAGCAAGCACGAGGCGACAGTGGGAAGGAAAAACTCCCTTTTAAGAGGAAGAAACCTTCGACAGAACCAGGCTCAGGGCGGGGTGGCCATCTGCCGCGACCATTCCTGGGGATTTCAAAAATGACTTGATCTGATCTAAATGTAAAACTAGCTCATTTAAAGTGTCCAGTGAGTTTTAGAAAATATTTTGCTGTTGATATCACGACGTCACTATAAAGTGGAAACTTTGTTTCTTCCCTTACACCTCCCAAAAAATGCACGCACCGATGAGAAGCACTTAGATATGCAACTTGGTTCTGGGAATATCTTTCTTTTGAAAGTTTTAACAATATCTTCATCAAGATCTTGGAAGTTTAATTGCAAGATTGTCACCATAACCGCTGCATGCTTCCATCTTTTACAGAGGGATTTGTAAACCCTCTCGCTGAGTTTCTTGAACTTCTCTGGTGGGATTTTGTCGTATCTGGCCCTGATTTCAGTCCAGATTTTCATGGTAAGCCGGTTGGAGATAGCTTCAGCACTTTCAATGCTGAAGACTGTGCCTGATTTTTTTGAAACCTGGGAAATCAGTCCTTCCACAAAGATTTCCACTGAAAGTCTGCATCTTTCTTTCTTTTCATATGATTCCAGTCTATCAGTAACTGTTACTGCCAACAGGTGTTCTTGGAATACTGAAGTAGTTATGATATTAAATATTGGTTGTTCCATTAAATTCATTGAATCCTCCTCCCCACTCCTCCCCATTTCCAATGATATTAGTGACAATTCATGTAATTTGTCACAAATATCAGTGAAAATCGCATTAGCAATGCAGTCAAAATAATTCTGCACTTTTCGGTCTAAATGCAAATCCATCCCCTTGAATTTGTCCAAGAGTAGATCCAACAAACGTTTTTGGTGAGAATGAGGGCACTTTAAAAGTTTACCAAGCTTTGAAAGCACAGCCTGAATTAATGTCTCTAACCATCTTTCAAAGTCTAAGGTTTTTTCAGGTGGCTCACAGTCTACAGAAGATCTGTGATGCTGTATCTTTTTATATGACTCCGTTTGACTTACGTTTGTTAACGGTGGGATGCTGGCTTCATGTTCAACACAGGATTTCTGCTGCTGGGGATCTGGAATTGGATTGTTTTCTGCTTTTGCAGCACTGTGTTGGTCAGCATTTTGACAGCTTTCTTCTGTGTTAGCTGTTTCTTGGCTGTTAGCATCTATATTCTGTGCTGTATCAAACTCCTGCTCAGCAGAATCGTCCAAAAATTTCACACGTGACAAAACCGTTTTGCCAGTAGTGGTGTGGACAGAACAATTTTCATGTACAGGGGAGTTCTGGGAAGACCTCAGTGGTGATACTGCTACTGACTGTTCACACAGGTCCATTACGTCCTCTACAAAACCTACAAGCCGCTTAGCGGTGAAGCAATCCGGATAGCCTGAGATAAGCTCTCCCCACTGCTTGATCGAAAAACTACTGAACAAGTTATTCAAGAGGGATACCAAAGCATGTACTGTAGAATTATCCCCATTGGTCTGAACTGTTTCATCATTTGTCATTGTGTTACAGTTCGAGCTTGCCATTTCACTTTTTTGTTTTTTATGTCTAAAATGTTGTTTTGTGTTAAACTCCGTGTTTGAACGTTTAAAGCGCTGCTGTCCCGCTGTGTGAATGCGTTTCAACTGAACAGCCAGGTCTATATATAAGGTCGGTTTAAGGTTTCTTTGTAACGTCACCTGACGTTTCTTTGTAACGTCACCAGTCAAAGGACTGGCCCGCCCCGTCATAACGAAAGGGGCGGGACAAATCTGTTGCTTAGCAACTGAAAAAAAGGCACACCGCGCTGAATGCTACATCCGGCCTGCGACGGTACACCGCCTCCGCACCACCGTTTAAACATGAAGTGTGGATGTTAGAAGATCCCAAATATGGTGAGCTACTGGGAAATTACTCACGTTTTTGTTCTTGAGAGTGAGCGATAATAAGCGACATTTTATTGAGAAATTACAGTAGTCTGTCTACAAAAACTACAAAAATGACCTAAATAAGACAGAAGTACACATTCATTTTTATCGTTTTGTCAACAACAGGGCGCATGAGGTTTGTTCAGTATTTGTTGTGTCTACAAGGCTCAGGCGCCCCCATGAAGTGTCTTATTTGTATAGTTGAAAGCATTATAAAGGAACGCAAAACTAAATTACATATAATTATAATTCTTGGCACTTTCTGGTGTGTGTGAGTTAGTGTTTCTCTTTTATGATTTGTGGGTCCAGCATCAAATTCAGAATCCTTCCCATCACACATGAGGTCTTGAATAATCATCTTATTTTAAAGACCTCGTAGTTTGATAGTTTGCTCTCAGACTGTGGGCTTCCTTGTGGTTTTTAGGATATTTAGAAGTAGAAGGGGATCATCCTTCTGTGGAACCAGCTCCCAGTTTGAATGCAGGAGACGGACACTATCTCTACTTTTAAGATTAAGTTTCAAAGTTACCTTTTTGCCAACGCATATAGCTAGGGCTGAATCAGGTGACCATGAATCCTCCCTTAGTTACCCTGGGACTACCCTGCTGGGGGATTCCCACCATGTGTTTATACACCTCTCTGCATTCAATAATTAGTTCTTGTTCATCTCTGGCTCTCGTCCACAGTGTGTCTTTTGTCCCCTTTTTCGTCTCCTCATCCCCAAAGGGTCGCAGCGGGCTGCCCCTCCCTGACCGTGGTTCTGCCAGAGGGTGCTTCCTGTTAAAAGTGAGTTGTTCCTTCCCACTGTATTGAGGTTTTTTCTTTTTAATTGTAGACTTTCTACCTTACAATCTATACCACCTCGAGGAGACTGTTGTTGTGATTCAGCTCTGCATAAATACAATTAAATCGAATTAAGTGGGTTCAGCTGTTTTGTGAAATAAATGTGAGTGACATGGTAAGTAATAGCCTGCATGTAACTCATGGTAAGAAGAGCAATATCGCCCCCTCCTGGTTCAACCTTTTTTTCTTTGCAGTAACCTTTCCAATAATAATACATATGCACTAACCTCATGCTTGCTGTTAACAATAGCCTAAAGACACAAAATCAAGTTTAGTTTTTTCCTTAAGTTTATGTTTTTTTTTATATGGTTGGCATTTATTTTGTTTCTTTTTAATAATTATATTGATTCTATTGATTGTTTGCCAAGCACTGAGGTCTCTGCTTAGACTGTGCTACTGGGATCACTGATTTAAAAATGAGGCAAAAGCACCAAAGTTGTGCTCAAAAATAGTACAGTGAGCTACAACCTGTTGCTGTAGTAATTCTAACACACTTATTGTTTTTAAATACATACATGTTTAGTTCTTTTAAACCTAATTATATATATTTTTTTTTGCAAAAGTGTCACCTAAACACCCAAATATACGTAATTCAAAACTTACTTTAATTATTACCCATTTGGCTGGTAACATGGACCCAGTCTGATGGATAGTTACTGAACAGATAGTCTTTTCTTTAAAGGCTGCATTCAGAGCAAATCATTGTAAAAACAAGACAAGTCAATAAAAAACAAGTAATAACTATAATACTAAACTACAATAGAGAGAAAATCCAGTAAATATAATTATATTATGTAAAAAATATACAAATATTTACCTCTAATTTAAAAAGACATTACAAGGGTACTAGTTTCATTTTAATCTAAACATAATCTAAATTGACACTAAATCAGTTTAAATATTACAGCTGAAGGTGATTTTAATAAATGTACTGCTGCTTGACTTTGTTTTACTACTGCAGTATAATTTATCATGTACAAAAGCTCCAAATGTTGTTTCTCTGACTTAATGTTCTGATGACGTTTGTGTTACTTTGCAGGAAATAGTCAGGACCCAGATGAACCTGTGCTGGAATTCAGTGTGGGTGAGTAATATGAGCATTTATGAAGGCTGTCCATGACCTGTAATTAAATTTAGCGTCATTAGTGCCACTCATTGCAAGTGACAGTGCACATGCTTTCAGCATGGAGTCTGCTCTTATGGTAGCAAAATAAATTCAGAAAATCTCCATCAAAAAGCAGCTCAGCAGCAGAAATATATATGGTCAGCTGGTTGTGAGTTAATGAGCATGTGAAATCAGTGTGAACATTTTGAAACAACAACTCTCCAACCTCGTAATTGTAAGACTGCCTGTGCAGCCACAGGAGCCTTCAGAGAGTCTTCCTGCTTGTCTCTTGGGTTGATTTGCTCGTGTTTTCTCACCCAGTCAATGACTGTAAAAGGGCTGGACTAATTGGAGGCAGGTGTAATTGATTGCACTGATATGCTAGTCTACTTATAGCCCACATTACAAACACTGCTGTGTTATTTTGTCTCTCAGTGCAGGTATGTAATGTGACAAAACCTCTAATGATCTGATATGTTTGGGATGGATGGGCTGTGAATTATATAGTGAATTGTCTTATTTTGTCGCTCTGTGCAGGCTTTCTACTTACAGGGTGGTGGGTCTCAGAGGACAATTGCTACCCCTGTTGAAGTGAACAACGTGTGGAGTGCAACTGGCTTTGTGGCATAGCTGGCTCTGGCCTTGGACTGTGTGTTTTTACTTTGTACCTAAATGGGACACTGGACTTTTAACTACTATTCATTGTGTTTATAAATAAAATTTTAGAATTTTATTGACTGTCATCTTTTTGCCCACGGTGGAGACGGTTGGTCAGACCTAGAATCTGTGTGTGTGTGTGTGTGTGTGTGTGTGTGTGTGTCATCAGCAGGGTTTTGCATAAAAGAGTGTGGTCAATTCATTTATTGTAGTTTTATGGCAGCACCCTCTAGTGGCCTTGAAGCAAACAGTCTCCTAACTAAGCCATGGCATCTCTGGTCTCTCCTACTTTTGTGTGCTCTGCTGGAGGAGCAGCATTGGATCTAGTGATACTGAGTAAGCTGATTAGGACGGGCCTGGAGAAATGTGGTTTGCATGAAGTATCAGGAAAAAAACAACCTTGTATTGTAAAATAATAATACACGAATAATAAATACTTTTCATGACATTCAGATTTCTGGACTCACGAGTTCATAGAACATTAATGTTACGAAACATTGAGAAGTCTTAAAACTACATTGTATACTTATTATTTATTTACTTTAATCAGATTTGACTGGTATTTTTAAACATTAAGTTTTTGTTCCTTCAACTATTGTATTTAAGCTTATGACTCACTCACAGTATGTTTATATAACTGCCTAAAAAACGGTGAGGATGTGGCTGCAGTGGCTGAGAAGCAAGAACTTTGCTTTTTCTTCTTTTTTTTTTTCTTTTTTTTTTTTTAATTGGGAAGCATAAATGAACATACCAGAAAACCCTGCACGAAGGAGCCATATTTGTTTTTTGTGTGTGCATAAGATGAAGCTTTAGTATTATTACACATATGATAAGGATGTTAGCATGCAACACACAAACTCAAGTGGTGTTGCCAAGATAGTTGCTGACTGGCAAGAAACTTCTAGAAGAAATCTGGTGACAGTCCAAAGCACAAATGAACATGTTTAATACTCGTGCAAGACCCTGTGGGAAGGTGCCAGATTGCTGTATTTTGTGTGAATCAGGAAAAGTGCACGGTGATGACTAAAGCTTATAAAACATCTCTCTCCTTATGTGTGCATATATGAGAAAGAAAATTCTGCCAAAGCAACTTTAGCTTCTTGCAAGCATCAGTACACAAAGGATGCTAACACAAAGCTAGCCAAGAACCAAGAGTGATTTTAAAGTTGAACGTATGCCGACCCCAGCAGCCAAAGGGAGCTCCGGGGAGAGCTTCTTGGGGTCCAGTGATGTGTCCTGAAGAGACGACATGAGCTCTCCCTCCTGTAGGCCCACCCCAGCAGTAGGTGCTGTCTGTCTCATTCCGAGTTAACTGCTACTCCTCTACATCTAAACGAGCCAGTTGAGGAGGTTCAGGCATCTGACAAGGGTGCCTCTTGAACGCCTCCTGGGTGAGATGTTCCAGGCATGTCCCACCAGGACAGACAGGACACACCCAGGACATGTTGGGGAGATCACAGCACTCAGCAGAGAATGCCTCAGTGTCCCCCAAATAATGGAGGAGCTGGCTCGGGAGAGTAAGGTCTGGGTCTTCTCTGCTTATGCTACTGCCACCGAAACTGGACACCAGATAAGCTCAGAAAAATGAACAACCTGTTTAAATAAAGGTTAATTTAAAAAAAATGTTTGTCATTAGCTAGTCTGTGTACATGTGCTTCTTCTCCAGTGTTGAAAATGTTAAACTCACAACCTGCACATTTTCTGGTTGCATCATCAAATAAATACCCCCAAAAGTAGTCTGAGTACTTTTACACTGGTTTTATGCTGCGATATTTTCAAAGTCTTTCACTGAACACATTCAGTCACACATTGTTCATCATTTATTGGAAGTTTATTGTTTAATGTCCTGTCTAAATAACTTCAGTCACCATTTGTATTCATTAATGAATAACTGACTTCTAATATTAAAAGAAATAGAAACTGTTGTGCTGTTGTTCACGTAGAAGGGCCTGCTGCTGGATGTCCAGACTTTGTGCGTCAGCAGGAGGGTCAGGGTACAGGGTTCGAACCTCCTCATGAGATGTCGTATCTGCTGGATAAAAGCAAGCTACATCACATCAAGGATTGTCCTAGAGCTGCCCTACAGTAACAATCAACTGACTAATATATGAAATACTTGCAGTAGCACAATAATAAACACAAAGTAAAAAAGTGTTTAGTGAAGATAAAAAACCCCATCAAAGTTTTAGTTTGGATAAAGGGAGACAGAGCACCAATCTAAACAAGTCTAAATCATCTGGCACCTCCACACTTGTAAGAACAGCATGACCAAAGTGATTGTAGGAGGAAACAACCTTGACTTCCTTTACATAGCTTAGTACTGAGAATAAAAGAAAAGCATGATTAGAATTATTTGTGCTTCTTCTTCTTTCGGCTGCTCCCTTTAGAGGTCGCTACAGTGGATCATCCGCCTCCATCTCTCTATTTCTAGCATCCTCCTCAGTCACACCAACCCCCTGCATGTCCACCTTCACTACATCCACAAATCCTTTCTGTGGTTGTCTGAAAACATCATCCACGGAGACTCTTGCCTGATCTCATCTGTCAGCCTCTCCATCACCAGTGCAAACAAGAAGGGGCTCAGAGCCTCTCTCTGATGTAATCTCAACCCATCACATACTTCTCTGCCCCTCAGGACTTTCTTATGCAGCACCACAGTTACTCTCTTCGCACCTTATCATAGCCTTCACTCCTACCCTCTCTATGCCTCCCGTCTCCATCCTCTTCAGAGTTGCCTCACTTCCTTCTCTAATTCAATTTTCGTCCAAAGTACTCCTTCTCCCTTCTCAACACACTTTCTTCACATTAGCACATTTCCATCTCTATACTTGGTTACTCTCTTCTAGCACAATTTATGTGCCTTGCCATTCATTAAAAATCATTTTCTCCTTAGTGTCCAGCCTCACATACAACTCACTACAAGCCTTTTCCTGTGCCAGTGACACCTCTCTCTTTGCTGTGCACCTAGCCTTTTAGTACTCCTTCCTTCAGCTCCCTGACTATCCCACTCTTTCTTTGCCAGTCTCTTCCTTGAATACATTCCTGAATCTGTTATTATTCAATTCAATTCAATTCAATTTTATTTATATAGCGCCAAATCACAACAAAAGTCGCCTCAAGGCGCTTCATAGATACAGAGAAAAACCCAACAATCATATGACCCCCTATGAGCAAGCACTTTGGCAACAGTGGGAAGGAAAAACTCCCTTTTAACAGGAAGAAACCTCCGGCAGAACCAGGCTCAGGGAGGGGCGGCCATCTGCTGCGACCGGTTGGGGTGAGAGAAGGAAGACAGGATAAAGACATGCTGTGGAAGAGAGACAGAGGTTAATAACAGATATGATTCAATGCAGAGAGGTCTATTAATACATAGTGAGTGAGAAAGGTGACTGGAAAGGAAAAACTCAATGCATCATGGGAATCCCCCGGCAGCCTACATCTATTGCAGCATAACTAAGGGAGGATTCAGGGTCACCTGGTCCAGCCCTAACTATATGCTTTAGAAAAAAGGAAAGTTTTAAGCCTAATCTTAAAAGTAGAGATAGTGTCTGTCTCCCGAATCCAAACTGGAAGCTGGTTCCACAGAAGAGGGGCCTGAAAACTGAAGGCTCTCCCTCCCATTCTACTTTTAAATACTCTAGGAACAACAAGTAGGCCTGCAGAGCGAGAGCGGAGCGCTCTAATAGGGTGATATGGTACTACAAGGTCATTAAGATAAGATGGGGCCTGATTATTTAAGACCTTGTATGTGAGGAGCAGGATTTTGAATTCAATTCTGGATTTAACAGGAAGCCAATGAAGGGAAGCCAAAACAGGAGAAATATGCTCTCTCTTTCTAGTCCCTGTCAGGACTCTTGCTGCAGCATTTTGGATTAGCTGAAGGCTTTTCAGTGAGTTTTTTGGACATCCTGATAATAATGAATTACAGTAGTCCAGCCTGGAAGTAATAAATGCATGAACTAGTTTTTCAGCGTCACTCTGAGACAGGATATTTCTAATTTTAGAGATGTTGCGCAAATGGAAGAAAGCAGTCTTACATATTTGTTTAATATGTGCGTTGAAGGACATGTCCTGGTCAAAAATGACTCCAAGGTTCCTCACCGCGTTACTGGAGGCCAAGGTAATGCCATCCAGAGTAAGAATCTGATTAGATACCATATTTCTAAGATTTTCAGGGCCGAGTACAATAACCTCAGTTTTATCTGAATTAAGAAGCAGAAAGTTAGCGGCCATCCAGGTCTTTATGTCTTTAAGACATTCCTGCAGTTTAACTAATTGGTGTGTGTTATCTGGCTTCATGGACAGATAGAGCTGGGTGTCATCTGCATAGCAGTGAAAATGTATGCTGTGTCTTCTAATGATACTGCCTAAGGGAAGCATGTATAATGTAAACAGAATTGGTCCTAGCACTGAACCCTGTGGAACTCCATAATTAACCTCAGTGTGTGAAGAGGACTCTCCATTTACATGCACGAATTGGAGTCTATTAGATAGATATGATACAAACCACTGCAGCGCAGTACTTGTAATACCTACAGCATGTTCTAATCGCTCTAATAGGATATTATGATCAACAGTATCGAACGCTGCACTGAGGTCTAGCAGGACAAGCACAGAGATGAGTCCACTGTCAGAGGCCATAAGAAGATCATTTGTAACCTTCACTAAAGCTGTTTCTGTGCTGTGCTGAGCTCTGAAACCTGACTGAAACTCTTCAAATAAACCATTCCTTATTTGTGCAATGAAAATTAAATCAAGAAAGATTTTGCTTTTACAGTCTCACTGCAGGTTGATACATTATAAGCACGCCTGTGGTTCACATAAGCATTAAAAGCTTGTATTACTCCCTGATGTTTTGCCTGTTAGCATGTGCAGCAGCTGGAGAAGGACTCCTAGCTGAAGACAGGACAGCTTCTCGATGTGCAGATTGGTCGTCTTCTACGCAGAAGCAAAGGAGAAAAACCCCAAATTAAACAGAACAACTACTTCTAATAACAAACAGACGTCTCTCTAAAACCGTGGCAGCAGTTCACCATGTCAAATGCTTTCTTGTCGTGCACAGTGACTATAACAATCAGCCCCACTGGCTGCACTGTCCTGCAGTGACATAAGTTAATTCAGCATTGCTATAAAACAATGAGGCTATTACGTTTGACCTGTACTTGCAGAATACATTCCAAAGCTTTTGTTCCCTAAAGCATTCGTCCTTCTTTGTGAGCAGTTTGTGACAAAAGAAAAGCCCAGAAACAGGCACCAGTTCAAAGGCATTTCTCAGATGATTTGCTGTAAACTTGAATACAAGCACAGATGAATAAATGTCTTGTAAAACATTGTACTGAATACATTCTTCACTACGAATATCAAATTAAGATCACACGTTAACAGCCCAGAGTTAGTATCGTGTCTTTGCCTCACCACATCTGGGGGTTAACTGGGTTAAATTCAACATAGCAGCGTCTCTAAATGACTGATTCTAAGCCTGGCACAAAAGATAGAAATCCCTGTTGTTCTGGCATCTTATGCCTGCACACATTACCCTGCTGTTCAGTGGTGCCTGACTGCAATACCTGTTTACCAGATTGTAGTGGGTCTCGTGTGAATCTGTGCAACCCATCTGAACCTCCAGTTGTCACCGCTCTTTCCTCAGACACCAACGTAAGGCTGACAGCAAACTGAACACTTCCTGTTGATCATCTGAAGCACGACAGGGGACTGAAGGCAGGGCAGGGATCAGGAAAATAAAGGTTTATAATTTGCACAAATCTTACCCTGCTGGCTGGGAATTTCATTGGGTGGTGGGTGGTTTGGTGCTGACACTGAGCAATTCTGTGAATGCATTTTTATTTATTTATAGAGTTGTCATACAGGGCAAAATGTGAAAAAATTTGCAGTCTTTGCAATGAGTTACTCAGAGTTCTAGACGAGCGCTGGCTAAAAACAGAGGAGGGCCTAGATGGTGCAAGATTTGCCAGCTTTTTCTGCAAGGTTGGGATGGGCGGAGAGGGCTGCCTCTGCAGGACAACAACCACCTTTTCCTCCTTCTGCTGACGTGTTTCAGCTTCATGGATCCTGCCTTGGTTTTTCAGCTTATGCTGCAGAGTAGATAAAACTATCTCTCAAAGTCCACTCCATTGTGATACATATATATTTAACATTACTGTTTCTCATTTTCTAAAGCTTAAAACAACACTAATTTGCTTTAAGACCAAGAGTGCAGCAGGTCAACTATCACAGTAAATATAAGGACTTTTTGTTAATAGGTTGTTGCATTTGCTTTGTAATGCTGACTTCACACAAACTGGACGGCAACAGGTTTTTCAACTCGAGCAATCTAAACATCACCACAGTTAAATCAAACCAGTCGTCGTCTGATTTTTGTTATGTTTAAAAACTATAGTGTCACCGTCTGCCTGAGAAATATTCTGCTACAAGTGGGCTTTGGTATTGTTTTTCTCTCCCTCTATCGCCTGGGCGGAGGCCATTGTGGGCTCCCGCCTTTGGCCTACATACCTGGGAGATGGTGAACACCTGCGTCTCATTAACCAGCCTCTACTTACGGGAAGAAGTTAGACTGCTCTTTGCTGGATTGTTGCTTGACTCATGTTAGTGAAGTCCTGGCTAGGACACTAGTAATCTAGTTCTCTTGGATTTTGAATCTTGTGCTAACACGTCGTTTCCCTGTGTACAGACACCCTGGACCTGCCCTTGTTCCTTACAGAAATTCTGGTACGAGAGAGGAGTGAGAGACTGGTGAGACGCCAAGAGAGACAGAAGGAGAGTGAGTGTGTTCCCCCTGCTTTTCCCTGCAGATTCCCTGGAGACCTGATCCCTGCACCCTTGTCTATAGCACTTTGACACTGTCGCACATTTAACTTGGTCTAACACAGGGCCATATAGGTTTTTCCCCTCTTAATAATAAACAACTTAATTTAGGAATTGCATTTTGTGTTTATTTGTGTCATCTTTGTTTAATATTTAAATGTATTCATCAATTTCAGAGAAAGCTCACATACTCAATACCAACAAGAAGAAAGAACTACAAATGACTAAAGTTGCAGTGAGGAAGTGAGATCTGACTAATGACAGGAAGTAAAAAGAGTCATCAGTTCAGAGACTGTGACGGTTGAGATCGACAACAAGAAAGACGTGAGGCAGAGAAGCACGATGGATGAATTCAGATGGATTCAAATGTTTTTATCTCTGATGCTGATGATTCTGATTCCAGGTAAGGATACAGGAAACATTTTATTAGCAACAAAACTAAATATTATCAGTATTACTATGGTCAATAAACTTTACAGTAAATAAGAAAGCTGAGCATGTACTGTTGTTTTAGGGAAATATGGGACATGTTTACAGACCCGAGTCTAAAATCTTCGCTCTGATTGTAAAACTGCTGCATTCTAATTTATCTTTCATATTTCTCATCAATCTTCTCAACAGTATCTGAAACTGAAATATCCATTTTTATGAAAGTTGGAGATGACGTCACTCTGCCTTGTCTAAATGTGATAGATGAGCAGAATAACTGTGACAGTTCTGAGTGGACCTTTGTTTCAAGACACAAAACAACAGTAGAGCTGATCACACTTGGACAGACAAAGTCAAATCAGACAGACTGAGTGTTACAGCGAACTGTTCTCTGGTTATTAAGAAGCTCACATTTGAGGAAGTTGGTCTTTATTCATGCCTACAGTACAAATTAGGAGAAATACAAACTCTCAACGCTCTGGTTCATCTGTCTCAGGTTAATCTTTTTATTATTAGTCATTGGGAAGCACCTACAAAGAAATCCGTCACAATGAGAACCTGTTCAAACCATTTGATTTTGTGACCAAAGGTGCTGGTGTAATGACTTGTAATTGTGACAGCCCTGACACTTTGATATAAGTACTTGCTTTTGATGAATATATTATCTGTTTTGATTAAGGGACTTGCTTTTGAAGCATTGACTACTTATTTTGAGCAACTGACTTTTCTTTTTGATGAGGTGACTCACTTTTGCGAGTTATCCACCATGTTTTGCAGTTTGCACCAATTGTTTTGAGAAGAGCCTTAGTAGTGGTGCAGAGATCAATTCTGTTGTGAGAAATGCACCAAAGCAACTGAGAAAAACTGTAAACTGCTCTGTGGTGACATATGGACAGTGTCATCACACCGTGAATTGGCTGATTAAACGTCAAGATATGAACAAAGATGACAAAGAAATACTGACCTCACAGACTGACTGCTCCACTACTGTGACCCTTTGGAAGTCTCACTATATCTATCCATCAAGATATGAGAAAATGAAGTGTGACGTGACTGATGCTAACACAGGAAGTGTGCAGCTGGTTACCTTTAGCTGTCAGACCTCAGATGAGGAAACAGGTGAGCTCACGATCAGCTGTTTAAAACAACTAAAAATAGCTAAAATATTAATTAGATGTATTTCAGGTGTTTGGGCAAAATAGCTTTTGTTGTGTTTATAATTTTGGGGTGATCGTGGCTCAAGAGTTGGCAGTTTGTCTTGTAATCGGAAGGTTGCCGGTTTGAGCCCCGGCTCCGACAGTCTCGGTCGTTGTGTCCTTGGGCAAGACACTTCACCTGTTGCCTACTGGTGGTGGTCAGAGGGCCCGGTGGCGCCAGTGTCCGGCAGCCTCGCCTCTGTCAGCTTGTGGGGATAGGTTAATTGATTAATCCAAAGTGCCCATAGGTGTGAATGTGAGCGCGAATGATGTCTTTGTGTGTTGGCCCTGCGACAGACTGGCAACCTGTCCAGGGTGTACCCCGCCTCTCGCCCTATGACAGCTGGGAGAGGCTCCAGCACCCCCCGCGACCCTAAGAAGGATAAGTGGAAGCGAACGGATGGATGGATGGATGGAAGGGGAGACCTTGGCAGTACAATAATGGTAACATTTAACAATTTCAACCTAACACTCAAAAACACAAAAGAAAAGAAAACTAAGAACTAATGGAAAGAATATAACTGAAACCACAGGTAATAATAAACACAATGCCAATTTATTTGTCTCACAATCTGATACATTTGGTTTTGGGTTTTTTGCTTGTTTTTCACAGGTACATTATGATAAAGATGATGTTTCAATAAAGTATGAAAGCACTGGAGGCTCTGGTGTTTCTGTCAGATACCACTGATCCACAACATCAGCTCAGCAGAAAAAAACTGCTGTTGTATTATGTTGCACTATATTTTTTCATAGATTGTTTATTGCTTTATCAGTGTGCATATATGTGTTTGTATATCTGCAGTTTAGGCCTGATGATTTTATGATATTAAAAAGTGTTTTTCCATTATGTAAAATCCCAAGCAGCCAATAAAGGCTCCAGCACGTGAGTTTTATTGTCACGGTACTGGGTCTCTGACCCAGTGTTTTTGTTGGTTTTAGTTATGTTCTTTGTTTATTGTAGTTCATGTATAGGTTTCCTGTTACTTTGCCTTCCCCATGTCCCGTGTCTAGTTACCCTTGTCTCCATGTTCCTTCTGCCTCCCCAGTGAGTTGCGTCTTTTGTCACTCCTGTCTTTCTGCTCCGTGTTCAGTTTGTTCAGTGTCAAGTCAGCGTCTTTGTGTTATATTTCCTGTTACTGTGACGTTCCCTTGTCTCATGTCAGTGTTTGTGGTTTTGCTTTGATCTTTTCATGTTTGATTACTCCCACCTGCACCTTGCTCTTGTGTCTCATTCCCTCGTTATCCCTCAGTGTATTTAAGCCCTGTGTTTTCCTTGTTCTGTGTTGTGTTGTACGGTGTGTGTTTACCTGTGTGCACCTCTGTGTGCTTAGTTTATTTTTCCAGTGTAGTTTTGTATTGTTTCTCCCAGCCAGCAAATAAAGCTGTGTTTTTTTGAGTTTGCCCTTTGCCTCTGTGAGTCTGCATTTGGGTCTTCTCTTACCAGCACACAGCTAGTTCATGACATTTATTGTTATATTTTGTTTATTTTAAATAAAAATTGGTATATATGTATACATAGTTATTATATATATATATATATATATATATATATATGCAAATTCATTGCCTCAAGCAAATAAGCAATGTTTGCTTAAGATAACTACATTAGGACAACTTATCCATTCATGAATTACATTTTTGTCATATTTTATATTTGTATTTTGAAAACAGTAGCGATGTCATCTACCATTTCACACACTTCACATGGGATTTTGTTGGTTGAAGGACCCTAATAGACTCTAGAATTGTCACCATAAGCGCTGCCTGTCTGTTTCGTATGAGCATAACAGTTCAGGCTCGGCTGTGTTGCATGTGTGTCAAGAAAGAAGCAAGCATGAAGAAAAAGGAAGTGTACCTAATAAAAGAAGGAGGAAAGGAACAAGGTTTATCTGGCAATAATTAATACATTGGGAAATAAAAATTAGCAGAAAAAACTTGTAAGATTTCATTTTATTTTTCTGATTCTAAATGTTTGGTATTGACATCCAAACCATTATAAAGGCCAAAATATAATCTCAGTAAACAGATGAGTAGATTAAATAATAAGTGTAAGTAAAAGCAATAATAATCTGCCATTACAGTTTTTTCTGATTTCTTAAGCACATTTTTTGTAACTATTGGCTAATTTTGCAAAACTCTTCACACAAATAAGAAAACCTGTCACCCAATAATCAAAACATTGTAGTTCTCTTGCAAAAGCAAACACAGCTAGATTAACTCTTCACACCTTCATAAAAATGGTGTTTCCGTATCAAACAGTACACACAAGCCATCATCTACTAAGCACACAATGCACCAACTGCACACTGATGGTATGAATACAAAACACATCTGGCTTTTGCTTCCTCTGTGCACAAGGTAGGCTATGTCAGTTTGAGCTCATACTTCTGTCATAGATCCATAAGCATAGAGGGAGCCAAACTTCAAGTACTGGTGTTTATTCAAACACATCAAAACAAACACAAGTGTTTATTTCCAAGTATAGGATTATTTGCAATCGCCATAATGACTATATGGGTTACTTGGTCTGCAGTGAACATGCTTCCTCTGCCCCCAGCATCTGGTCATCTAGCAATTCTGTAAAGTAACAATTTCAGTATTTTTACATCAATGGTATTGGTGTGTTTCTCATTGGCATATGGCAGTGCTACAAATCTTTGTGCGAAGTGACTGTACTAACCGATTCTCATTTCAAGATGTCCTTATGGTGCTTGCTACAGTGTAGCGGCTCGAGTTAGGCTGGACCCGTTGGCCAGCTACCCTCAGGGTCATTCCACGGTTGATTACATGGTCCACTATTGTAGCTCTGATGTCATCAGCAATTCTATTTCTTACTCTTCTTACCCTTCCTCTCCCCCCCTCCTCATCTTCCTCTCCCCCCTCCTCATCTTCCTCTCCCCCCTCCTCATCTTCCTCTTGCTCCTCCTTGTCCTTGTCGTCCTCTTCATCCTACTTCTTCACCTCCACGTCCTCTTCCTCGGCCTCCTCTACTTCTCACTCTTTCTGCTCCCTCCATTGTACTCCGCACACACAGCTTACCTGTATTATAGTGCTTAGGCTGATTGCAAAGTGAACTAATTATCTAAAAAAGTTTTCACATGTGAAAGTGTGCCAGACAGTTGGCAAATTAGTGTTAATGATAGCCATACATGTGTATACTTTTGCTAGGAGTGTGTTGGAAATTTGGTAATTGAGTGTTGTGCAGTGAATTGTGCCTACAGTTTTGCAAAGTGTGTGTTACAAAATTGCAAACTGAGTGCAAAGCAGTTTTTGTGCTTTTAGTTTTGCACACTCAGTGAGTGGTTTTGCTATAAGTCTGAATAGTTTTAGAGATTGTGCTACAGGAATCACAGTTAGGGTTTAAGCATTCAGAAAAAACTGTAAATGTTTTTATTTTCCATAGTTTGTTCCAATAACGGTATAAATTTGTCTTTCTTTTTTTCCACAGTGATTAATTTGCCTTGTTGCCATTTTTATTGACTTCAGCAACATTGTGCAGGGGAATTAGAGCATCCATTTGCTGTTGCTATATGTGAAGCTAGCCTTAAAGGCAACTGATGACGGGCTTTCTGTCTCCCATTCAGTTATCCACTCATCTCTCTTAAAGTAGAACAATCTTGACTCAGGATAAAGAAAGAAAAACTCCAGACGTGTGAACGGCACCTCCTCACGACACATCCCCACGTTAACAGTACATCAATCTGACCCCGCTCCCTAAAAGATCATCGACTGCGCTTCAGCTTCTCAGTTAAGCTTGTATGTAGTGAAAAATCTACCGTCTACAGTGGTGAGTGATTATATTAAACAAGGGTTTAAAGATTGTGTGTACTTTTTATAAAGAGGGTTAAGAAGTGGATGTCAATGTTATGTGACATGAACAAGTTTCCATTAGAGCACTGAAATACCAGCTGTTTCGATATTAAATTTGCCTTTAGGAATTAATCTGTAAGTGCTTGAAATGTAAGCTTTATTTAACGTTGTTTTGTTGTTGTTTTTTCCTAAAAGAATTATCCGGTTTTTAACATACGGATAAAAGGCACTACTGTTCAACGGAAATCTTCATTTTGTGGGCTATTTACTGTGGCATCATTTAATTTGAGTTTTAGTGGGAATTTTTTGTATTTAACTTACGTTAAAAATGGTCAAAGTAACTTACTCTTTTTAACGATATTTGAAATGGTCGCTAGCAGTTATGTTCTCGCCACTGCCTGTTACCATTATGGGTGTAAAGTATGGAGGACCACAAGAGCCACACACATTGAAATAAAGGATTCTACTTAAATGATGAATTGTAGAACAAATTCTGCATCTGTGAATTCATTTTAACTAATTTAACCCTCTGAGGTCGCGGGACGCGTCAAAATCACATGACCAGTTTAAGAGGACACAGCTACAAGATGCAGCACGTCAGAGTCTCCATTTCAACTTGGGTCAAAAGTGCGGAGTTCAAGCTATATACCAGTTTACCATGTCAGCCAATCAAAAAAAATGATAAGGCAACATGTGACATTTGGTTGTTTAGGGAGAAGGGGAAGTTTTTAGGGGTGACACCCGCAACGGACAGCGGGCGAGCGAAAGAAAGAGAGAGAGCGAGTTTTCATATGTGAGACATTAGTGACGTTTAGCGTGTTTGGAGGCTAGAGTTAGTTTACCTGCTCTGTTATGGTAACTGTCTTGATTAAATAATATTTTTATATTTTTAAAAGCATATCAATTAACAAAAACATTAAAGAGTGTTTGAGAACGTTTATCCAGCCATGATTTGAAAGCATATAGCCCACATTTTAACAGACTGGTGTAGCAGTGAAGATGTTTAATCTGCAGTGAAAGTAATATAATAAAAGTCACATGTTGTACCAGCTGTTCCAGTGAAAGGTTTGTCCCATTAGCTTGTCTATATACCTTTTAAGTTACATTTCATCAAACAGTCCTGAGAATCCACATAAATGATCTTTTTATATATTACAGTCCAAAGTGAATGCAGATGGTCTCCTGCAGCTTTAAAATATCTAAAGGACACTGAGTGTGGAAACGATCTGTGTTTCTCTTTTTGGTCATCATTAAGTGCTAAAAATTCTGCTGCTGATGTACTCACATTCCTACCAAAAGACTTCCCTTTTTCTTCTCAGAGGAAAAACTATTTCAGAAATGCAATGAGGAACCAACACGTGTTAGAGCTAGAAAGAAAACATCTTATCTGTTACAGCTTGGACATCAACAGCAGATAGTTGTCCTCTTCACCTGGCCCTCTATATCAGCATAATATTAGCATAAATCACAGGAAGTGGACACAGCATCTCTACAAGAAGGACTATTTCAGAGATTAATTTTTAATGTGAGAAACAGGAAGGAGAAAGACGGAGAATGGCTGAATTCAGGTGGATTCAAATGTTTTCATCAGTGATACTAATGCTTCAATTGTCAGGTAAGAATATTTAAACGTTTATAAATGAGATTACAAAAGCTTAGTTTGTTGACATTATTGATTTTATTCTTTTCTTCACAGCAGCAGCAGCTGACTACTCTGAGTTTATTATCAGGGATGAAGGTGAGGTCACTTTGTCATGTGAAAATGTGACAGATGATCAAGATAAATGTGACAGAACTACCTGGCTCTTAAGTCAGTCAAATAGAGCCGTAGTAACACTGTTTGAAAACGGGAAGATTCACCAAGGGGTCAAAAATAAATCAGACAGACTGAGTGTTACAGCAAAATGTTCTCTGGTTATAAAGAAGCTCACAGCTGAGGATGTTGGTCAGTACACCTGCAGAAGGTTCAACAAATCAGGACAAAAAGAAGGTTCAGACTCTGTAGCTGAGCTGTCTGTTGTTAACAGTGAGTATTTCCATCATAATGTTTTCAGATTATTAGAACATCAAACTGAAACATTACAATAACTATAACTACAGTGATGATTACTGTAAATGTTATTCTTGTTCTCTCTTTTTTAACAGTAACTGAATATAAGGATGATGACACAGTGACATTGAAGTGCTCTGTGTCCACATATAAAGAATGTAAATACACTGTGAAGTGGCTCTATGGTAACAAAGACCTGAGGATGTCACAGTCTGCCTGCAGTGTGACCTTTGCAACATCTGATCACATTTACACATCCAAGAACTCTGAGATGTTGAAGTGCCAAGTAGCACATGGTGGAAACGTGCAGGAGTTTATCTTCAGTCAATCTTCTGGTCAGAGAAGGGATACGTAAACATTTCAGTCCTTACAATAACTTCATCCTGTTATAAACAAAAAGAATTTTTTGGGGGATATGATCATAGAAAAAGTGCTTGTATGATTGGGTGAATAAGGCGAGTTGTATAAAGCGCTTTGAAGTCAGGTAAAGTAGAAAAGCACTGCAAAAGAAGCACAATTTAACAGACTGCAGAAGCCCGCTCCTACCAACAGTCAGCGTTGGATTCTTATACACGATACACTTACTTCACTTCAGCAAGTTCCCAAAAATAAGCTGTAAAAGAAAACATCCTGTGGAGATGTATTAATGGAAAGAAGGAAAAGGGGAAGTCAGCTTAATGAGGCTGCTGTTCATTTTCTGTTCCAGTTTATAAAAAAGCTTATTTTTAAAAAACATTTGTCAGTGAAATAACATTATAACCAGAACAATATTTCTTTGTTGGTCATTTTAAGCAAATACAATGATCTTAACCGAGTAATTTTATACAACCTAAAACACATTTGATTTTTATACATCAGGATTTTAAAAAGACAAGAACCTGCAGACATAATGTGTTTAATGTTTTTCTTTTTCTTCAGGTGTGTGGAAGTTTATTGTTGTAGCGCTGGGGTTAACAGTACTCATAATGAGTGCTTTCATAGGCATCATATGGAAGAGAGTTAAAGGTGAGAGCTTTCACAAGACTGAGCTTTCATCACCAGGGAGACTGCAGAAACCAGGATGGACTTTCATTCTAAAAGCTTGAATTGATTTTTCTCTTTTTCAGAACACAAATCACAGATGAATGAAAATGCTGTGAGTTATAACACTTTCATGCTATATACGAGTAATCAGTCTTTCTCACTGATGTGATTATAGTCTGCTGTGTTTATGAGGCTTCTTTGTCTGTTTTATTTGTTCCAGGAACTCAGTTTAAACCCTGCAGTGACTCTGTCTGCTCCAGGAACCATTCAGGACTCTGTGAGCTCAAATACTTACTCACCACTAGGGATGGGTATCGTTTAGGTTTTATCCGATACCGGTGCCAAATCAGTACTTTTGAAACGGTGCCGGTGCTCAAACGGTGCTCAAACGGTGCTTAAAGAATGGAGAACACAAAATTGCTCCAAAAACCTCTCATGTTCAGCTGGTTTTTTGTAAAAAGATAACAATGTTAGCCTTTTCTGCAGCTATGGGGCATATATGGTATCACTCTTGGCTGGAAGCAGTGCTTAAACAATGGAAAAAACACAAACTTTATCCAAAAACCTCTCATGTTTAGCCGTTTCCCTCTTTTTCTTTGGTCATTTTAGCCTTTTTGGCCAGAGTGAAGGGAGTATCTGCCATCAAACAAGAAGACAGCCGCATGTAGCTACGATGGTGCTAGTTCACCTTACATGCATTAATGTAATAACGTGGTTAGCCTACTCAACATAAATTACACACGAACAACATTAAGCTACTCACGCAGAGACGAACGGCTGCTGCTGCTGCCATCATCATCCTCATCATTTCTGCTACACTGGCAGTGCTAGGGGCCAGGACTCTCCTCTCCGTGTTTTTTGGGGATGTTGCTAACTCCGGGTCTGATAACAGGCACCACACCCACAGTAGATGTGCTCGGTGTGAGGTCTCGCAGTAAGCTATCAAATACAGCGCATTTCTGGCCTTTAAAAAAAAAACAAAAAAAACGCTATGCGTCGCCAGGTATTTCATCGGATTTGATGTGTTACTTCCTTTGACAGTATCACAGTATCAGCTTAAAGCACTTGTTGCTGCTGAGTTTGTAACGGAGCGCAAAGGCTGATTTTATTTCCAAGATGTTTTGTGTTTTTAAAAGGAAGGAGACCTTCCTAAAAACGGGCAGAGCAGTGGAGCCGCCAAGGGAAACACACAATTTAAAACTGTAGAATTAAAAAATAATTTATTATATTTAAATAGTTAAATGCAAAATGAATTAAAACCACCTTGGCCAAGGGATAACACAATAAAAATCAATAAAACACAACATTAAAAGTCCAGTGGAATCCACCACAGCATAAAAGTCCCAGGGAGTTAAGAAATCCAGCGAAGTAAAAGGGAAACCCAGCGGAGTCCTCTCCTTCCTTTCCGCATTCGCGTCTTGATATGCTAGAGAAAGGGAGGAGCGGCAGTCACTATTCTTCCGGCAGTTTTTATTCAATAAAAGGGGATAAGTCAAAGACTTACCCCGGGTGGGCAGAGCTCTCAACTCCGCCCGCCGCTTCTTAAAAACTGCAAAGCCACACAGCCGTCCCGTGCCTTCCGCTGGTGCTGTCTCCGCTCTCCCCGCTGGTACTGTCACTCTCTGCACTGGTGCCCTGTGCGCTGGTGCCCTGTGCGCTGGTGCTGTCCGTCCTCCTAACGCCCAGCTCCACCAGCCCTTCGGCCTGCAGGCGCTGCCGCCTGGCACCACTTACTCCTGGCCGTCTCTCAAGCCTCTCGGTCGAACTCCTTCCTTTGGTCTGCCAGGCCCTCTTATTGGCCTCTCTGGGATCTCTCGCAGGTGTGAACAGTTTATTATCAGGTAGGGGCGGAGTCTTTCCAGGACAGGTGTTCAATTTAAATAAGATAAAAACATGCAATAAAGCTCATACAAACAAACCCAATATACAATATTAAAATATTAAAACAGATAAAACATTGCAAAACATGCACAATAAAACTCTAAATAACTTGTCCCGTTTCCACCCCGTGACAAGTTTGCATATTTTGCTGTGAAGTACAGCCAGACTTTTGACCGCTTCGCCTTGGACATTTTTAATCTGTAGCTCTGCTCTAAAAGAATGTACGTACCTGGGCCCGCCTACTATCCTCGGAAACGTAAAATGATTGGCTAGAAGTGTATCACAGCTCAGGAAAAAAAAGCACCGAAATAAAGCACCGAAATGTGCGCTGCTTTTCGGTCTGGTTACTACCGTTTATGACAGAACCAGTGCCATCATGGCACCGGACACCGGTACCCATCCCTACTCACCACTTGTATTTGTTCTCCCATATGTTGAATCTAAGCATTACTGAGCAGTCTCTATGTTGTCGTATCTGTGCAGGCTGAATCTGAATACGCTGTTCCCTATTCCTCCATCAGCTACACTAACAACACCACCAGTAAAGCTCAGGTAAGCTGTCCTGTTGGTTATTCAGGTGATGTCAGTTAATAACAATAAAAATTCCCATGAAAGAGCAAGGTAAATGTTGATATCTGAGTGTTAAGAATAAATATTAAGATTATAATACTATTATCATATCTGCCTTACCCTACATTATTATGGTCTTAATTATTTTGTTTTTTGTGTATTCACTTTCAGGTTGTAGGTCAAGATGATGATGATGAAGATGATGACACAGTGACCTACATCACCATGAAAAGTCACATCACTTCTGCTGCACCCTCCAGTGATCCCAGCAGCCTCTATGCTGCCGTTAACAAACCAGTGAGAGACACGTGTTGACGAAACAGCTACAGCTCATACAAGCTTTCTTACGTTACACTGGTTATGGTTGCGCTCAGGCCCTTTTCAACCTGTTATTTGTATCAGATTGTGTAAAAATGTTTCTAATAGGCTTAAGTTCTCCATGTTTAACAAAAAGGATATTATACTGCTCATTTACATTTCTAACACAGAATGTTGCACTATGTTTTATCCATAAATTGTCTCCAGTTTGACAAAGTTCAGAATTTATTACTGTAGCAATCCCTTTATCCAGAAGGGGGTGCTGTATATTCATTATAACAAAATGTGAAGCAGTGGAAGAAATGATCTAACATCCTCAGACATAATAAAAGTCACATGTTACATCAGCTGTTTCTGCTTGCAGTCATTTAACCATCTATATCTCAGAACTGTTTGAGTGTGTGTTTCAAAGCTGAATTAGTTAATTATTCCGTATTCAACAATATAGAATCGCAATGGAAAACAACAAACTTCATTTTTACATTGGGCTATACATCCTGTGATTAACACTCCTCTAAATCCCTGTGCTTTGTGAAAATCATCTCTTTGGGATTTATGATCCTGCAAATTTGTTCGTCTCTGTAAACTTTTCGATTGGACAAATGGGAGAGAGGGGTTTCACCCACTCAAGGTGCATTTCCTGCTACTCCCTCTACTCGACGCAGCAGGAAAACTGTTATTCCACCACACAAGGAAAAGAAAAAACAGGGTTTTCAAAGTGTGTGCTGCTTCTCATTGCAATTGTATCTGTGGCGTCTGATATGAGCCCTTTTGGTTTGGCGGTGTGCGTAAACTCTGAGTATTATGATTCAGTTTCTCATATTGCAGAAGTAAATAAAGTAAAGTGGACAGGACAACCAAACCTTACTTAACTATCTAAGAGATGAATTTTAGGAGTCACTTTAACAACAACTGGCTGTTAATAAATGAGGAACATGAAAGCTGTGACAGTCTGGTTGTGTAAGAATAATGGCAGAAATGTGAGAAAGAAAGCTGAAAGTCATAATGAGGAAGTCATAGATCGAAAACTACAGGAAGAAGACACGCTTATGCTTTAGAAGCCTGAGAAGAAAGGAGAGACTGAGAGACATGATGGTTACATTTAGATGGATAGAAATGTTTCTGTTCTTTGTACTCATGCTTCAGTTTGGAGGTAAGGATGATTTTTACACTGTACATCATCTTAGGATTTGAAAACTAACTCTTCTTTTTAATTTTAGTAATATCATTTTTATTTAGCACACAAAGCTGTGGTGTTTCTGTGAACAATGAAAACTGAGTTTGATGCACTCTTGAAAAATGTAGTGTTAACATTTTTGATTCTGTCATGTTCTCAGGAGTAAATAGTGGAGATCTTTCACTCTCCTTCACTGTCAGAGATGGAGATAAAGTCACTTTGCCTTGTGAAAATCTCATCAACAATCATCACAACTGTGACACTACTGTCTGGCTCTTCACTGATTCAAGAGGCACACCATCAGTAGAGCTGGTTAATCTTGGACAAATCAAAGAAAAAGCCAAATCAGACAGACTGAGTGTTACAGCAGAATGCTCACTGGTTATAAAGAAGGTCACAGCTGAGGATGTTGGTCGTTACACCTGCAGACAGTTTAGAGGCAATCCAGGGAGACAGCAAGGTCCAGATGCTGTGGTTTATCTGTCTGTTGTTAGCAGTGAGTATTTGCAACACTATATTTTGAGCTCAAACCATCCTGTTAGAACAACATGCTGACAAGTTACATTTTGAAAAAAGGAAACTTATATTTATTTGGTATTTCTCTTGAATTTCATCTTCACCAGTGACTGAACACAAGAAAGCTGTTGAGGTGACTTTAAACTGCTCTGTGTGGACATATGGACGGTGCAAACACAAAGTGAAGTGGATCCATATCAGTGAAGCTCTGGATAGAGATTACTCAAATTTAAAAACATCGGAGTCTTCCTGCTCTGCTGCTGTGACATTTCTGAATGATGCATCACTCATATATCAACTTATGACTTTAACTGTAGCGTAACAACAGAAGGAAAAAAAGAGCAGCTTTTTACCTTCAGCGCTCAGTCATCAGAAACCAGGAGAGATTCTGAAGAACCTTTCAAAATAACTTTGCATTAATCTGACTAATTACCTAAAATATCCGCTCATTTTATTGATCTGAAGCTTTACAGTTTTTTCTGATTTCTTAAGCACATTTTTTGTAACTATTGGCTAATTTTGCAAAACTCTTCACACAAATAAGAAAACCTGTCACCCAATAATCAAAACATTGTAGTTCTCTTGTAAAAGCAAACACAGCTAGATTAACTCTTCACACCTTCATAAAAATGGTGTTTCCGTATCAAACAGTACACACAGGCCATCATCTACTAAGCACACAATGCGCCAACTGCACACTGATGGTATGAATACAAAACACATCTGGCTTTTGCTTTCTCTGTGCACAAGGTAGGCTATGTCAGTTTGAGCTCATACTTCTGTCATAGATCCATAAGCATAGAGGGATCCAAACTTCAAGTACTGGTGTTTATTCAAACACATCAAAACAAACACAAGTGTTTATTTCCAAGTATAGGATTATTTGCAATCGCCATAATGACTATATGGGTTACTTGGTCTGCAGTGAACATGCTTCCTCTGCCCCCAGCATCTGGTCATCTAGCAATTCTGTAAAGTAGCAATTTCAGTATTTTTACATCAATGGTATTGGTGTGTTTCTCATTGGCATATGGCAGTGCTACAAATCTTTGTGCGAAGTGACTGTACTCACCGATTCTCATTTCAAGATGTCCTTATGGTACTTGCTACAGTGTAGCGGCTCGAGTTAGGCTGGACCCGTTGGCCAGCTACCCTCAGGGTCATTCCACGGTTGATTACATGGTCCACTATTGTAGCTCTGATGTCATCAGCAATTCTATTTCTTACTCTTCCTACCCTTCCTCTCCCCCTCTCCTCATCTTCCTCTTGCTCCTCCTTGTCCTTGTCGTCCTCTTCATTCTACTTCTTCACCTCCACGTCCTCTTCCTCGGCCTCCTCTACTTCTCACTCTTTCTGCTCCCTCCATTGTACTCCGCACACACAGCTTACCTGTATTATAGTGCTTAGGCTGATTGCAAAGTGGACTAATTATCTAAAAAAGTTTTCACATGTGAAAGTGTGCCAGACAGTTGGCAAATTAGTGTTAATGATAGCCATACAAAATTGCAAACTGAGTGCAAAGCAGTTTTTGTGCTTTTAGTTTTGCAAACTCAGTGAGTGGTTTTGCTATAAGTCTGAATAGTTTTAGAGATTGTGCTACAGGAATCACAGTTAGGGTTTCAGCATTCAGAAAAAACTGTAATTGACTGAATTTAGTTTCCTAATGAAAGGTCCACTGAATTTTATTCAGGTGAGAAATCAAATACTGCAACAACAATAAAATCAGAAACTACAACTGGAAACACAACAAAAGAGCTGGAAATCATGGATGATTCAACAAAATTACAAGGTAATCAACAATATTCAGCTTTTTTTTTTTCAATATTTCTATATTTTAGAATGAAATGTTTTAATTTCAGATACATGTTTTTTTTCCTCTGTATTCATCTACATTAAAAAACAAAAACAATCAGAAAATGACATTTAAAATATTATTTTCATGCTTTTCATGCTCTGTCTCCAGGCTCATGCTGGTACAGGCTCATCATAGTGCCTCTGGGTTTAGCAGCACTTATAGCAGCTGTTGTGGTCATCAACATCTGGACAAGAGCTGGTGAGAATGTTCACACATAAGCAAGAAGGGTTGATAAACCAGACATGAAGCTCTGAAGAAGCACGGGTTTATGATTTTGTATTTTACAGGTGTGTAAAGATGGTGAACAATGAAAAAGTCCAGTCTACTGAAGTAGCTTGACCAACCCTCCAGCTTCTATCAGATCTCACTGATCAGCACATCAACAAGCTTTATATTTGCACGAGGAGCAGAAGCTTTTAAAAAGGGAATCGTTGTTTTTGCCTTAGTCACAGTTTGGACAACAATTTGAAATCTTGATATGATCTTTTTAGAACCACAGTGACTTTTCTAAAATACCTGCCTGCATCAGCGGTAAAAAGCTCTTTCTCCTTGTACTGTGTTTTTTGGAGGTGTACATTGTTTTTCATCAGTTTTCAGCAGGCAGGGGTAGCTTTTGGTGGTTTTCTGGACCACAAAAATAGAAACACGTTTGACATGTTGTTTTCTCTTTCTGCAGAAGCCTCCTGTACAGCATGGTTGTTGTAAAAAGAAATACACATACAAATATTTTTCTTTTACATCTGCATTTGCTGATCATTTCTGAATTTGAAAAACATGCTCTCACTATTATTTCCAAAACACTCCTGTTGGCACTTGGGTAATAGATTTCAAAGCCATTTTTCATTTCTTTCTTTTTCAGCTGCAGAAAGTTAGTTTAGAGTTTTGAGCTTAGTTTTATGAGCCTGAGCCTGGATACAAGTCATTTGTATGTGGTCGAATCTGGTCTGCGCTCAAATGAGTTTTGATTGATGATGATGTAATCACACACACTGTTATCTTTAATGGATTTGAACATAATGCAATCTTTAAAATAAATAAAAATTCTAAGCAGAAAGTCTGTTTTGCATCTCTCACTTCAGTCACTTTTGGTGTCTTGTTTCCAGTCTTTAACTCTGTTATTTTAAGAACAACCACTTCTACCTGTCCCAGTTCCATAAGTACACCCTATCTTCGTTCATTTCTCTCCTTTGAACTCTTTGACAACCCTTCCCAGCATCCTGTGACTGGTTTGTGCTTTCATGACTACAAATGTAAATTTGGATTGGATTTTTGCCCTATCCTGTTAGCTTCTCTATTTGACTTTAAAGTACATTTAAATATGCCATTCAGCCACAACTTTGAGACCTGCCTGTCACAGTCAGGCTGCAAAGCTGACTGTGTGAATAAAGGAGGTGAACCCAAGTGCAGACACTCTAAAACAAAACTCAAGCTTAACAGAAAGCGAGACGTTTATTAAGGCTGGTAAGACATTGCAAAACAAAAGCATAGAGGGAGCCAAACTTCAAGTACTGGTGTTTATTCAAACACATCAAAACAAACACAAGTGTTTATTTCCAAGTATAGGATTATTTGCAATCGCCATAATGACTATATGGGTTACTTGGTCTGCAGTGAACATGCTTCCTCTGCCCCCAGCATCTGGTCATCTAGCAATTCTGTAAAGTAACAATTTCAGTATTTTTACATCAATGGTATTGGTGTGTTTCTCATTGGCATATGGCAGTGCTACAAATCTTTGTGCGAAGTGACTATACTAACTGATTCTCATTTCAAGATGTCCTTATGGTACTTGCTACAGTGTAGCGGCTCGAGTTAGGCTGGACCCGTTGGCCAGCTACCCTCAGGGTCATTCCACGGTTGATTACATGGTCCACTATTGTAGCTCTGATGTCATCAGCAATTCTATTTCTTACTCTTCCTACCCTTCCTCTCCCCCTCTCCTCATCTTCCTCTCCCTCCTCCTCGTCTTCCTCTTGCTCCTCCTTGTCCTTGTCGTCCTCTTCATCCTACTTCTTCACCTCCACGTCCTCTTCCTCGGCCTCCTCTACTTCTCACTCTTTCTGCTCCCTCCATTGTACTCCGCACACACAGCTTACCTGTATTATAGTGCTTAGGCTGATTGCAAAGTGGACTAATTATCTAAAAAAGTTTTCACATGTGAAAGTGTGCCAGACAGTTGGCAAATTAGTGTTAATGATAGCCATACATGTGTATACTTTTGCTAGGAGTGTGTTGGAAATTTGGTAATTGAGTGTTGTGCAGTGAATTGTGCCTACAGTTTTGCAAAGTGTGTGTTACAAAATTGCAAACTGAGTGCAAAGCAGTTTTTGTGCTTTTAGTTTTGCAAACTCAGTGAGTGGTTTTGCTATAAGTCTGAATAGTTTTAGAGATTGTGCTACAGGAATCACAGTTAGGGTTTAAGCATTCAGAAAAAACTGTAACTCCAAAAATGACCTCAGCCTATGTGCACAGTCCTTTCTGGTCACAAAAAAGACCCTATGGTACTGGTAGTTGGACTTTTGTGTTGCATTTTATGTGTTTTATATCATTATCTATCTATGATTGTTGCAGATGTTTAAACACTCAAAAGTAACTGGAAGTTGCACTGATGTAATGCATATATTTATTCAGGCTTGACTTCAAATCCTTCAGTCATTTAGAAAATAATAAGGTCAAACTCACAACTTCTGCTGTTTGCATTTGTTCTTCAACATTATAAAACTAACTTTACAACATGAGACTGTGCAATAGATAGATTTCAAACTGAAGGGAAGTGAACTGTTGCTGTCAAACTAAGCCAAAAGAAGTGGTAACAAATTTTGACATCGTTGGCAGAGACGGGTCAGTGTAGATCCTCCTGCATCTCAGAGGGCAGTAATCATGTTTTCTTTACTGTGTAGGCGGATCATGAAGATGGTGTTTCCTACATCTCCATCAGCTACACCAACAAGGCTAACAGTGAAAATAAAGTAATGCATATGATATGTTTCTGGCTTCATCAGTGCATTAGTAAATGATGTTTTCACTGTGTTGTGTTACATGTGGTGAAACATCCTGTGGTCTGTGTGCTTCCAGGTTCGGGATAAATGTGAGAGTGATGAGACGGTTACCTACTCCACTGTGAAAGCTTCCTCCACAGATCCCAGCAGCCTCTATGCTACCATAGAGTAAACAAAAAGGAAACTTAATCATCAGGTCATTGCTTCTGTGAAAAAGCTTCGTCCCTATAAGAATTATCGGTTTGCTCAGTTTAAAAGGAGGAAGCAGTTGTGTGAGTGCTTAAAGAGCAGAATTTGTAACATTTGAAAGGCTTTCAGTTTTATTTTATCTTTTGTTCAAAGTTTTGAAATGATGTACATAGATGTGTTTATTTTGCTATTTGCCTGTAAATTTTCTAAAACTGCAGTAATTTATAAGTTTAGTTTCATTTTTTCCATAAACAATTATTCAAACATTTGTGTCTCATTACTCTAAGCATCAAAAGCAGGATTAAATGGAATCAGGCATCAGAGTGGGAGGATATGTCTTTACCTGTATGAAAAACACAATTTTACATGAATGAATGAGAAAGTTTTATTATGTTGGTTGCATTTCTCTACTGACAACAAACCTTCCCTCTGGTGAGCAGGTTTTTTCACAAAGGGCTTAAACAGATGCAGATGACACGGCCATCATGGGGTGTATCTGGGATGATCAGGAAGAGGAGTACAGAAGTCTGGTGAGGAACTTTGTCGCATGGAGTCACACAAACCACCTGCAACTCAACACCTCAAAGACTAAGGAACTGGTTGTGGACTTCGGGAGGTCCAGAGAAGGTCCACTGCCGGTTCAGATAGAGGGGGAGGAGGTGGAGGTGGTCAACAAGTACAAGTACCTCGGGCTGTGGGTGGACAATAAACTGGACTGGTCATGCAACACAGAGCACCTGTATAAAAAAGCCCAAAGCCGACTGTACTTCCTCAGGAGGCTGAGGTCTTTAAACATCTGCAGAAAGACCCTGTATTTCCCTCAAGCTATCGTCCAATTTCTCTTTTAAATGTAGACCTTAAAATAATCTGCAAAGCTCTTTCAAAGAGATTAGAGAAAATGACCCCCCTCTTAATTCATCCTGACCAAACTGGTTTCATAAAAGGTCGGCACTCCTCAACAAACACTCGTAGATTACTTAATTTAATAGACTACTCATACGATAAAAACATCGAAGCCATAATATTATCTCTAGATGCAGAAAAAGCATTTGACAGAGTTAACTGGAAATTTTTATTCGCAACTTTACACAAATTTGGTTTTGGAAACTCTTTCATAAACTGGATAAGAATATTATACAATTCCCCAACAGCTCGTATCAGAACAAATGACCAGACATCCTCCAGCTTCTGTCTCCTGAGGGGCACCAGACAGGGATGCAATTTTTATCGAACCTCTAGCAGCAGCATTTAGACAGGCTACAACAATTAAGGGCATAAAATGTAAGAACATAGAACATAAAATCAGTCTCTATGCGGATGATGTGTTGCTTTTTCTGCAAAACACACAAACCAACCTCTCTGAGGTAATTACTCTAATAAACTGGTTTTCAAGAGTTTCAGATTATTCAATTAACTGGCCAAAATCTACAGTTCTCCCCATTAACTGCTCCTTCCATAATTCTTCCTCTGCCTCACTGCAATCCGGAAATATTAAATATTTAGGTATTAATGTTTCTTCTAAGCTTTCAGACTTAACTAAATTAAATCACATCCCACTTCTAAAGAAAGTAGAAGGCGATCTGACTAGATGGAAATCTTTACCCATATCACTCATGGGAAGGGTCGCCACTATAAAAATGATGATCTTGCCAAAAATAAATTACTTATTTTTGATGATCCCTAACAAACCATCACAAGATTGGTTCAGATCTCTGGATTCATATATTTCCAAATTCCTTTGGAAAGATAAACCCCTGCGTATCAGCTTAAAAACGCTACAAAGAACCAAGGATAGAGGAGGATTAGATCTGCCTAATTTTCATCAATACTTCTTAGCCAACAGGCTTCAGTTCATCTCAGAATGGTTAAAACATACCTTCTTAGTTGAGCCTTGGCTAGATGTTGAACAGGCACTATGCAAGGATCTAGAGATTTCAGACCTACCATTTATTAGCTCAAACATCAAAAGACATGAATGCTTTAAAAGTATCAACATCAGCTTTTCTCTGACAGCATGGTGGGAGTTTCTAAAAATAACGGAGTCTTCATTAATCCCATGCAAACGTACACCTATCTGGAATAACCCTGACATATTACAAAACAATAATATGATTAATTTCCCAGAATGGAGTTGTAAAGGAATTAAATACTTAGAACATATATTAGAGGGAACAGAATTTATTCCATTTGACAGACTAGTTGCACAATATGGGATCAACAAGACAAGATTTTTAGAATATCAACAAATTAAATCCATAGTAAAAAAAAAATTTAACCTCAGTCAAGTTGAATTACAAACACCACTAAGTGCGGCACATTTTCTTACTCTTAAATCCCCCAAATTATTATCTAAAATATACAGAACACTTTCTAAATTAGATGAATCAATATCCCTTCCTATTGCAAAGTGGGAAGCAGATTTATCAGTCAGCTTAGACCAAAACTTCTGGTCTCAGATTTGCTCAAAAACCTTTAAATTAATTAAAAATCCCAGTCTGCAATTAATACAATACAAAATACTACATAGAGTGCACTATACAGGTCATCAGATGTTCAAGATGGGCTTTACATCTTCCAACAACTGCTCACACTGTCAAGGCAATACACCAGACAATTACATCCACGCTCTTTGGTTCTGTCCACCAGTGCAAAAGTTTTGGCGCGAGATATGTGAAGACTTATCAAAGTGTCTGAAATGTAACATTCCAACTTCCCCCTTAGTGTGTTTACTGGGCAGCTTAGATAATGTCACTTCAGAAAAGAATATAGCCCATATGATTTTCACTGCCCTATGCATAGCCAAGAAAACTGTCCTCATGAACTGGAAAAATAAAAATAATCTTAATTCTAACCAATATAGAAATTATCTATTAGATTACATTAGTCTTGATACAGCCTCTGCCACCACATCAGATCAATTGCTCTGGGCCCCTTTTATCAGCTCCATCACCTAGTGGGGGTGGGGGGTCATAGTTTGGTCCCGCCTTCACTGTTGTGATCGGTGTGGGGGTAGGGACAGGCTTGGGGCGTCGGGGGGTTCCCCGGAGGCAACTTCCTTGGGGGGCTCAACCCGGGGTAGCGGTCATGTCCGGTTGGGGGCTCTGTTGGCTCTCAGGTGACTGTTTCCTCGCGGCTGCGTGCAGCGGGGCTAGGGGAGGGTCTGTGCTGATGGACGTGGGTTACTGACCTGGTAGCCTGGCTGGCCCTGGGTGGGTCCGGGATGGGCGTGAGGTTCTAGGGGTGCTCCGTCTCTGGGCCGGGGCCCGGGCCGGGCCTTGGGGGCTTGGGTCCTGGTTGGTGTGTTGCCGGGGTTGTGGGCGGGTGGGTGCATGGGGGCCCGGCCCTGGAGCAGGGTGCCGCCGGTGCGTCGAGCCACCTGGGGGGCTCTTCAACTGGTGGGGGAGATGGTCACATCTTGCAGGAGCTCTCCTCTCTTCAGGAACTCTCTCTGCAGGAGGGGGAGATACAGGAGAGGTGGAGGAAGATCTCAGCCTGGGCGTTTACTGTCTTATGTAGTCTGGAAGATGAGTGGATGGTGGGGTGGGTGCAGTTTTCTCTGTGGTGGGGTTGGGTGGACTGTCCTGGGCTCTGTGGGGCCGGGGGGCGCTGCTGCACTGGGCCCCGGTCTGGTTGGGCCTGAGCCCCCTTTCCCTGGCGGGTCGCGGAGTATGGGAGTGCCTACTGGGGTCAGCGGGGGAGCTGGCCCCAGGGAGGGGTTACCTGCCCCTCCCTTCCTTCCCTCCCCATCTCCAGCTGCCTCCCTCTTCCCGCTCCACCACAACCACCCACACATGCAGGCCTTGGAGTAGGGGTATGTCACCAGGGTGCGGAGGAGGCTACCCCCCCCCCCCCCCCCCCGTCCCCTTCTGGCTGCCTCTGCCTCAATTTTATCCCACAACTTAGACATTCACATTATTCACACTCTCATTACACATACATATAGGATCTTGGGGGTGGGCACAATCACGGAGTCCAAATTACCATCAGGGTGTACACCTCACCCCTGGCGTCGTTGCCCACCTCTCAATTTTAAATACACTTAGACATTGAGGGCTAGCAGGAACCTGCTGCTCCTTGGCAGGTAGCTCCATGCCCTCCTGGGTTTTAATTGCACCTTAGAACACATGCATCAACACTACAATGAGCGGGTGGAGGGAGGTTTGGAATCTTCTCCCACCCCCGTTCTCTGCGGCCTGCTGGAGCGGGAGGGCTAGGAGGAGTTGGCCGTCCGACTGCGGTCTGGGGTGTGGGGCCTCCCTGCTGCTACGGAGTCGGGGTGGTCTGCCTCTCCCCACCGCAGGGAAAAGGGTAACACCACCTGGGTCTGGGTGCAGTTCCCCCCTCCAGGGGCAAGGGTACCTAGACCCGGTTTGTAGAGTACGCTTGGGGAGTGTGATCGTGTGTACAGCGTCTCTTTATGTCTGTCTCCACGTTGGTTGAGTGTGGAGTGAGTGCACATGAGAGCATGAGGGTGGGAATGAATGTTTGTGTCTGTGTGTGCCTGTATGTCTGGGTCTATATGTCAGGTTGGGTATCAGACGCCACCTCTCTGGGGACACCTCAGGCCCTCCAAGGTTTGGAGGCCTATCTCCCCCCACCACTTCCCCTGCCGGTGGCAGACTCCCTCAGGTGTCGGTGCGTTGGTGGTTCTTTGTGTCTGGGGGTGGGCGTCCAGGTACACACCGGCTCACTCCTTGGCGGCTGCTTATCGGGGCCTGGAGCCTGGGGCTCGCTCGGGCCCCTTCGGAGGTGGGGTGCCCCCGGCCTCTCGGCCTGGGGCTCGGTCACTCAGGCGCAGCTGGGGGCCGGCGGAGCTCATGGGCGCGTCACTGCAACTCCCCCTGGCTTCTGCTCCGCGGCTGCCCCTCTGTTGGTCTTCCATGGTCTCTTGTGTTCTGGGGGCCTCTGGATGTCGAGAGTTTGACCTCCTCCATACCCGCTTCACACCCTGGAGGACGGGGCTGTGGCCCCCCCACACTCCCTAGCAGATCGTTACATGGAGAAACCTTTGGAATACAAGCATGCTGATCCACACAGGTGTACACACGGGTGTTCACTGCTCGTAGACCCAAATTACACCTTTCTTGGCCGCTACTTCGAAGCACATCTGTCCTGCGTGCTGCACAACAACATTGAATATTTAGTATTTACTGCTGTTTACACTTAGCTAGATTAATGCAATGGTGTTGTGTTTAGTATGTTGCTTTGTTTTTTTTGCTTGTTTTCTATTTTTCTCTCAACAGGTGATCCAGGAGATTTTTATTTTTTTTCTCCCCCCCTTTCTCACTGTCCCTCTCCCCTTCTGTTTTTCCTTTCCTTCCTCTTTCTTTCTTCCTTTCCTATCCCTCACTCATGTCTGTCCCGTCTGTAACATCTGAAAATAAAATATAATAAATAATAAAAACAAAGATCGACCAAATGGACCAATACGGCAATGCCACGATGATCCATTTGGCAAAGTAAATCCATTGGGTATCCTTGTTGGTCTTCAGACAACAATTCTGATGGCTAAAGAACCAAATGGGACAGGCAGAAAAAAAAACAAAAAAACAAAAACATCTGCAGGAAGCTCCTGAGGATGTTTTACCAGTCGGTGGTTGCTGGAGTACTTTTCTATGCTGTGGTGTGCTGGGGGAGCAGCACAGCAAAGAAGGACTCATCCAGGCTGGAGAAACTGATCAGGAGGGCTAGCTCTGTGGTCGGCATGAAGCTGGACACTCTGGTGACAGTGGCAGAGAAAAGGACATTAAAGAAACTGCTGGACATTATGAACAATGCTGGGCATCCTCTGCACACGGCCATAAACAATCAGAAGAGTCTGTTCAGTGACAGGTTGCTTCTCCCCAAGACAAGAACTAACAGACTTAAAAACTCCTTTGTCCCACACGCCATCAGACTGTTTAACTCCTCTCTGGAGGGGAGAGGGAGGGGAAACAGGAGGACAAAGGAGGGGGGAACAACTAAGCTGTAGTGCCTCTTCACCTCACTGTGCAATACCTTTTGTGCAATACTTTTGTAAATAGTCAACGGTGCAATAGACTCAATACTTGAAATGTGCAATTCACTTGTATTTTTATTTTTTTTATTCCTATTTATTCTATTTATCCCCTTTGTATATTTTATTTATATTTGTCTCTGTATTTATATATATGTGTGTGTGTGTGTGTGTGTGTGTGTGTGTATATATATATAACAATTCTCTTTTTGTAACTGTAACTTCGGTCGTTGCTGTGCTTTTCTTTGGAAGTCGAATTTCCCAGAGGAACCCACCCGAGGGATTAATAAAGTTCTATCTTATCTTATCTCTTATCTTAAACTTATCTAAATGAAGAAATTCAGTTCAAGACACCTGAGATTGATCATAAATCAGGACACATACATATGAGAGTTAAAGTGAAAGGAGACAATATCCACTGCAAGTTTAGAATATCTAAAGGACACACAGGCTACACACACAGTGACATTAAACTGCTCTGTGTCCAAATATGAAGAATACAAATACACTGTGAAATGACTATATAACAATGACAATGGCGTGTGGATATCACAGTCTACCTGCTCAGCTAGTGTGACCTTTACAACATCTGATCATATTTACCAATCCAACAATTGTTGGAGATTTTGAAGTGCAAAGTGACACATGGTGGAAAAGGTGGACGGTGGATGTTTTTCCCATTGACTGACTTGGAGAGTGGCCCAAAAAAGTAAATAACAGCACAGGTCAGTGTTGAACAGATTTAAGCACCTGCTCCGATCAAAGTTTAGTGTTGGATTATTTAGACCTTGATCAGATCAATAACATTGAACAAATACATTTATTTCATTACATGACAAGCTTATTGTCATCTGTGAAGTCAGTGAAAACAGTTGTTCAGTAAAGTTACAGTCATGACCACAACCATACCCAAGTATATTACTTTAACCAGGACTAATGAACTTTCCCTGAACCTGCAAACGTTTTTGGACCTTAGGTGTTTTTTTAACCACAAGGGTGTATAGACAAAATACAACAATAGGAAACCCAACAACAGTGTTTTCAGTTTGGAATTATATTGGATATTATATTATTTAGATTTATATATTATATTTTCTATTATATTTTCTGTTCTGTCTTTTTTGGATTGTTCTCTTTTATTTACAGTTTTATTTTTGTTGCCTGCACTTTCTAATAAATTTCACTTCCTTTGTATTTGCCTCCTTGATTAGTCGCAGCAGTGTTTGTTTTCCCATCTAGTTTACCTTCCTTCATTACCTGTTGTGTATTTAAACACACGTTGCTGCTGGAGTGTGTACTTGCTTAATCGATTAGTTGCGGCAGTGTTTGTTTCCCTTTCATTTCCTGTGGGTGTAACCACTCATTCTGTTCGATGCTTACTGTCTGTCTGCTTATGAGATTTCCTGTTGTATATTCAGCTTTGTTTGATGGATATTGTTATCTGGTCCCTGTTGGTTTTTTCCTTGCCCCAATAAAAGTTTGGCTTTTGTTTTGGATACACACTTTTCAATCAACATCACTGTTTTGTTATTAGTTTTATGTCTACAGGGGCCCGTTCTTCGTACGTCGCTTACTACATCCAAGATCAAATGACACATCCAAGATCAAATCATCGCGCTAACCGTGAGCTCGCTAATCCGGTTCCCCGAACACACCTGCTGTTGACGATTACTACAGCTGGACGCAGGAATGTGACATCACTGGGTGTCGTAAAAGGGGCTACGCATCGATAGTAGAAACATTGATCGGCAACCCGCTGATTGGTCGGCGAAAATGTCGAAGGGGCGTGCTCGGTATTTTCCGGCAGCAGAGCAAGAACTCCTGATTGAGGGATTACAGGAGTTTCAGAGTTTAATTAAAACGCAAGAGAACACTGCAAAGGCTGCAAAAGCAAGGAGAGAGGGCTGGCAGAAAGTTGCTGACAAATCAAACTCGTAGGTAATTTAATAATAATAATAATAATGGATTGGATTTATATAGCGCTTTCCAAGGCACCCAAAGCGCTTTACGATACCACTATTCATTCACTCCCACATTCACACACTGGTGGAGGCAGCTACGGTTGTAGCCAGGCTGCCATATCGCGCCATCGGCCCCTCTGGCCAACACCAGTAGGCGGTAGGGTAGATCTATCATATGACACTATATTGTCCAATATCATATGGCATTATATTATATTATAATATGTTATATTATATCCCCTTTCACATTAGAGCCACAACAGGACCCACAAGAACATGGGAACAAGTAAAAGTGGAATACAGGAGTATTCTACAGAATGGTAATATTTATCTCTTATATTGCTTTGCGTCTCTTGGCAAGGTAATACTGGCCTGTAATACTCTGTTAGTTTGTTCATAACAGCAACCAAGAAAAGGGCAGAGCAAAAAAAGACAGGTGGTGGTCCTGCACCCCCTCGTCAACAAGTTGGTTAAGTAAATAATACCCTCACGGGAATATCGATATCTCTCTATGAGCACACTGTCGCGCTGAGCTAAAGGATCCTGTCTGTCCCGCAATATACGCTGAATTCTGAGGACTCTCCTTATCAATCTTGCACCTTCCGCAATGGGTTGGTCGCGTATACGGACAGGACATGGCTGCGACAGGCTTCCCAAATCCACCTTCGCTTTTATAGCCGTGGTCTCTCATCTTGATTACACGAAGTAATTTACAATTACTACTCTGAAATATGAATTAAATCTGTAATAATCACATACATGTAATAGAATGTTAATAGTTCATTTCCCTTTTTTAGGAAATGACCTGTATGTATCTGTGTGACATCAATAAAAGGATCAAGTGCTGCATTATCTTTAGTTACATTGATAATATTTATTTATGGTGAAACAGTGGTGGAATATCGCTGTTGCTTTCGTATAAATGAAGCGGACATACCTGCGTGGCCGCGATCTAATCCTGTTTACATAAAGTAAACCTGCTCCCGAGCAGGTTTACGCTTACGGCTCTGTTGCTATGACAGCAAGTCCCGGATGAGCTTCGGGGAACCGACTGATCCAGGATCACGCGAAATCGTCAACAATCTAATCCGGCTAACCTACTTAGCGAGGTACGAAGAATGGGCCCCTGGAGTGTATAATGGAAGATGTTAGGCTGAAGTTCCCCATGTAACAACCAGCTTCATTTATTTTTGTAACAATTACTGTTGTCCAGAAGGGGGTGCTGTATAATAATTGCAAGAAACTAAGCTACCAAATTTTTTTGGAACTTTTTTTTCATATTTTATTTTTTCATAAATGAGTGTTCTTTATGTAAATAAGATGCCAGTGATGTTTCTTTAAGCAAAGCAAATTAAAGTAGTTGCAGTCCAAAAAATGAAAAAAATAAACATCCAAATTCAAACTCTCTCTGCTTAAGTATGTCATTAATCTGCACTCTGAAAAGTAATGGTGACATTTCTACTTCTCTGGCATATTCTCAGTAGATCTTTCTCTTTCCTTTACTGTCAGAGACGGAGATAAGGTCACTTTGGAGTAAAGGAAAACAAAGGAACAAAGGAAGCAAAACCCAAGACAATGCACACATGGAACATGTTGTGGAGGTTTTCCATTTAAATAAAGCCTGCAGACGAGCGGTGAGCGGTAGCTAACATTCTTTAATCCAAACACACAAAGAACAGAAAACCAAGCTTGTGGAGAGCCTACATGACCGCGGGGCAGGTCAGCAGAGTCTCACTGAGCCTAGCATGGCTCTCAGTTAAATACCTTCTTCAGGAACAAAAGGCAGTACACAGCTGTTTCACACATTAAGGTTCACACTCCCTTCAAGGTTCAAGGTTCAAGGTTCTTTATTTGTCACATAGTTATACAAGTATAACACACAGTGAAATGTAGCCTGACACGCTCCTCGACATGTGCAAAAATTGGGGGGGGGGGGGGATGTAGAGGAAGAACATTATATATATATATATATACATTGGGTGAATGTGCAGTAGTAGCAGCAAGCAGGTGAATTCTGTACATTAATATGAATAGACATCTGACTATTTTACAGGATAGACAATATAAACATATTTAAAATTAAAGGAATTGAAATGTACATTGTGCCTTGGTTTAGTGTCTGGAAGAGTCCTGTCTCAGTCAATTATAGATGATGTGAGAGGGCGGGTGTGTGTGTTTAGGGCACGGATGGCTTGGGGATAGAAGCTCCTCTTGAGTCTCTCTGTCCTTGCCCGGAAGATGCGGAACCTTCTACCAGATTGCAGAAGTTGGAACAGTTTGTTGCCAGGATGGGACGGGTCCTTCAGTATCTGCGCTGCTCTAGTCCGGCATCTCCTGGTGTAGGTGTCCTGAAGCGGGGGGAGAGCAATCCTGCAGCAGCGTTCTGCTGTACGGATCACTCTCTGGAGAGCTTTTTGGTCCTTCACACAGCTGTTCCCAAACCACGATGTCATGTTCTGTGTGAGGATGCTCTCCACAGCGCCTGTATAGAAAATCCTGAGGATCTTTGGAGAGACCCTGAACTTCCTCAGTTGTCGTAGGTGATACAGGCGCTGCCTAGCCTTTTTGGTCTGGACCTGAATGTGGGCAGCCCATGTCAGGTCTGAGGAGATGTGGACACCAAGATACTTCACACTTCCTTACAACACCTCCACCATTTGTCTTACAGTATGGGTGTCAGACATGTTAAAATCCAGTGGCACCAAGGCATTATACAATAAAATAATGTGATTAATACATAAGTAAAAGAAATTCCTATACAAACACATGCTCAACAAAATAAGACAGGAAATGAGAAAGGTAAACAGGGGTGCTAGTTTCAGTCATTATGCAAATCCAGTGTTATAAGGATGGGGAAAGGATGAGACTAAAGCAGTCACTTGAATGAGTGGCACTGAAAATGTGAAAACCTGCCACTGCATCCACATGAACAGAACTAGCTTTTACACTAAGGGAGGAATAAAGCCAAAGCAACTAGGACCTGAGAACTAAATACATTTTTTTAGGTTGCAAGAAAGTAAAGCAATCTAAAATACAAAATATTCCCACTTATGTTTATTCTGGTCATTTGTGGATAACACCTCCCCCGCTCTGCTGCTGCTCATTAAAAATGAATTAAACAAGCTAAATCATTAAGAGCAAAGTCTTGCTTACCATCACCAACATGGATTCTGTTAAACACTGAACAAGCAATATGAGTTTGCACAAGACAATTGGTACAAATACATACTTTGATATATGGCAGTGGACAGGAAGTGTGCTGTGGCTTTAGTGGAGATAAAACTCTACAACACATTATTTAATATCCTATAAAATTACTCTTATTTACCTCCACCAAAATTAGTAAGACTGCAGTGTCAGTTTGGTTGAGAAGGGGTCTACACATTTGAAAAACTGAGGGAATTCATATGATCTACATTAAAAAATAAATACAAGAAATAACCATAACATTGAAAATGACCACAGCCTGAATGAGGAGGAGACAGGAATAGTGATGGGATTTCCGGCTCTTTTTACAGATCCGGCTCTTTCGGTTCGGCTCACTAAAAAGAGCCGGCTCTTTCGGCTCCGAACCGGCTCTTCAGGTTGTTTTGTTGCTTTAATTAATTTATTATTAACAATAATATAAAATTATGCACAAAAGGAATTACTAACGTAAAAAAAGTGGTTTTATTTATATATGTTTATATATAAATATATGCGGTGGCCCCTAGAGACAAAACACGTACAAACTCCAAAACACATTTCTAGCATGAACTGAACTTCCAAAGCAGAGCTACTAGATCACTTAAATTACACAATTGAAAGCATGTGTGTATTGTTTGTGTATTTATACACAGGCACTCATATATATTCAAATAATTTAAAAAAAAGTTCATTTACCTGTTACTACCACACACCAAATCCGGTCGTTGGTACTTGCTGGCTTGTGTAGCCACAAGATAACAAAGGCTCAACACTGCGCCCAGCATCCTGGAGCACTTCTGTTGTCTTTTGTACGTGTTTTGAGTTTTTATGTGCTTCTGAGTTTTTATATGCTTCTGAGTTTTTACGTGCTTCGGAGTTTGTACGTGTTTTTACGTGTTTTGGAGTTTTTACGTGTTTTGGAGTTTTTACGTGTTTTGGAGTTTGTACATGCTTCAGAGTTCGTACGTGATTTGAAGTTTGTATGTGCTTTGTCTCTAGGGGCCACCGTAAATATACTTTTATTTATTCACTCCACATAAAATGTAATAAATAAATCACATAATACAAAAATCAACTATTCACATTTCAAGTTTTAACTATTTAAATTTTCAGCTTTTTTCTTTTACAAATTTAAAGTGAAAACAACACAAAACACTGCAAACCACAACACAATTAAATATAAATTATAATATGAAAACAAAAAGAACATGCATATTCTCTGTCATATGGACCTGCATGAATAAACTTTCTGAATCCTTTATCATCTGCAACCGAAAATAGTTGTGGATGATTACTATACCTTTCTAATGTTGTTGTCCCTGCCTCTCTTTCTCTCTCTCTGGCTCTGTTCCTGTGCTACTGAGTGTAACTACCGCCCCTCCCCCCCCCCCCCTCTGCCCAGCGTAAAGCACAAGGCTCGCTTGCAGAGTGAAGCAGAAAAAAAGTGCGAGAGAGAGGCTGAGAGAAAGAAAAAAAAAACCACAAAAAAAACCACGTGACGGCTCGCGATAAGGAGCCGGCTCGCGTCATTCACGTCAAAGAACCGGCTCTAAGAGCCATTTCGTTCGCGAACGACCCATCACTAGACAGGAAGTAAACTAGATAGGCATGTGTCTTTGACAAGTACAACAGAGTTTGCCAGTTATAGATGTGACAAAATAAGAAGGAAAACCAGAACAAAACGTGATGATTGAACACAAATTCTTCAACATTTCTCTGTTTCTGTTGCTTCTTTTTTCAGGTAAGGAAACCTTTATTTACAACTAAAACCTTTTTGCTATTTTACTTAATCTCAACAACAAATTTCAAACACACATTTTCAGATATGAAAATTAATTAGCTTTGAAAACCTCTTCCTACTGTAACACTTTATCAGCATCTAACTTACTGAATAGATTATTGTTAAGATTAACAGATGCATGAAGTAGTTTTGAATAATTCACTGTCTTAATGATAGACGTCTGATATTGATAAGTATGTTCAGTTACAATAGTCACCAAACTCTTGTTTTGTCTCAATTATTAGGTGTAATTTCTACATCAATTTTCTTTTACCTACTTTAGCTTTTATGCTGTGATACTTTCTGTTTGCTTTCTGCATTTATTTTTATATTCCTCCTTTGGAGTCTTTGTGGAGCAAATCAGCTGAACTTGTTTTGAACTGGTTGTTAAGAGTAAGCTGAAAGTCTTTATGAGGACATTATGATTCACTAATTAAAGGAAGCTCTCCGTGTATCTAGATGTATTACAAGGTCTGTGTTTTTTTTATATTTGTGCTTCAGTTTGAAGGTAAGGATACATGTAATACGTAAGAGATTTTTTTTCTTCTTTTGAGTTTTACTTTATTTTGAAATCCAAGAGAGCTGTGCTTTTGTTTGACAACCCAAACCAAGTTTTTTGTTAGTTCTTTTGTAATAAGAATGTAAATCGTCTCCGTTCAGACAACTATTGTTTTTTTTTCTGTTATATTCTCAGGAGATCTAAGTGGAGATCTTTCACTCTCCTTCACTGTCAGAGATGGAGATAAAGTCACTTTGCCTTGTGAAAACATGATCAAAAACCATCACAGCTGTGACACTACCACCTGGCTCTTCACTGATTCAAGAGGAAAAGCAGCAGTAGAGCTGGTTAATCTTGGACAAATCAAAGAAACAGTCAAATCAGACAGACTGAGTGTTACAGCAGAATGTTTACTGGTTATAAAGAAGGTCACAGCTGAGGATGTTGGTCGTTACACCTGCAGACAGTTTAGAGGCAATCCAGGGAAACAGCAAGGTCCAGATGCTGTGGTTTATCTGTCTGATGTCATCAGTGAGTATTTACACCACAATATGTTGAAGTTCAAACTGTGTTGTTAGAGCAACATCATAAAACATTACATTTAGTGAAAAGAAATGTATTCATACTTTTTAATTCTTCTTGCGTTTATCTTCACCAGTGACTGAACAGAAGAGCAGGGATCAGGTGACTTTAAACTGCTCTGTGCAGGTACATGGACATTGTGAACACAAAGTGAAGTGGATCCATTACAGTGAAGGTCTGAATAGAGATTACTCAAACATAAAAACATTACAGTCGTCCTGCTCTGCTACTGTGACTTTTGTAAATTCTTTATACAGTCACATATCTAACTCTGACTTTAAGTGTAACGTAACAACAGAAGATGGCAAAGAGCAGCTTTTTACCTTCAGCCCTCATTCATCAGGTAAGAAAGGAGGAGAGATTTTAATGATTATGATAAAATTTTGAAAGTAACTTCACATTATTTGCTTATTTTAACAACTTAAAGTTTTAACTGACAGACAATTTATACAGACAATTTATTAGTGAAAGGGCCACTGAATCTTCTTTTTTCATTTAGGTGAACAAACAAACAAACATAATCACAAGGTCTAAAATCACCTTAAAAGTTGTAAATGCCAGCATTGAATGTAGATGTATGTATTGATGTGTTTCTTTGGCATCAACAGCAATAAAGCAGAGGTACGAGATGCTTTACAAAATGTACAAAATAGTTTAAATAGCAACATTCAAATAACTTGTGTAACACTTTCTATCCTAACTCTTTCATACAACTTTATCACAAACAAATTACAAAAAAAAAAATGATAACAATAATGAAACTTTATCGCAGGAACCAGCTGCTCATCATCTGTTCCACATCCACGTTTTCCATGACCTTAATAAACTCATTGAAGGAAATGCAGCCATCTCCGTTTGTGTCAGCCTCCTGGATGGTCCTATCAGCAATGCTGCCGAGTTCTTCATCTGAAACGTTGACTCCAACAATCATCCGCAAGACCTGCAGGAGCTCATCTCGGGAGATCTTGCCATCTCTGTCCAGGTCATATAGACGGAAAGCAAAAAGCAGCTTGTTTGTTCTGCTGTTCAGGGGCTCTGTAGCTGAGGGGTTCTTGTTCTTCTCGTTGTCTTGGTCGATTGGTCTGAAGTGAGCCAGGGTCCGCACGAAGCCCCGGAAATTTACCTGGTCCTCTCCCTCAGGAAAGAATCCGTTGGTGATTATATCTCCCAGAGGGTTGATGGCCAACTCGGGGATTCTATGGAAATCATCTCGACTGAGGGTGCCGTTTCCCCCTTTATCCAGGCTGGTGAAACGTCTGTACAGGTGAGTGATCTTCCTGTGGGAAAAGCCAGTTTCCTTCTTAATTTCTTCAATGTCCTCAATTTCCTCTTCTCTGAGTAATCTGCTGAGTAATCTGGACACTCTGGATCCCATGGTGAGATGTTAACGGAACTTTACAATTGAGATGATTCGCTAAGGCGTCTTGCGCAAGCTCTCCAAGTGTCTCTATTAAAGTTAGCAAAAAAGCTAACTAACTGAAGGAAACGGTTTCCAGGGCCTAATCCGTGGATCGACTTCCTTCGAGGCGTGGACGTCTATCAGCAGAGAATGTCCCTTAGTCTGTAACACAGTCAAATATATTCTCAAGTAATATTCAAGCATGCCATTCAGCGTGTTAGTACGAGCTCGGGAGCAGCTTGGGAGAACAAGAAAACAGAGACTGCTTCAGGTTGTCTTCCCAAAGTGACTCAACTTTATTCACAAGTACAACAGTTTATATAGAGGGTAAAATTCATGAGACAGCAGATTATCAGTTTAAACCAGTACAGACCAAGATAAGGGAGCGTCTTCCTGCCCTTGGGTGAAGAAGCATCCTTTGTGTAGTGTATCAGTTCAGCTACAATTGTGATTATCTCAGCGACATATTTTCAAGGCACAAAACAAAGAGTTCTTTCATTAGTGAAAACTGAAACAAACCATTTGGCCTTCAACAGGCGTCTAAAAGATTAAGAAACTAATGTAGCTGAGGGAGTGATCTCTGTGGTATTTCAACCTTGTACCAGCCTGTGATTCTCACACATCAATTCTTGGGTCAAAGAGAAAAATAACTAAAACAAAGGGGCCTTATTGAATGACAGAGTTTTCCTGCATAATGTCACTATAAAACAATATCCAGTAAATGCTACCATGGTACTAAAATACCTAACAGTTCCCCTCTTTTATTATTTTTAAAAATAATAACTCAAATAGAAAGGAAAAATCACAAATGTAATAACATAATATAAAAAGCAAATCATAAAATGTAATAGTTCACAACCTAATGTTCAATATACACATCAGGAACATCATTGGTAACATCTGGCACATCCTCAGGATCAATTTGTGCTAATTGCAAATACATTGAAGTAGCTGTACTAGTAGCTATATGGGTTATCATTGAGAATGTGGCTTGCAGAAATGTGAACAGGGTTGCACTTTACAATACGAAATAGTAAATAAAAATCCTAAGGTTAATGCAGTAGATATGATTAATAACCTAAATATATAAAAAAGACAGTTCTTTAGTCGTCTCCTGGCCTGGTCCCAGGTTCGAGAGACACCGTATAAGCGTCGTGTGATGACAATGGGCATTTCATTTTCTCCATTATCAGGATGAAACGAGTCTATCTTTATCAGGTTAGACATTGTGTGGTACTCTAGGCTTTCTGTTCCTGCTGGATGTTCGAGTACCTTGTTGTTGTTCTTTCAGGCGTTGTGTGTTAATCAGTGATTGTGTGTGTGTAGGTGGATTGGATCCGGGCGTTGGCTCGCCTGAGTCGTCATCTACTTGATCCGACGCCTTAGGTGGTTTGGTGGGGCTGGTCTTAACCCTGCTGGCATGAATCCACTGAGGTTGTCCGTCTGTTAGGATGCTGGTTCTCGTCACTGCAAGTACAGTCTGGGGGCTGGAACACGCGGCCTCCCCGAGTGCCCTTGGTTTTAGCGACTTTACCAACACCGCATCTCCTGGTTTCCACGGATGGGTTGGATCTATGGAAGGGAGAGGCTGAGAGAGACAAACTTTCTGATAGTTATTATTCAGTGTTTCTACCAGGTTATGAACATAGTCAGACAATGCAGTGTCTATGTCCCCTTCCAATAGCGGTGCCCCTCTGGAGGCTGACCATGGTGTTGGAAACGGTCTTCCCATGATTATTTCAAATGGAGATAATTTGGTTGCTGCGGATGGAGTCATTCTAATCTCGCAGAGGATTTGAGGAAGTAGTTTGATCCAGGTCATTCCTGTTTCTATCATTGCTTTAGTCAGGCGATTTTTTATGGTCCTATTCATTCTTTCTACAACTCCTGAACTCTGAGGATGGTATGGTACATGATATTTCCAGTCTATTGCTAGAGTTTTAGCACACTTTTGAATTACTTCTGATGTAAATGAAGGTCCTCTATCACTGTTAATTTGGTGAGGTATTCCAAATCTGGGTATTATTTCATTGCACAACTTTTGACAGACTACTTCTGCAGTTTCTTTTGATGTTGGATAAGCTTCTACCCATTTACTAAATTGGTCCACTATTACCAGTAAGTACTTGATGCTTCCTTGTGCTGGCATGTGTGTAAAATCAATTTGTAATGTATGAAATGGGAAATCTGGTTGTGGTAAATGCTGATGTTTTGCTTTTGGTTTTCCTACATTAGTTCGTGCACATGTTAGACAGGTTGCTAATATGCGTTTTACTGCGTGTGATGTTTTCTCGATTACAAATCTTGATTTTATTGCTCCTATTACCCCTCTTTGTCCGACATGACTCACACCGTGAAAATGGCGGACAAGGATTGGCAGTAGTGAAGATGGGAGGGCAATCAAACCCTCAAGGTTTTTGTATAAGCCGTCTCTGTTATCTAAGGTACAATCATTACTTTCCCAGTAAGTGTAATCTAAGGCAGAGGCTTGCTCTTGTATGAATTTTAGGTCAACATTTGTTTCTAAATAGTCTGGGAGCGTGACAAGTGGCAGCTGTAAAGGCAAAGATAATACTTCCTTTCTGGGTGGTTGCTGTGAGGCAGCAGCTGCTTTCGCGGTTACGTCTGCAAGAGCATTTCCCACTGCTTCGTCTGTGTCAGCCGTGCTGTGCCCCTTCGTTTTAACAACTGCAATTGCCGATGGCAGCTGTATAGCCTGCAAAAGTCTTTGAACAAGGTCAGAATTAGCGATCGATTTTCCATCAGCAGATCTAAATCCTCTTTGTCTCCACAATGTGCCAAAGTCATGCACCACACCGAATGCATAACGGCTATCAGTGTAAATTGTTACCCGCTTATCCACATGTAACTCACAGGCGCGTATTAAAGCCATGAGCTCTGCTTTTTGTGCTGAGTGAAATGGTAATGAGTGAGCCTCTAGTATGATGTCAGGCAATGTCACCACCGAATAGCCACAAAGAAATGAGTTGTCATTTGGTTTTGAACAGGACCCGTCCACATAAACAATGACTGAGTCTGGGATTGGTGTCTGCTCTAAGTCTGGGCGTGGTGCTGTGGATTCCTGTATACGTGTCATACAATCATGATCGTCAGGGTCGTCTGAACCATCCTGTCGGTCAGAGGAACACAGCATACGAATGAGTAAGTGTGCTGGCGAATTGGGTGTGCTGCTTGCTTTTATAGTGAGATTTGCTGTTGAAGTCAGTGTAGCTTCATAACCTGAGCGACGTTGTGCGGTCATGTGTTGTGTAGTTATGTTTGCTAGAATGGTCGTGACCTGGTGATTGGTGTGTAGAATAGTGTCATGTGAGAGTGTGAGCTTCTCGCAGTCCCTTATCATGATAGAGCAAGCTGCTACTGCTCTCAGGCAGGCCGGCATCCCCTGAACTACTGCTGGCAGCACCTTTGAGTAGAAGGCTACTGGACGGTAGCCACAGCCATGCTCTTGGGCCAATACACCTGCACAGGTTGTGCCGTTCTCTGTGACGTACAGGTGGAACGGTAAGTGGTAGTCAGGCAGACCCAAACAAGGGGCGGAGGTCAGCGCTCCCTGTAATGCATTGAAAGAGGCAGTCATTTCTGTGGACCACAGTATTCGAGGAGGCTTGTCTTTTTTGCAGCATTCACGCAGAATGTGGTCATGAAAAGAACAGTCTGGTATCCACTGTCTGCAATAGTTCACCATGCCTAGGAAAGACACCATTTCCTTCTGTGTAGTGGGCTTAGGGACAGAGGTCACAGCTTTGACCCTGTCTGTAGTCATGGAACGTTGTCCGTGAGACAGTGTAAATCCCAAATATTGAACAGAAGTCTGACAGTACTGCATTTTCTTTGCTGATGCTTTGTGGCCAGTCTGTTGGAGGTGCTAGAGTAGCATGTGTGTGGCAGTTTGACATAGTTTTTCACTTTCAGCACAGAGGAGGAGATCATCTACATACTGGATCAGAGTACAGCCCTCTGGAGGAATGAAGCCGTCCAGGGTAGCACGTACCACCATTGAGAAAGCCGCAGGGCTGTCTACCATGCCTTGGGGTAAGCGAGTCCATGTGTACTGCTTATCTCTATGTGTAAAAGCAAATATCGGCTGTGTGTCCTCATGCACAGGTACTGAGAAAAAGGCGGAGCACAAATCCACCACAGTAAAATGTGTGGCTGTTGCTGGAATAGATGTCAGTATGCTGGGGACATCTGGGACAAGAGGAGGTAGAGGCATAATGACTGCATTAATTTGCCTTAAGTCTTGTGTGAAACGCCATACGCCAGGTTTGTTAGGCTTTGGCACAGGATTGACAGGAGTGTTATATGGAGATACTGTGGGCTTTATTACTCCAGCTGTCAATAAATCTCCTATGATGATGTCTAAGGCTGCGGCTTTTTCAGTGGAAATGGGATATTGCTTGACATATACCGGCTTGTTGTTTTTCAGCTGAGCATGATAAGGTGTACAGTCAATAAATCCTACATCATTCTCACCTCTTGACCATAATGTCATGTTTTGATATTCAGCTGGCAATGTGACAGCAGAGATAGTACAGTGTATGGGGTAGGTTAGATCTGTGTGTCGACATGGTGCAGTAATGTCATAGCCTATGTCTGAGTTATGTGACAAAACCACTGTTCGGCCTTCACTGGTGTGTGCAGTTATCATTGTTGTTGAACAGTGTGAGAGAAACAAATATGTGGCTTCCAGGCATGGGGCTACCTGGTAACGGTGTTTGCACATGTTTTTGACACAGAGTGTGACGTGGGATACCAGTCAGATGGATATTGAGTTCATTCTCCGCTGAGGCGTCCAGCTGACACAGAGGCTGTTCCTTCTCCATGGTGTCGGTGCATAGGGCAGAGAAAACATAGCTGTTATCAGTATCTGCAAACATTTCACCCTTTGTGTTAAATGAAATACACAAGTTCATTTTTGCCATTAAATCTCTGCCTAATAGATTCACAGGCGAGTTTGGAATAATTATGAATGGATGATATGTAATTTCGTCTGGTTTTGGGCCCCAGCGTGTCTTTAGAGAATGAGTTTTGGGGCATTGCACTAGAGTTCCGTTTATTCCCATGGTGTTGATGCACACAGAGGAAACAGGCCCACTATAGAATTTTCCAGACAGTGAACTTTTAGTGGCTCCACTGTCAACTAAAAAGGAATAAATCTTTTCACCTATTTCTATATCTAACATGGGCAAGCTTTCTGTGTTACGGGACAATTGCAAATGCAGCATCGTGTGTAGTGCTTCACACTGTCCCTCATCTTCACCTGGGCCTCCCTATGGTTGGTCCAGTCTTTCGTTATCATATGGATGGGGATTAAAATGTGGATTATAAGGTTGCTCCCTAAGTGCAAAGGGGCCATTATTTTGATGTGATTCCTGTCTGCGTTGCCAGTTACCTTGTCTGTAAGAGCTCTGCTGACGCCTAGTGGCAGGAGCTGGTCCTGTGTTTTGTGGTTGAGACCTATGTGCTGCTGATTTGCATTCCCTCCTCCAGTGTCCTATTTTTCCACAGTAAAAACATACGTCTCCACTCCTATCTCTCCTTCTGAAATCTCCCTGCTGCGCTTGTTGAGGGGGCGGGGCCCCTGCATACATCATTTTTTCACTTTCCTCTGAGCCTTCAACATCAAAATTCAACATAATCTTAACACTTTTAGCCTTCGTGCTGTTGGGGAAAAGATCTGCACCAGCTTTTGTTTTGACAAGTGTGATAAAGTTCTTTATTTTCATGTCATAGAGATTATCAGTGGCAGTCAGCTTCAATAGTTGTGAACATTCTGGATGAATATTGTTTAAGAATGTTGTTATGAAAATCTGATCATTTCCTCCTTCAGGCATGCATGCCTCATTAGTCCAGCAGTGTGTGAAACGTTTCATAAAAACTAGAATGGATTCATCTGGCTTTTGCTTACACATGGTTACTGCATTTAAATCAATTTTATCTCTAGACATTGTGAGCAGAAATTTCTTTAGATTTTGAAAAAAGGCTGTGATTTTGTCATCGTTTATCCACAAAAACGAGGTGGTGTTGGCTGCTTGGTCATTTTTAGGGTCTAGTTCCTCTACTTCTTCAATAAGCTGAGATTCAGTCACACCTGGAATTCGTTGACATAATATATATCTATAATCAGGCCCACCCAAGTGGTGGTATCTGGTACTTCTCTGTAATGCAGAGACAAAGGCTGTAGGATTTTGTAGAGGATCGGGAAGTTCTTTAATGGTTGCTGCTAACTCTGAAATTTTAGGGGGTTGAATGCAACACATGTCCCCTATTATCATGAACGGAAGGGAGGGGCTGACGTCATTAAATTGTGATCCCTGCTTTTCTTTATAACGGGTGTTTTTGTGGGGGCCCTCTTGAGTTTTTTCCTCTTTTTTCTGCTTTAAGTAGTTCCTTATTAAATTTCTGGTGTTAGTTATTGCTTTTGGCACAGTTAAACCATTTGCTACTCTAGTGTGGCGCTGAACATGATTATCTATGACGGAAACTGCTTGCTGCAGTTCAGCTTCCGTACGTTCAGTTAAAGGATCTTTCATGATTTCCTCACACTCTGCCATTAACTGTTTTGTTTGCTTTTTATGTTCCTGTAACTCTCTTTCTCGTTCAGTGTATTCTCGTTCCTGTCTTTGATCTAGGTTAAACCAGTCATCTTCTTCTGATTTAGGTGTCATTTCAGTGCCTTCCTCACTCTTTTGGGATTCTGCTGTTATATCAGGATATACGCGCTGATGACGTGCAGCCGCCGCAGCAGCTATTAATTCTGTCTTTTCATCATAAGGCGGCGGAGCCGTAGGTTGAACGGATGGGCATATAAGGCTAGTTTTTTCTGCAGTGGATTTACTAGAGCCTACACTGGCTTGATTTAAAGCATTTACGTCTGGCTCGGGTCCTTTTTTCCATAGTGGTAGCATGCGATTGGTCACATCACGACATTCTATCATATATTTTTTACAGGACTTTTTAATCAGCCTACTTTCCTTATCACAAATAGTATTTAACATTTCTACTGACCTGTTTTCTGGCGATAATCGTTCGGGATAGGGCTCCGGAAATACATTAGGATGCATTAAACTTACAGTTCTTAAGTTCGAGACGAAATCAGTCACGTAAGCACTTCCGCATGTTCTGGATACGTAATCATGGAAGTCTTCATTGATTCGCGAGCGTGGGTTAAACGTAACTGGAAGTGGGAGTCGTACTGAGCCGCTATTTGTGATTTTATATTTTATTTTTTTTCGGTTTTACAGTTAATTTTGAGTTTTTATCGGACCCGTCTAAGGTCTTTGAATTATTCTGACCCATGGTCAGTGATTTCCAGAGGGGTTTAGACGCTTTGAAGGATTTAAGTTAGTTTTTATTTTTGCTGTGGCACACCTGAGGTTACTTGATTTTTTTGCTAGCAATTTTATCTTTTTAGTGAGCAACTTCTCACTTTTTAACGAGCAACTTCTCGTTTTATGACCCCAGGCAACTTCCTGTGTCCTTTCTGCTGGTGAGCAACTTCTTAGTTTATGACAGCAGGCAACTTCCTGTGTCCTTTCTGCTTTTATTTACAAAACAACAGGCAACTTCCTGTGTTTCTATGTGGGCCACTAACGAAGGCTCCTCAGCGTATCCCACTTGTTACTATGTGGGCCACTGAAGAAGGCCTCGTCAGCGTATCCCGTTTCTATGTGGATCACTGAGAAAGGCATAACACAGTCTTATAAAATAAAAGACGAGTGCCTACCTTCGTCAGGATCCCACTTCTGACACCAAAATTGAAGGAAACGGTTTCCAGGGCCTAATCCGTGGATCGACTTCCTTCGAGGCGTGGACGTCTATCAGCAGAGAATGTACCTTCACCTATCAGCAGAGAATGTCCCTTAGTCTGTAACACAGTCAAATATCAAATCAAATCAAATCACTTTTTATTGTCACATCACATGTGCAGGCACACTGGCACAGCACATGCAAGTGAAATTCTTGTGTGCGAGCCCCACAAGCAACAGAGATGTGCAAACACAACAACACAAACGAGCAAAATACAAGAATGGCCAACCTGAAACTAATAAATATATGTACAATATATAATAGTGTATGCATTTCTGGATGTGTATACTAAATATTTTCCTACGTGTGTGTGTGTGTGTGTGTGTGTGTGTGTGTGTGTGTGTGTGTGTGTGTGTGTATACACATTTTTACAAATTAAATAGTAAAAAAATAAAATAAAATAATAATAATAATAATAATAATAATAAAATATATAAAATATACAGAGTTGAATATGTGCAAAACAAGTGGCATTTATATACAGTGTGGAGTGCATAATGTTGAAATATATTCTCAAGTAATATTCAAGCATGCCATTCAGCGTGTTAGTACGAGCTCGGGAGCAGCTTGGGAGAACAAGAAAACAGAGACTGCTTTAGATTGTCTTCCCAAAGTGACTCAACTTTATTCACAAGTACAACAGTTTATATAGAGGGTAAAATTCATGAGACAGCAGATTATCAGTTTAAACCAGTACAGACCAAGATAAGGGAGCGTCTTCCTGCCCTTGGGTGAAGAAGCATCCTTTGTGTAGTTTATTAGTTCAGCTACAATTGTGATTATCTCAGCGACATATTTTCAAGGCACAAAACAAAGAGTTCTTTCATTAGTGAAATCTGAAACAAACCATTTGGCCTTCAACAGGCGTCTAAAAGATTAAGAAACTAATGTAGCTGAGGGAGTGATCTCTGTGGTATTTCAACCTTGTACCAGCCTGTGATTCTCACACATCAATTCTTGGGTCAAAGAGAAAAATAACTAAAACAAAGGGGCCTTATTGAATGACAGAGTTTTCCTGCATAATGTCACTATAAAACAATATCCAGTAAATGCTACCATGGTACTAAAATACCTAACACTAACCGAGCTAAAACGGCTGCTATGTTCGGTTAAAAGTAGTGATGTGTCCTGTGTGTCGAAGCTTCGAATCGCGCGTCGGGTAATCGCGGGGGCGTTTTTCTGAAGCGCGAATCGAGGCTTGCGTTGATTACGTATGCAGTGACGTTCGAGGCCTCGCGGGCAGTCCGTACCACGTGACTGATTCGGGAACTGGTTCACCGGTTCGCGCCAGATTCGAAATAAAATGGGCAGCAAAACACAGCTGATTCCCCCATCACATCGTGTTGTGGAATTGGATTACGTACGTGTTACATATGGAACTCCAAAGTGTTCAAAATTAAATAAATAAATAAGTCATGATGAAATAAATAACTATGTGAATAAATAAGACACAGATATGTAATGTGAGAATGATATTGTGAAATAATTGAACACATTTTGAAAAAAAGGTCATTATTGTGAAATATATTGCATTCTGCTATATAAATTTACTTATTATTGTGAAATATTATTTCATGATCATTATTTTTCACAATAACAGAGATTATTCCTGAGGCATTTTATTTATTCCCAGCCGTTTTTAATCCAAAAAGTCCTTTTTTCAAAGTCAGTCTTTATTTCAAAATCCCGTTTTTCCCAATGGCCTATTTATTTCATAATGTGACTTTTCAGCAGAATGACTTTGTCTGTCAATCAGTGTGAGTGGGCTTGACCTTTGCGCCTATTGGCTGATCGTTTACTATCGACTAGTTTTCCTGGATACCTGCTCCGCGGACGGCTGCTACAGGTAGCAAAAACGTGCTAGGTCAAAAGTCACGGAGGATGGCGGACTGGTGTGAACTTCAGTCAATTCTGCTCATTTTAGCAGATCAGATAGAGAGGGATCATTTACCTGTAGATACTGTTTTGAGTCGTTTAGATGATGTTTCTGAAATGCTTGGGATGATAATTGCTCTTCAAGATGTTAGCATCGATGACAGCATTGTTTAAGAATCGAAAGTTTAAGATCGATTCAGCACCGTGTTCGTTTGGAATACGCCGAGGAAGAACAGTCTTCAAATGTTGGTCGTCCACGTCTTGAAATCCCGGCTGCAGCACTCGGGACTTTCGTGCTGTCCGGGATAACCATCGGGGTAATTGCCGATATGTTTTCTGTGTCTCCGAGCACAATTAGGAGGAGAATGACGGAGGAAGGTCTAAGGTAAGTTTATGCTGTAATTTAACACCTGTGTGAGTCTGTACACAGCATTATTTAGATGTTGACCTTAATTATGACGTTTGATATTGAAATATTATCGCTTACTTTTTTATTGTGAATGTCTAAAATAAGCGGGGCAGCTACGGCTAAAGCTATCGGCGCCATCTCGTTGTTGAGACACGTTTAGCCGGCGCAGTGTTAGCTGTTAGAGTGTGTTAACTCGGAGACTGGGGGCAGTGGAGCCTGTAGGAACCTTTTACACAGAGTAGACCCACCAGCTTTCCACAGTCTACTTACTTATCACATCTTGGTAGACAGCAGGGTCATTAGTGCTTTAAATAGTACATAGTTGAATGTTTCATTGCTGTTTGCAGCTAATTGTTCTCTGATAACACATAACAAAGTTGATGTTAAATAGCAAGTTTATTGAAATGGTTTTGTCTATTTCAGCAGCGTTTTAAATATCATACTTTCTCTGGTGTCTTCGGTAAAGCAAAAACAAGAATACATTTACGTCCTTGGTTCTTTCAGGAAAACGTTTTGTTGAGACTTGCTGTTATACTAAAAAAAAAAAATTTTGTGCAGAAAATCTGATAGGTATTCTTCTATTGGGAATGAGGACTTGGATGCAAAAGTGCTGGACATTCAGCGTCATCACCCAAATGCCGGCTGCAGAATGATGATGGGACATCTACGATCCAGAGGCATACACATTCAAAGTAAGCTGATATTGTTTGAATATACAAACACCAGTTTCTGGCCCAGAAAGCATGTGTCAGTGTAGCCATGATGTGATATTATAATGTAGGCATCAAAAATGACTAGGCATGTTCGCATCACTGTTATGCAGTTATGTTCCTGTTTGAACCAGTTTGTACATGATTCTCTCTCCCTAGTAAATCTGTACAGCACCTGGATACTTACCTGAAGCAATGAAGATCTGTCTCATAAGCATTACAGTGTTTACAATACAGTCTTTTTGTAGTTGGTAGTACTAAGACATGATCTGTTTGTTAATCAGGATTTCGACTGATTAACGAGTCAATGAGACGAGTCAATCCAGAAGGGGTCATGATGCGACGGTTATCTATTCAGACTGCAAGGCGTCGTCAGTACAGTGTACCAGCACCAAATCACCTTTGGCATATCGATGGAAATCATAAACTAATTCGGTCAGTACTTGCATCACCTTTTCCCTATTCCATTGAAGTAACAGAATGTATGTATAAAATTGTAAAATGAAGCCTTGAGTTTGTAAATGTCATCTTAAATGCTGTCATATAAGGCCATTTACAGGATTTGCTATAGTCATGTCTGAGGCTTTACATTATGCATGTGATTCCTTGCACTACAGATCTTTCTGTAAAGTGTTTAAGTTTCCCTTCTATTATTTCTTTTACATTCCTGTTATAACATGTTGTCACTTTATATGGAACTGAAATATTGGTCTTGCTTGTATGTAACTGGGGACATGACAATGTTTTTTCTTGTTTTGTTTTTTTTAATTCTGCCTTGTCAGATGGAGATTTGTTGTCCATGGTGGGATAGATGGTTTTTCTAGGTTAATTGTCTACCTTAAAGCTGCCACCAACAACAAAGCTACAACAGTTTTTGATGGTTTCTTGTCAGCAATCAGACAATATGGCATACCATCAAGAGTCCGGTAAGAGGTGTTTAACAAATACAGTATGTCAAAAAACTCTGTATTGGACAGTAGTTATATTCAGATTGTTACTCTCACTGACTCGGATCAAAACTTCTCTACTTTTTTTCCAGGTCAGACAAAGGAGGGGAAAATGTGAAGGTTGCACATTTCATGGTGCAGACAATGGGGGAGAACAGGAACTCTCACATTACAGGCAGAAGTGTTCACAACCAGCGGTAAGGACAAGTAAATTGATTGTCTGTCTTACTTTTTTTTTTTTTTACACATGCAATTGTAATAAAACAAATGGTTTCTGAGCATAATTGACTGGTTTTCACTGTGTCTTATAGCATTGAGCGCCTGTGGAGGGATGTATATGAAAACGTCCTTGACCTTTTCTACACAATCTTCACCCAGCTGGAGATTCAACTGATTTTGTTTTCTAAACTCTTTTTAATATAAACTGACAAAAAGCAATAAATGCTCACCTGTACTGTGTATTTTACACTGTCAAGTGTATTAAAGGAACTAGAACTCACTAGATTGTCCGTTTCTTTGAACACTGAATACAGTAAAGTGATGCAAGAAAGAAAAATGGTCTAATCTTACCATGTGGTTATGGAATCAATCCTAAATCAGACCAAAACCTGAGTCAGTAGAGTTGAGACACACCTGAATGTCCATTAGAAATGACTCATAGGTACAGTAGTGTGCAGGAAGACGTAGTACTTCAAAACAGGTGGAAGACTGCTGTTGACCACTTCCACAGTCATTTCTCTCGGCAAGACTTCCCATCCTGTCCAAAACTTGATGAGGGCTTTTCGTTGTGCACAAGACGCTGCAGTGGAACATTGTTTTGAGCTATAATGACATCCTATATTCATTATTTTGAGTCTTTTATGGAGAAATACCTTAAAAGATGAACAATTACATAAAGAGCACAAGACATTTTTGCCCCACTCAAATTGCTGTTGTAGCTGTCATAGATATTTTTATGGTAACAAAGCTAAAAGTAGTTGCATACAATTATAATGCAACTGATAATGCCACCACTCTGTTTTTTATGTATTGCATGGAGGCAGTATGGAGCAAATAAGAAAACAAAATTATACTATAGTGTACTTTGTTAATGACCCGAGATCACTGGACTGTATGTAATTTACCAAAGTATAATCAGAGAAAACCAATAGCAAAATACCTATCGCAGCAGACTTACCATTTTCAATGAAGGACCGAAGGTAGCCTGCCACTCTGCATTTATCCTCAAGAGAGCATTCCTCTTCCTCCTCATCTTCATCTTCTGTGGCATGTCTGATCTTGCTGTCAGAAGCGGCCATACCATGGTCTCCTTAAGCCCTTTCCTCAGCTGCTTGACTTGACGGCTTGTTTGTGTTATGACCTACAACAGTGAGACCAAACCAAAACTGAAGTGTGAGTCCGTAAAGTAAAACACACTTTAAATGTTAAATACTTAAAGAACATCCACTGTACTGATAAAGCATTTCAAATGGCCTCCAAAGAGATTTTTTTAATGTATATGAAAAATGTACTTATTCACATCCAAAGGTTTGATTTGCTTTTCTATTTAAAATTTACATTTATTGGGGAGAGTAAGTCCGTACTCACAGCGTGGAATAGCAGACGTTCATACAGCCACTTTCTATTGGTTTGTGTGACACCTGGCAGGTCCCAAGCCAGGGCTAGCTCGAGAACATTTCTTCGTTCCAGTTCTGTTAATTCAGCAGTGCCATCAAGCTAGGACAGAGGGGGAAAAAAATTAGTCAGTAGTAGGTACTGATGGCTATTCAATCTTGTCTCTAAATTTAATATTTAGTGAAATAGTAATTCTTTAAAATAATGGTACAAAAATGCAAACCAGCTGAATAGTGCTGCGGATATCAATATCAGGGCAATCCTCAATCTGAACTGTAGCTGTTTCAGGTGAGCCACCAAAAAGGACATGGATGATTGCAGGACTTATACCAGACACACACGGTCCACCATGAATGAATGAATGTCCCATTATTCTTCCTAATAATAAATAATAAAAATAAAACATAATAAATTCACTTAGCCTAACATTGCATGGGGGTAAAGACAAACAGTTTTGTAACTGTATTCAATCTAGTTTTCATCTTTACGGTTACAGTTAGGATAATGTAACACAAGTAATGCTTTTTCCTTTAGTGCTGCACATGTATTATTTTAAATTACTATTCCTCTTATTTCTGTACATAACTTTCTTACCTGCCACCAAAAACATGTCACTCTCAAGCAAGGTCTGAGAAGTGGACGGAGTCAAGTGTTTTGGCTCACCGTCAAACAGTCTTGTAAGATCTGTGTTCCCTGAAAAGAGTACAGCTAGGTTATGGTGAGTATGAGAAATCCAGGCAGTAATTTTAACACAATTAACTCATTTACATAACAAATACATTTTCTTTACATGATGAAATATTCTCTTATTTAATCCACTATACATGTGCCCAGTCTAGTTTCATACATACCAAAATTCAAATGCAAACCAGACTGTACTAGAGAAACTGCCTTTGAGAAGAAGAATCTCTTCACCCCTTCTCCAACAGCAACATCCCCTAAAAGGAAGAAGAAGAAAAGAACTTGTGAAGTTTCGGATTAGTCAGTCACTGGATTTCTAATGTTTTCACAATACAGAAAAAATACCTTCCAGTTTGCAGCTGACAGGGCCCGCCCACTCTACCTTTGGAGCTTTGTAGAGGGAGATAAGTGATCTCTGTTGATCCACAATACTTTCCCGCAAGTCCATTTGCAGGACTACTGCCTTTCTGGTCTCATACTTTGAAAGTAACTCGGACTTGTAGAGCCAGGCTGCTCTGGTTGCATCTTGTTCACATTTCCACTCTGAAAGGTACACATTTGTATGGATCACATGAATCAAAAGAAATAAAATATATGTATTTTTTGCCATTTGTCTGGTATCTTCCTAACTTAATTCCTGTCACTACCTGGTTTTTCCCCTAGAAGTGACTTTTCCTCATCTTGATGAGATGCATCTTCCTGCACTACCACCATATCACTTGATGATTGCTCTGCTCTTGCTGAGGTTATGGTGGATTCCAAGATGATACTATCTGGTTCCTCTACCCCGCAGGACAGATTCCAGGCATCACTGTTGCTACAGGATGGGACCTCTGACCTTGCTGTTGTACTACGAGTCTGCCTAGCCTGACTTTCAGTAACAGACTGAGGTTCAGCACCACTCAATGAACTGTGAGAGGGATTGGCAGAGATTTCAGCATCCATCACCAATATATATAAAGTGGACTTACTTAGTTTCCACACTATATACTAAAATATATAGAAAATCAAAGATGTTCCTTACCTTGTGCATTTAGTGATGTGGTTTTTCATTTTATTTAAAGGAATGTTAATGTCACAATTCAGGCATTTTGTGGGGGGTCCTTGTTGCTGGAGGGTTGTCAGGCTCTACAGAGAATATGGAGATAAAAAATATATTTAATATACATTTGGTGCATACTGTGATAAAAAATATTTTGACAGTTCTGCAATCGCATTTGCCAACATGAGAAGCAGAAACAAATTGTAAACACAAAATGACATATCTCCTTCTAAACCTTTTCTAACAATTGCTTACATACACATTCAGAACCATTATTACTCATATGCAGTCATGTTTCTAACCAGCTGACAGCTAAAGTGATTTGACACATAGTTGAGCTTAGCTAGCCATTTGAACTAGTTTATTAATACATGCAAATAACATATTGTGACCCTAGTCATTACTCACGTCTTCCAAATCAATACTTTTCTGCAGTGGCCTTATATAGATCAAAGCTTGTCCAATTCCACTCAACGGACTGCGGAGATATCGCACTGTATATCCAGTGTCTGGGCTTGGGATTGTGCACAGGTTACGGCTTCGTGTTGTACCCGAGATTCTCAGCAGTTCAAACCCTCCTGTGTCTTTCAGCTGAGGGAAGGTATCCTCAATCATTGCCTTGACCACTTCTGGGTCATCATCCCTTCCTGTAAAACACATTACTTGCTGTACATTACTACAAAAATGGTACATATAAGAGTAAAAATGTAGTTAAACTGAATCTTGAAATATTAACAAATGACATGTAGCATCACCTTGGAATGAAATCCGTTTCTCTCCAAGTCCAGCTGCTGCTAGGTCAAATTTGACTGCTTTAGCTGGCACTGTGTCTGACATATGATCATGTAAACAGAAGAGAGCGCACAGGATAAATACAAGGCTACCCTACCGCCTACTGGTGTTGGCCAGAGGGGCCGATGGCGCGATATGGCAGCCTGGCTTCTGTCAGTCTGCCCCAGGGCAGCTGTGGCTACAACCGTAGCTGCCTCCACCAGTGTGTGAATGTGAGAGTGACTGAATAGTGGCATTGTCATGCGCTTTGGGTGCCTTGGAAAGCGCTATATAAATCCACTCCATTATTATTGTTATTATTAAATTACTTACGTGTTTAATTTGTCAGCAACTTTCTGCCAGCCCTCTCTCCTTGCTTTTGCAGCCTTTGCAGTGTTCCCTTGCGTTTTAAATAAACTCTGAAACTCCTGAAATCCCTCACTCAAGAGTTCTTGCTCTGCTGCCGAAAAATACCGAGCGCTCTCCTTCGACATTTTCGCCGACCTATCAGAGGGTTTCCGATCAATGTTTCTACTATCGATGTGTAGCCCCTTTTACGACACCCAGTGATGGAGAGACCCCCAAGATGGCGCTCTGAGCAGTCACGTATCGCTGAGCTCTGCGAACCTGGCCTTTTTAAAATATATATTACACACAGTGAACAGAGACTTTATTTACGCCTACGCAATAGTCATCCTTTACTTCTCATTTTGGTATCTATTTGTGAACCAAAATGAGCAAACCGAGAAAGACCGATTCTAAGAAGTTGCATGCTAACAGCGGCTCCGTTAGCAAGCTTGCTAATGTTAGCCAAGCTGCTCAGTCTTCTCTCGCCACTGAGATGCCCGCCGACACTAAAAATACTCTCATCGACTCCATGCGCGACTATTTGGAGGCAGTTTCCGAACCGCTTCAGTATTCACGGATGGAAGAAGAGTTTCCCCCTCTCCCTATCACTCCATGCGCCTCTCCCGCTGGTAAGCTAAGAAAAATTGCGGATACGGAGACATCTACGGTTCTCTCCCAGCTCTCATCACTTACCATGTTGATTAACTCGAGGTCGGATACTCTTGAAAAAATGGTGAGTGACAACTCCATAGCCATCTCCGAGATGAAAAAAGCTGTCCAAGAGAACACTGAACATATCACAGCTGTTAAGGAGTCATTTGATGCTGTCTGTGCTGAGTTAAATGATATGAAGAGCAGAGTTGTCAGTGTTGAGGCACAGCTCGAAAAATATAAAGCAATCGCTGAAGCACAGGAAAAGCGCATCTCTCACCTGGGGCCCGTTCTTCGTACCTCGCTAAGTAGGTTAGCCGGATTAGATTGTTGACGATTTCGCGTGATCCTGGATCAGTCGGTTCCCCGAAGCTCATCCGGGACTTGCTGTCATAGCAACAGAGCCGTAAACGTAAACCTGCTCGGGAGCAGGTTTACTTTATGTAAACAGGATTAGATCGCGGCCACGCAGGTATGCCCGCGTCATTCATACGAAAGCAACAGCGATATTCCACCACTGTTTCACCATAAATAAATAACATCAATGTAACTAAAGACAATGCAGCACCTGATCCATTTATTGATTTCACACAGATACATACAGGTCATTTCCTAAAAAAGGGAAATGTACTATTAACATTCTATTACATGTATGTGATTATTACAGATTTAATTCATATTTCAGAGTAGCAATTGTAAATTACTTCGTGTAATCAAGATGAGAGACCACGGCTATAAAAGCGAAGGTGGATTTGGGAAGTCTGTCGCAGCCATGTCCTGTCCGTATACGCGAGCCACCCATTGCGGAAGGTGCAAGATTGATAAGGAGAGTCCTCAGAATTCAGCGTATATTGCGGGACAGACAGGATCCTTTAGCTCAGCGCGACAGTGTGCTCATAGAGAGATATCGATTTTCCCGTGAGGGTATTATTCACTTAACCAACTTGTTGACGAGGGGGTGCAGGACCACCACCTGTCTTTTTTTCCTCTGCCCTTTTCTTGGTTGCTGTTATAAACAAACAGATTATTCCAGGGTCTCTTTCCAAGAGACTAAAAGCAATATAAGTGATAAATATTACCATTCTGTAGGATATTCTTATATTTCACTTTTACCTGTTCCCATGTTCTAGTGGGTCCTGTCGTGGCTCTAATGTGAAAGAGGATAAAATATAACATATTATAATATAATGTAATATAATATTGGATAATATAGTGTAATATAATAAATCTACCCTACCGCCTACTGGTGATGGCCAGAGGGGCCGATGGCGCGATATGGCAGCCTGGCTTCTGTCAGTCTGCCCCAGGGCAGCTGTGGCTACAACTGTAGCTGCCTCCACCAGTGTGTGAATGTGAGAGTGACTGAATAGTGGCATTGTAAAGCGCTTTGGGTGCCTTGAAAAGCGCTATATCAATCCACTCCATTATTATTGTTATTATTAAATTACTTACGTGTTTAATTTGTCAGCAACTTCCTGCCAGCCCTCGCTCCTTGCTTTTGCAGCCTTTGCAGTGTTCCCTTGCGTTCTGATTAAACTCTGAAACTCCTGAAATCCCTCACTCAAGAGTTCTTGCTCTGCTGCCGAAAAATACCGAGCCGAGCGCGCTCCGTCGACATTTTCGCCGACCAATCAGAGGGTTGCCGATCAATGTTTCTACTATCGATGCGTAGCCCCTTTTACGACACCCAGTGATGTCACATTACTGCGTCCAGCTGTAGTAATCGTCAACAGCAGGTGTGTTCGGGGAACCGGATTAGCGAGCTCACGGTTAGCGCGATGATTTGATCTTGGATGTTTCATTTGATCTTGGATGTAGTAAGCGACGTACGAAGAACGGGCCCCTGGAGAGCTATTCACGCCGTTGGAATCTGAAGCTCTACGGTCTGACCGAGAGGGACAAGCAGGACGTGCGGCAGGAGGTACTCAAAGTCTGTAGATCAGTCCTGCCGGAGATGCAAGATAAATTCCCCGACGTCGTTGACACCGTCCACCGCATCGGTCCCAAGAAGTCCAACAACGACCAACCCAGGGGAATCATCATTCAGTTTACATCCAGGATCTACCGCGATGCTGTCTGGCGCGCTGCTAAGAAGTCCACCTACCTGAAAGGTAACAACCTAAAGCTGGCTGAGGATCTGTCTCCTGACGACCGCGCCCGAAGAAACAGACTCTGGCCGTCTGTGGAAGCTGCGCGCAAAGAAAACAAGCTGGCGTTCTTCGTAGGAGGTCGTGCATTCGTGGAGGGAAAAGAGATTTTTCCACCCCTATAACTTGATCCAAGGTATTTTGAGGTGAAAACTGAAGTATCTTAAGATTAACTTGGTTTCACTGCCGTTCTTTTTTTGTTTGTTTTTGTTGTTGGACTGATAAATCGATCAGAGTTAAACTGATGCAGTTTGTTTGTTTATTGGTCTTCAGTTTGGCTGCAATATTTTTGCTGAAAATGTTATGAGCAAGCTGGATAAGCTTCTTTTTATTTTATTTTGTTTGTTTGTTTTTTTTTATTCTTTTTTTGAATAATTAGTTATTTAAATGGAGCAAGAAAATTTCTATTAAGCTCCCTTTCAATGCTCATATGTGAAGCATTTATTTATTTTATTTATTTATTTTTTACCACATTGGTTTTATTGTTTTAGGCTATTGTATTCCTATTATTATTCAAGTTCACAATTTCCTTACTCAGGGGTTGCAGTTCTCATCTTATATAGGACTCTCTTAAGTGACCAGGTTCCCAATTCAACTGTTCTTCATTTACTTGGTCTAAGCTTTTTCTTATTTGTCACTTTTAATTTTTGTTACTATCATTATGTCTTTGTCTGTTATTTCTTTAAATGCAAGAGGTTTAAGAAACAATGTTAAACGTAAGGCTATTTTTTTGTTTTGCAAGCAGTTCAATTCAGATTTCTGTTTTATACAAGAGTCTCACTCAACAGAACAAGAAAAAACATTTTGGAGATCGCAATGGGGAGATGATCTGTGGATGTCCCATGGTACAGAGCATGCTGCTGGTGTCTGCATACTTAAAGGAAGATTTAATGGTAAAATCTTGAATTCTGACATAGATAAAGATGGTTATTACATTTTTCTAATAGTTGAGGCTGCACACTCTATCTATGTTTTAGTCAATGTGTATGGTTTTAACTGTCAGAGGGAGAATAAACTATATTTTGATAGGTTGGAGGAGCGCCTACTGCGCTGGTTATCTAAATATCCATCCATCCATCCATTCGCTTCCGCTTATCCTTTTCAGGGTCGCGGGGGGCGCTGGAGCCTATCCCAGCTGTCATAGGGCGAGAGGCGGGGTACACCCTGGACAGGTCGCCAGTCTGTCGCAGGGCCAACACACAGGGACAGACAACCATTCGCACTCACATTCACTCGCACATTCACACCTAGTGGCAATTTGGATTTTCCAATTAACCTATCCCCACAAGCTGCATGTCTTTGGACGGTGGGAGGAAGCCCACGCAAACACGGGGAGAACATGCAAACTCCACACAGAAAGACCCCGGCCTGATCGTGGAATTGAACTCAGGACCTTCTTGCTGTGCGGCAACAGTGCTAACCACCGTGCCATCGTGCTGCCTATCTAAATATCCCAATTCTTTTATTATTTTTGGTGGAGACTTTAATACAGTGTTTAACAGCTATTTAGACAGATGGCCTTCTAGAAGTTCAGACTCTAACTCATTCATAAGACTGTTTGCACAAAGATTCAACTTAGTCGATTCTTGGAGGGATTCTCATTCGTCTCAGATAGCTTATACATGGTGCAATAAGTCTCAAACCAGACACTCGCGTATCATGCTTACCTCTGAATAAAAGAGGTAAGCGTGATAAAAAGCAAAAAACAAAACAAAACAGTAGCCTTACAAAAAGAACAGAGTAGCAGAACATTTAATCTTGATCATTTAATGCATTATAATAATTTACAAATCAGTGTTCATCGATATAATTTACAAACAGACAATATACATGTCTGATAAGTAAGCTAGAAGTTTAGACAAAAACATGCCAGTCCTTTTTCTTGCTGGCAGTCAAAACAACAAAACAAAATAGGTCCCAAAGTGGAATCCTGCAGGATGCCACATTTCCCTATCGAATATGAAAAATCATTATTTAAAATTTCAGAAATCTAAAATACTGCTGGAACAAGTGAAACTACTGTGGGTGATGTTCAGGTTGCTTGTGTTTTTTACAGGACCTTCTCCAGTCTGGGTCAAAGTTGTCCCAGCTGTCCTGATTCCCCTGGTTCTCTTGGCTGCTGCTGTTGCTGTCTTCATGAGCCTTGTATATAAAAGGATGAAGAAAACTGCAGGTAGTGTGTGTGTTTGTGTGTTGCAGACCTGGCCGGCTCCTGTGGGGATGTTGAGAGTTTCAGTTTAAAATCTGATGACACGTACTGGTACTGACTTTCAGGAACAATGGAAATGTGCAGAGCTTCAGTAACTACAGAGCGATACTATGAAGATATGGGAAATAGTTGTTGATGCTAGGCTAAGAAGAAGAGTGATGATCAGTGAGCAGCAGTAGGACTTCATGCCAAGAGAGAGTGCTATAGATGTGGTGTTTGCTGTAAGAGGCAGATGATCCATTTTGAGACCCCTAAAGGAAGAAGACTAATTTATACCCAAAAGCTCAGCCTTCAGTTCCTCACTGATGTTGTTTCTCAAGTTATGAATGTTGTCCGTGCAGTTGCCTTCAAAAGAACAAAAGCTGCCCTTGATAAGAAGCAAACATATTCATGGAGGAATGCTATACTGATAAAAATCTCCTACAAGAGGTCAAAGACATGTAGAATGAAGTGGGAAAAAAAATAAATTTCAAACTAAAAAAAAAAAAAGACGTCTTTAACCTTGAATGGAGAAGACAGACATTTTCTGTCAGATATCAATAAATCCAGCACCAGTCAGGCATTATATGTATCCTATACTTTTATCTTCACACATAAAACCTGAATATATGATAGGATGAATTAACACATTGGTTATGGTTCTTTCATTTTGTTTTTTTTTTACATATCTGATTAACAGATTTTTGGCACGCCTTTCCTGAAACAGTCTTCCCACAGATCTCTATCCCCTCCCAGTCTTCCGTGCAATAGGTGATTATGTGAGCTCCACTAAGCCACACAGCCTGCTGTTATCCACATTATAGAAAGATGTTTTTTTTTTTTTAAAAAAAGTGATTTACTGCTGCTGTTTGCTACAGTTGATGTTCTTCTCTGCTCTCTCAGTTTGCCAGCTCAAAGCAGTGGACGTGACAGAGGGTGCAGAAAGTGTCCTGCTGCCCTTTGAATCCAAAAAATGTAAGAGAGAGGACATCATAGTGGAGTGGAAACGTATCCAAGATAAAGAAGTCAAGGCAATCGTATATGAGCAGGGTCGGACACAGCATCATAAAAACAACAAATCGTTCCGACGCCACACAGAGATGAAGAAAGACCCACAGACTACAGGAAATGCCAGTCTGACTCTGAGAAATATTAGCTGTGAAGATGGAGGTGTTTACATCTGCACCTTCTGCGACAATGAGGGAAAGACCCTGGAGCAGCAAGTGGTGGTGCTCTTGGTTCATGGTCAGTATAAGAGAATTTGACCTAAAAGCTCCTGCTGAACACATTCATGTCCATTAGTAATATTGACAGTTATATTTCTGTGAAGGTTAGTGACCTCACATGAAAATGCTGTTAGTGTGATAAAAACACAAGAACTGATGTATACTTTGACAGAAAATAAACAGAGCAGTCACCTTAATCGGAGTCATGTGACTTCATGCATTTACCAGGACTCTGTGATCTGACTCACTGTTGTGTTTCTCCTCTGCAGAGGGATGGCTGAAAACCATCAGAGGTTTGTTCCACATTGGCACAGAAAACAATGAAGACTCCGCCACTCCACTTTCTCTTCTTCCAAAGTAACTCTGTTTACTGCAGTCAGTATGAGTTATCTGAAGCTTTTGGTTGATTGTTGCTTTGATTATCAGAGAAACTACTGTTTGATTTCTTCATTCAACCATTTCTATTTACACTCTGTAGACAGAAAGTGTTACAGGAAAAAATGATTCTATGTTTCTTTACCTTCTTTTAAATGTACAAAGATGCCTTTTGTCTGCCCTTTGCCTATGGTTAGATTAGTTTAGAATTATCTTTTTAGACTTTCCCAGCAAAGACATCTTGTTTCTGGGACACATTGTTTTAGATTGTTTTATCTTCCCTAGCTCTCTGCTGACGAGACTAGCACCATATATGGAGTTGTTTTATTTTATCTGTTTATTATTTGTTATCCTGTTCTCACTGTCTCTGTGCTCTGTGCCTATAAAAATTACCAAGCCACTGTGCATGGTGTGAGTTGTTCTTAGCAGCTCACCCGTGTACACGTTTGATAAAGAAAGTAACTTTGTCTCATTGTGTCTTTATTTCTCCTGGGTTTTTTACAGAGTTTTCCCCCAACAGAAATTGTCTTCTGTGGTCTGTGCACTACATTTTGGACTGGCTGTATTCTCTTGACAAGAACAACTTGTTACTTTAACTTATCCAAAACATTAATTTGCCTTTATAGGCTATAGTGTGAGTGTGTGTGAACAGATAAAAATGCTCAGATTAGAGCACTGCAGAAATGTGTGTGACTGGTAGAATAATGACTTGTAGTAGAAAGCTATTTAATGCTCAACTTGAATATAGGAAGGTTCTGTATAAGTACCAGTTCACTATGCATAAATGCACAGGAAAGCTCAGATGTCCAAGTTTTCCAACAGCACTTGAACAAAGCCTGCACAGTCAGTCTTAAAAGAGGATTTTTAAAAGAAAGAAAAGTCAGTAGATAATAATTGATACTAAAAAGACCAACAGCGCCTCCTTCAACTGACACATCACCACAGACAGGCACACAGCCCCGCCCCTCACTAGCAGCTAAACAGTGAGGTTTCAGCAGTGAGTAAAGCTCCTGTTTTAATAGTGTTGAAATATTGAAGAGTTAACATAAATGTTAACCTGGCTGCTCATTAGCAATTACCTGATAGCCACTTTACCTGTCTGTTTTGTTAAGGTAGTGGCTATGGCTACTAAATTAGATCATTTTTAATAACAATATACTATATAATGTTAAAACTGCACACAAATATATTGTAACCTGTGTGTGTCTGGTAACCCGTGCACACATTTTTTACCAATCTGTAAGTGAAAGAAAAGAATGTCACAAATATTTGTAGACATTTGTATCCACAGAAAACCTTTTAGCAGTTAGTCATCACATCTGTGTAAAATCTGTTTGAGTCATTCATGTTTAATTAGTTGGTGATGTGTCAATTTTTAATAATAGTTACACAAAAATCACTGCACATGAGTTGTATGGGTCATTTTTGCACATTTGTTACTAGCCTAATTCCTCTCTGTATGGCTCTTCATCCCCAAAGCAGCCTAAAGTTTTGTGTTTAAGTGTAAGAAATATTCTATAAGATCGAGAAAACAAAAACTGATTGAAAGACTAAAGTGCTTCATGTTAGGGTTAAAAGACAAACGGGATAATTAACAAAGACACTAACAACACAAACTGTGCACATTAATTTATAAAATATATGTAAAAAACTGCGAATGGGGAAAAAATGGCAATGAATTGAACCATTAAATGTTGGACAAGGGTCATATAATTGGCTATTCATTCGAGGCTATGCTCCTTTTTAATCAGTGGAGTAGATATGGACATTGTTTAAAAAAAAAAAAAAGGTCAATGACTCTAACTGAAGTACTATGTAGCTGTCACGGTTCTGTGTCCGTTGGACCCAGTATTTTGAGTTTATTATGTTTTGGATTAATTTTGCATCATGGATTGTTTTCTTGTTCTCTTGTTGTGCTTGTGATGACCTTGCTGTTTCCCTGGATTGCCTCTAAACTGTCTGCAGGTGTAACGACCAACATCCTCAGCTGTGACCTTCTTTATAACCAGTGAGCATTCTGCTGTAACACTCAGTCTGTCTGATTTGGCCTTTTCTTTGATCTGTCCATGATTAACCAGCTCTACTGCTGGTGTGCTTCTTGATTCAATGAAGAGCCAGTTGATAGCGTTACAGTTGTGATGATTCTTCATCACATTTTCACAAGGCAAAGTGACTTTATCTCCATCTCTGACAGTGAAGGAGAGTGAAAGATCTCCACTTAGTGTTCCTGAGAACACGACAAAGAATCAAAAAGGTAACACTGCATGTCAGAGCACAGATAATTTTGCACAGTTATGCACACATGTATGCATTTGTATCTTTTTCATTTTCACTAGTGCACTGAGCTGGAAATGTTTTTAAATCTTTCTCTTATACACATGTTGGATGTATCCTTACCAACTGAAGCACAGGTACAGCAATAAAAACACTTTAAGCTAAATCGATTTAACCATCATTTCTCATAGTCTCTCTTTTCTCATTTTCTTCTTGAGCTTCTGAAAAATAAGTGTATCAGCTTCCCTGTTATTAGTGAGGTAATACATTCATAGAACTCAGAATCTGCTGAGATGATAATAATAATAATGTCCTCAGTGTAAACTTTTGTAATCTCATTTATAAACGTATCTGTATTCCTACCTGTTAATTGAAGCATTAGTATCACTGATAAAAACATGTGAATCCATCTGAATTCAGCCATCATGCTTCTCGGTATTTCTCCTTCCTGTTTCTCACAGTAATGACAGTCGCAGACTTTAAAGTTGTGCTCCCTGTGGCGGTTCCTGTGGTTGTTATCTCACTATCTCACGCTAACTGTTCAGGAAGTCCTTTCTCTGACAATTTCTGTTGTTTATAAAATGGCTGGGGAACGAAACAATATTAAAGAGGTCAAAGGTCACTGCAGGCCATCAAACTCTGTAAAACTAAAACGAGCACGTAGAACAGACAGCCGAATGTTGCTCAGTGACTTATGATAATCCCACTGTCCGTTTGTGAAGGTAAGATTATGTCTTCTTGCTCTGATACTTGTTGGTCCCTCACTGTGTCTGTGAAGTGTTGTTTTTCTGAGAAGTGAAGGGGCAGAGTTGGTGAGAATGTAGAAGTGTTACCGTCAGAAACAGACGCTTCACACACTAAATGTCCTTTAGACATTTAAACTAAGTGTAACAGCAAACTGTTCTCACAGCTGAGGGTGTTGGTTATTACACTTTCAGAAAGTTCAACATATTGTTGTTTTTTTTTTGTGGCTCATGCCTATGTTGTTAATAGTAAACATTTCAATCATATAATTTTCAGCTCAGACTGTCTCATTAAAACACAAACTGGAAGATTACTGTAAATTTCATTCTCTCTTTTTTTATTCGTGACTGAAAGTAAGGCCAACAGGGTAGAAACATTAATCTGCATAGATGTGCAGAGACAACAAACTCACAGGCTCAACTGTTGTCACTTCATTGGTACTCATTACATCTTATTTAAGTGTCTCTTTCTGAGAACTGAAGGGGAAGTGCTTTGGTGCAAATGTGGATACGACAGCCCCAGCATAACTCTGCAGGTTTTAACCTCTAATGACGACCAGACACAGGTCAAAAAACCACAGAGTGTCTTTTAGATATTTTAAAGCTGCAGAAGATGAATGATTCTTTATGTTTAAACATTTCAGTATCCAATTATGCTTTTTAGTGGAAAAGTTTACTAGAAGTGGGACATGCAAAGTATAAATTATCACCTTCTATAATGAATGAACCAGTTTACAAGAGATTTATTTTCAGTAGAGCAATGCAATCCACAGAATGAAATGTTCACACTCCCCAATGAAAGCCTTGACATGAGATAGGATACACAAAGCTGCCACATAAACACTGCAGACAGTCCAAATGAGTTGTTTCAGATATCACAGATGAAGTCATGCTTCCTCTAACTTCCTCAGAGGTCACTTGTCCTTGTATAGATGGAGATAAGCTTTTGGGCAGTGCTTTGAGTCTTTAAGTTATTCCTTTAAATATGTTATGTAATAGGATTATCATTTGGTTACCTTAAGTTTAGTTTATGTTTTACTTAAGTCATCTGTGTTAGTCTGTCATGTTTCTTGTCTTCTTGTTCATATTGTCAAGCTTGTGTTGCCATGTCTGGATTCCACTCTGTTTCTTGTTTTACTGTGAAAGTCCCTGTCCTATGTGCAGTGTTCCTTGTCTCGTTAGGTCTGATTTGTCCCAGCTGTGTTCCCACCTGTTCCACATCCCCTCATTATCTCTGTGTGTACTGAAGTCCTCTGTCCTACTTTGTTCAGTGTCAGGTTGTCTTTTGTCCTTTGCACCACCATGTTCCATCTATCATGTGTCACGTATCACGTATCCACGTCATGTTTTGGGTTTTTTATGTTTATCTTTAATTTCCCCAGTTTAGGTTATTGTTTAGCATCACCTCTGCCTTTTGTTTTGCAATGTCTTACCAGCCTTAATAAACGTCTCGCTTTCTGTTAAGCTTGAGTTTTGTTTTAGAGTGTCTGCGCTTGGGTTCACCTCCTTTATTCACACAGTCAGCTTTGCAGCCTGACTGTGACAGGCAGGTCTCAAAGTTGTGGCTGAATGGCATATTTAAATGTACTTTAAAGTCAAATAGAGAAGCTAACAGGATAGGGCAAAAATCCAATCCAAATTTACATTTGTAGTCATGAAAGCACAAACCAGTCACAGGATGCTGGGAAGGGTTGTCAAAGAGTTCAAAGGAGAGAAATGAACGAAGATAGAGTGTACTTATGGAACTGGGACAGGTAGAAGTGGTTGTTCTTAAAATAACATGAGAGTTAAAGACTGGAAACAAGACACCAAAAGTGACTGAAGTGAGAGATGCAAAATAGACTTTCTGCTTAGAATTTTTATTTATTTTAAAGATTGCATTATGTTCAAATCCATTAAAGATAACAGTGTGTGTGATTACATCATCATCAATCAAAACTCATTTGAGCGCAGACCAGATTCGACCACATACAAATGACTTTGTATCCAGGCTCAGGCTCATAAAACTAAGCTCAAAACTCTAAACTAACTTTCTGCAGCTGAAAAAGAAAGAAATGAAAAATGGCTTTGAAATCTATTACCCAAGATTACCCAAGTGCCTATTACCCAAGTGCCAACAGGAGTGTTTTGGAAATAATAGTGAGAGCATGTTTTTCAAATTCAGAAATGATCAGCAAATGCAGATGTAAAAGAAAAATATTTGTATGTGTATTTCTTTTTACAACAACCATGCTGTACAGGAGGCTTCTGCAGAAAGAGAAAACAACATGTCAAACGTGTTTCTATTTTTGTGGTCCAGAAAACCACCAAAAGCTACCCCTGCCTGCTGAAAACTGATGAATAACAATGTACACCTCCAAAAAACACAGTACAAGGAGAAAGAGCTTTTTACCGCTGATGCAGGCAGGTATTTTAGAAAAGTCACTGTGGTTCTAAAAAGATCATATCAAGATTTCAAATTGTTGTCCAAACTGTGACTAAGGCAAAAACAACGATTCTCTTTTTAAAAGCTTCTGCTCCTCGTGCAAATATAAAGCTTGTTGATGTGCTGATCAGTGAGATCTGATAGAAGCTGGAGGGTTGGTCAAGCTACTTCAGTAGACTGGACTTTTTCATTGTTCACCATCTTTACACACCTGTAAAATACAAAATCATAAACCCGTGCTTCTTCAGAGCTTCATGTCTGGTTTATCAACCCTTCTTGCTTATGTGTGAACATTCTCACCAGCTCTTGTCCAGATGTTGATGACCACAACAGCTGCTATAAGTGCTGCTAAACCCAGAGGCACTATGATGAGCCTGTACCAGCATGAGCCTGGAGACAGAGCATGAAAAGCATGAAAATAATATTTTAAATGTCATTTTCTGATTGTTTTTGTTTTTTAATGTAGATGAATACAGAGGAAAAAAAACATGTATCTGAAATTAAAACATTTCATTCTAAAATATAGAAATATTGAAAAAAAAAAGCTGAATATTGTTGATTACCTTGTAATTTTGTTGAATCATCCATGATTTCCAGCTCTTTTGTTGTGTTTCCAGTTGTAGTTTCTGATTTTATTGTTGTTGCAGTATTTGATTTCTCACCTGAATAAAATTCAGTGGACCTTTCATTAGGAAACTAAATTCAGTCAATTACAGTTTTTTCTGAATGCTGAAACCCTAACTGTGATTCCTGTAGCACAATCTCTAAAACTATTCAGACTTATAGCAAAACCACTCACTGAGTTTGCAAAACTAAAAGCACAAAAACTGCTTTGCACTCAGTTTGCAATTTTGTAACACACACTTTGCAAAACTGTAGGCACAATTCACTGCACAACACTCAATTACCAAATTTCCAACACACTCCTAGCAAAAGTATACACATGTATGGCTATCATTAACACTAATTTGCCAACTGTCTGGCACACTTTCCCATGTGAAAACTTTTTTAGATAATTAGTCCACTTTGCAATCAGCCTAAGCACTATAATACAGGTAAGCTGTGTGTGCGGAGTACAATGGAGGGAGCAGAAAGAGTGAGAAGTAGAGGAGGCAGAGGAAGAGGACGTGGAGGTGAAGAAGTAGGATGAAGAGGACGACAAGGACAAGGAGGAGCAAGAGGAAGACGAGGAGGGGGGAGAGGAAGATGAGGAGAGGGGGAGAGGAAGGATAGGAAGAGTAAGAAATAGAATTGCTGATGACATCAGAGCTACAATAGTGGACCATGTAATCAACCGTGGAATGACCCTGAGGGTAGCTGGCCAACGGGTCCAGCCTAACTCGAGCCGCTACACTGTAGCAAGCACCATAAGGACATCTTGAAATGAGAATCGGTTAGTACAGTCACTTCGCACAAAGATTTGTAGCACTGCCATATGCCAATGAGAAACACACCAATACCATTGATGTAAAAATACTGAAATTGCTACTTTACAGAATTGCTAGATGACCAGATGCTGGGGGCAGAGGAAGCATGTTCACTGCAGACCAAGTAACCCATATAGTCATTATGGCGATTGCAAATAATCCTATACTTGGAAATAAACACTTGTGTTTGTTTTGATGTGTTTGACTAAACACCAGTACTTGAAGTTTGGATCCCTCTATGCTTATGGATCTATGACAGAAGTATGAGCTCAAACTGACATAGCTTACCTTGTGCACAGAGAAAGCAAAAGCCAGATGTGTTTTGTATTCATACCATCAGTGTGCAGTTGGTGCATTGTGTGCTTAGTAGATGATGGCTTGTGTGTACTGTTTGATACGGAAACACCATTTTTATGAAGGTGTGAAGAGTTAATCTAGCTGTGTTTGCTTTTACAAGAGAACTACAATGTTTTGATTATTGGGTGACAGGTTTTCTTATTTGTGTGAAGAGTTTTGCAAAATTAGCCAATAGTTACAAAAAATGTGCTTAAGAAATCAGAAAAAACTGTAAAGCTTCAGATCAATAAAATGAGCGGATATTTTAGGTAATTAGTCAGATTAATGCAAAGTTATTTTGAAAGGTTCTTCAGAATCTCTCCTGGTTTCTTACCTGATGACTGAGCGCTGAAGGTAAAAAGCTGCTCTTTTTTTCCTTCTGTTGTTACGCTACAGTTAAAGTCATAAGTTGATATATGAGTGATGCATCATTCAGAAATGTCACAGTAGCAGAGCAGGAAGACTCCGATGTTTTTAAATTTGAGTAATCTCTATCCAGAGCTTCACTGATATGGATCCACTTCACTTTGTGTTTGCACCGTCCATATGTCCACACAGAGCAGTTTAAAGTCACCTCAACAGCTTTCTTGTGTTCAGTCACTGGTGAAGATGAAATTCAAGAGAAATACCAAATAAATATAAGTTTCCTTTTTTCAAAATGTAACTTGTCAGCATGTTGTTCTAACAGGATGGTTTGAGCTCAAAAATATAGTGTTGCAAATACTCACTACTAACAACAGACAGATAAACCACAGCATCTGGACCTTGCGGTCTCCCTGGATTGCCTCTAAACTGTCTGCAGGTGTAACGACCAACATCCTCAGCTGTGACCTTCTTTATAACCAGTGAGCATTCTGCTGTAACACTCAGTCTGTCTGATTTGGCTTTTTCTTTGATTTGTCCAAGATAAACCAGCTCTACTGATGGTGTGCCTCTTGAATCAGTGAAGAGCCAGACAGTAGTGTCACAGTTGTGATGATTGTTGATGAGATTTTCACAAGGCAAAGTGACTTTATCTCCATCTCTGACAGTGAAGGAGAGCAAAAGATCTCCACTATTTACTCCTGAGAACATGACAGAATCAAAAATGTTAACACTACATTTTTCAAGAGTGCATCAAACTCAGTTTTCATTGTTCACAGAAACACCACAGCTTTGTGTGCTAAATAAAAATGATATTACTAAAATTAAAAAGAGTTAGTTTTCAAATCCTAAGACGATGTACAGTGTAAAAATCATCCTTACCTCCAAACTGAAGCATGAGTACAAAGAACAGAAACATTTCTATCCATCTAAATGTAACCATCATGTCTCTCAGTCTCTCCTTTCTTCTCAGGCTTCTAAAGCATAAGCGTGTCTTCTTCCTGTAGTTTTCGATCTATGACTTCCTCATTATGACTTTCAGCTTTCTTTCTCACATTTCTGCCATTATTCTTACACAACCAGACTGTCACAGCTTTCATGTTCCTCATTTATTAACAGCCAGTTGTTGTTAAAGTGACTCCTAAAATTCATCTCTTAGATAGTTAAGTAAGGTTTGGTTGTCCTGTCCACTTTACTTTATTTACTTCTGCAATATGAGAAACTGAATCATAATGCTCAGAGTTTACGCACACCGCCAAACCAAAAGGGCTCGTATCAGACGCCACAGATACAATTGCAATGAGAAGCAGCACACACTTTGAAAACCATGTTTTTTCTTTTCCTTGTGTGGTGCAATAACAGTTTTCCTGCTGCGTCGAGCAGAGGGAGTAGCAGGAAATGCATCTTGAGTGGGTGAAACCCCTCTCTCCCATTTGTCCAATCGAAAAGTTTACAGAGACGAACAAATCATAAATCCCAAAGAGATGATTTTCACAAAGCACAGGGATTTAGAGGAGTGTTAATCACAGGATGTTTTCCATTGTGATTCTATATTGTTGAATACGGAATAATTAACTAATTCAGCTTTGAAACACACACTCAAACAGTTCTGAGATATAGATGTTTAAATGACTGCAAGCAGAAACAGCTGATGTAACATGTGACTTTTATTATGTCTGAGGATGTTAGATTATTTCTTCCACTGCTTCACATTTTGTTATAATGAATATACAGCACCCCCTTCTGGATAAAGGGATTGCTACAGTAATAAATTCTGAACTTTGTCAAACTGGAGACAATTTATGGATAAAACATAGTGCAACATTCTGTGTTAGAAATGTAAATGAGCAGTATAATATCCTTTTTGTTAAACATGGAGAACTTAAGCCTATTAGAAACATTTTTACACAATCTGATACAAATAACAGGTTAAAAAGGGCCTGAGCGCAACCATAACCAGTGTAACGTAAGAAAGCTTGTATGAGCTGTAGCTGTTTCGTCAACACGTGTCTCTCACTGGTTTGTTAACGGCAGCATAGAGGCTGCTGGGATCACTGGAGGGTGCAGCAGAAGTGATGTGACTTTTCATGGTGATGTAGGTCACTGTGTCATCATCTTCATCATCATCTTGACCTACAACTTGAGAGTGAATACACAAAAAACAAAATAATTAAGACCATAATAATGTAGGGTAAGGCAGATATGATAATAGTATTATAATCTTAATATTTATTCTTAACACTCAGATATCAACATTTACCTTGCTCTTTCATGGGAATTTTTATTGTTATTAACTGACATCACCTGAATAACCAACAGGACAGCTTACCTGAGCTTTACTGGTGGTGTTGTTAGTGTAGCTGATGGAGGAATAGGGAACAGCGTATTCAGATTCAGCCTGCACAGATACGACAACATAGAGACTGCTCAGTAATGCTTAGATTCAACATATGGGAGAACAAATACAAGTGGTGAGTAGGGATGGGTACCGGTGTCCGGTGCCATAAACGGTAGTAACCAGACCGAAAAGCAGCGCACATTTCGGTGCTTTATTTCGGTGCTTTTTTTTCCTGAGCTGTGATACACTTTAGATTCTAGCCAATCATTTTACGTTTCCGAGGATAGTAGGCGGGCCCAGGTACGTACATTCTTTTAGAGCAGAGCTACAGATTAAAAATGCCCAAGGCGAAGCGGTCAAAAGTCTGGCTGTACTTCACAGCAAAATATGCAAACTCAGCAGCCTGCAACAAGTGCTTTAAGCTGATAATGTGATACTGTCAAAGGAAGTAACACATCAAATCCGATGAAATACCTGGCGACGCATAGCGTTTTTTTTTTAAAAGGCCAGAAATGCGCTGTATTTGATAGCTTGCTGCGAGACCTCACACCGAGCACATCTACTGCGGGTGTGGTGCCTGTTATCAGACCCGGAGTTAGCAACATCCCCAAAAACACGAAGAGTAGAGTCCTGGCCCCTAGCACTGCCAGTGTAGCAGAAATGATGAGGATGATGATGGCAGCAGCAGCAGCCGTTCGTCTCTGCGTGAGTAGCTTAATGTTGTTCGTGTGTAATTTACATTGAGTAGGCTAACCACGTTATTACATTAATGCAGGCAAGGTGAGCTAGCAAACATCATCATAGGTACATGCGGCTGTCTTCTTGTTTGATGGCAGATACTCCCTTCACTCTGGCCAAAAAGGCTAAAATGACCAAAGAAAAAGAGGGAAACAGCTAAACATGAGAGGTTTTTGGATAAAGTTTGTGTTTTTTCCATTGTTTAAGCACTGCTTCCAGCCAAGAGTGATACCATATATGCCCCATAGCTGCAGAAAAGGCTAACATTGTTATCTTTTTACAAAAAACCAGCTGAACATGAGAGGTTTTTGGACCAATTTTGTGTTCTCCATTCTTTAAGCACCGGTTTGAGCACCGGCACCGTTTCAAAAGTACCGATTTGGCACCGGTATCGGATAAAACCTAAACGATACCCATCCCTAGTGGTGAGTAAGTATTTGAGCTCACAGAGTCCTGAATGGTTCCTGGAGCAGACAGAGTCACTGCAGGGTTTAAACTGAGTTCCTGGAACAAATAAAACAGACAAAGAAGCCTCATAAACACAGCAGACTATAATCACATCAGTGAGAAAGACTGATTACTCGTATATAGCATGAAAGTGTTATAACTCACAGCATTTTCATTCATCTGTGATTTGTGTTCTGAAAAAGAGAAAAATCAATTCAAGCTTTTAGAATGAAAGTCCATCCTGGTTTCTGCAGTCTCCCTGGTGATGAAAGCTCAGTCTTGTGAAAGCTCTCACCTTTAACTCTCTTCCATATGATGCCTATGAAAGCACTCATTATGAGTACTGTTAACCCCAGCGCTACAACAATAAACTTCCACACACCTGAAGAAAAAGAAAAACATTAAACACATTATGTCTGCAGGTTCTTGTCTTTTTAAAATCCTGATGTATAAAAATCAAATGTGTTTTAGGTTGTATAAAATTACTCGGTTAAGATCATTGTATTTGCTTAAAATGACCAACAAAGAAATATTGTTCTGGTTATAATGTTATTTCACTGACAGAAATGTTTTTTAAAAAATAAGCTTTTTTATAAACTGGAACAGAAAATGAACAGCAGCCTCATTAAGCTGACTTCCCCTTTTCCTTCTTTCCATTAATACATCTCCACAGGATGTTTTCTTTTACAGCTTATTTTTGGGAACTTGCTGAAGTGAAGTAAGTGTATCGTGTATAAGAATCCAACGCTGACTGTTGGTAGGAGCGGGCTTCTGAAGTCTGTTAAATTGTGCTTCTTTTGCAGTGCTTTTCTACTTTACCTGACTTCAAAGCGCTTTATACAACTCGCCTTATTCACCCAATCATACAAGCACTTTTTCTATGATCATATCCCCCAAAAAAGTTCTTTGTTTGTTTATAACAGGATGAAGTTATTGTAAGGACTGAAATGTTTACGTATCCCTTCTCTGACCAGAAGATTGACTGAAGATAAACTCCTGCACGTTTCCACCATGTGCTACTTGGCACTTCAACATCTCAGAGTTCTTGGATGTGTAAATGTGATCAGATGTTGCAAAGGTCACACTGCAGGCAGACTGTGACATCCTCAGGTCTTTGTTACCATAGAGCCACTTCACAGTGTATTTACATTCTTTATATGTGGACACAGAGCACTTCAATGTCACTGTGTCATCATCCTTATATTCAGTTACTGTTAAAAAAGAGAGAACAAGAATAACATTTACAGTAATCATCACTGTAGTTATAGTTATTGTAATGTTTCAGTTTGATGTTCTAATAATCTGAAAACATTATGATGGAAATACTCACGGTTAACAACAGACAGCTCAGCTACAGAGTCTGAACCTTCTTTTTGTCCTGATTTGTTGAACCTTCTGCAGGTGTACTGACCAACATCCTCAGCTGTGAGCTTCTTTATAACCAGAGAACATTTTGCTGTAACACTCAGTCTGTCTGATTTATTTTTGACCCCTTGGTGAATCTTCCCGTTTTCAAACAGTGTTACTACGGCTCTATTTGACTGACTTAAGAGCCAGGTAGTTCTGTCACATTTATCTTGATCATCTGTCACATTTTCACATGACAAAGTGACCTCACCTTCATCCCTGATAATAAACTCAGAGTAGTCAGCTGCTGCTGCTGTGAAGAAAAGAATAAAATCAATAATGTCAACAAACTAAGCTTTTGTAATCTCATTTATAAACGTTTAAATATTCTTACCTGACAATTGAAGCATTAGTATCACTGATGAAAACATTTGAATCCACCTGAATTCAGCCATTCTCCGTCTTTCTCCTTCCTGTTTCTCACATTAAAAATTAATCTCTGAAATAGTCCTTCTTGTAGAGATGCTGTGTCCACTTCCTGTGATTTATGCTAATATTATGCTGATATAGAGGGCCAGGTGAAGAGGACAACTATCTGCTGTTGATGTCCAAGCTGTAACAGATAAGATGTTTTCTTTCTTGCTCTAACACGTGTTGGTTCCTCATTGCATTTCTGAAATAGTTTTTCCTCTGAGAAGCAAAAGGGAAGTCTTTTAGTAGGAATGTGAGTACATCAGCAGCAGAATTTTTAGCACTTAATGATGACCAAAAAGAGAAACACAGATCGTTTCCACACTCAGTGTCCTTTAGATATTTTAAAGCTGCAGGAGACCATCTGCATTCACTTTGGACTGTAATATATAAAAAGATCATTTGTGTGGATTCTCAGGACTGTTTGATGAAATGTAACTTAAAAGGTATATAGACAAGCTAATGGGACAAACCTTTCACTGGAACAGCTGGTACAACATGTGACTTTTATTATATTACTTTCACTGCAGATTAAACATCTTCACTGCTACACCAGTCTGTTAAAATGTGGGCTATATGCTTTCAAATCATGGCTGGATAAACGTTCTCAAACACTCTTTAATGTTTTTGTTAATTGATATGCTTTTAAAAATATAAAAATATTATTTAATCAAGACAGTTACCATAACAGAGCAGGTAAACTAACTCTAGCCTCCAAACACGCTAAACGTCACTAATGTCTCACATATGAAAACTCGCTCTCTCTCTTTCTTTCGCTCGCCCGCTGTCCGTTGCGGGTGTCACCCCTAAAAACTTCCCCTTCTCCCTAAACAACCAAATGTCACATGTTGCCTTATCATTTTTTTTGATTGGCTGACATGGTAAACTGGTATATAGCTTGAACTCCGCACTTTTGACCCAAGTTGAAATGGAGACTCTGACGTGCTGCATCTTGTAGCTGTGTCCTCTTAAACTGGTCATGTGATTTTGACGCGTCCCGCGACCTCAGAGGGTTAAATTAGTTAAAATGAATTCACAGATGCAGAATTTGTTCTACAATTCATCATTTAAGTAGAATCCTTTATTTCAATGTGTGTGGCTCTTGTGGTCCTCCATACTTTACACCCATAATGGTAACAGGCAGTGGCGAGAACATAACTGCTAGCGACCATTTCAAATATCGTTAAAAAGAGTAAGTTACTTTGACCATTTTTAACGTAAGTTAAATACAAAAAATTCCCACTAAAACTCAAATTAAATGATGCCACAGTAAATAGCCCACAAAATGAAGATTTCCGTTGAACAGTAGTGCCTTTTATCCGTATGTTAAAAACCGGATAATTCTTTTAGGAAAAAACAACAACAAAACAACGTTAAATAAAGCTTACATTTCAAGCACTTACAGATTAATTCCTAAAGGCAAATTTAATATCGAAACAGCTGGTATTTCAGTGCTCTAATGGAAACTTGTTCATGTCACATAACATTGACATCCACTTCTTAACCCTCTTTATAAAAAGTACACACAATCTTTAAACCCTTGTTTAATATAATCACTCACCACTGTAGACGGTAGATTTTTCACTACATACAAGCTTAACTGAGAAGCTGAAGCGCAGTCGATGATCTTTTAGGGAGCGGGGTCAGATTGATGTACTGTTAACGTGGGGATGTGTCGTGAGGAGGTGCCGTTCACACGTCTGGAGTTTTTCTTTCTTTATCCTGAGTCAAGATTGTTCTACTTTAAGAGAGATGAGTGGATAACTGAATGGGAGACAGAAAGCCCGTCATCAGTTGCCTTTAAGGCTAGCTTCACATATAGCAACAGCAAATGGATGCTCTAATTCCCCTGCACAATGTTGCTGAAGTCAATAAAAATGGCAACAAGGCAAATTAATCACTGTGGAAAAAAAGAAAGACAAATTTATACCGTTATTGGAACAAACTATGGAAAATAAAAACATTTACAGTTTTTTCTGAATGCTTAAACCCTAACTGTGATTCCTGTAGCACAATCTCTAAAACTATTCAGACTTATAGCAAAACCACTCACTGAGTGTGCAAAACTAAAAGCACAAAAACTGCTTTGCACTCAGTTTGCAATTTTGTAACACACACTTTGCAAAACTGTAGGCACAATTCACTGCACAACACTCAATTACCAAATTTCCAACACACTCCTAGCAAAAGTATACACATGTATGGCTATCATTAACACTAATTTGCCAACTGTCTGGCACACTTTCACATGTGAAAACTTTTTTAGATAATTAGTTCACTTTGCAATCAGCCTAAGCACTATAATACAGGTAAGCTGTGTGTGCGGAGTACAATGGAGGGAGCAGAAAGAGTGAGAAGTAGAGGAGGCCGAGGAAGAGGATGTGGAGGTGAAGAAGTAGGATGAAGAGGACGACAAGGACAAGGAGGAGCAAGAGGAAGATGAGGAGGGGGGAGAGGAAGATGAGGAGGGGGGGAGAGGAAGGGTAAGAAGAGTAAGAAATAGAATTGCTGATGACATCAGAGCTACAATAGTGGACCATGTAATCAACCGTGGAATGACCCTGAGGGTAGCTGGCCAACGGGTCCAGCCTAACTCGAGCCGCTACACTGTAGCAAGCACCATAAGGACATCTTGAAATGAGAATCGGTTAGTACAGTCACTTCGCACAAAGATTTGTAGCACTGCCATATGCCAATGAGAAACACACCAATACCATTGATGTAAAAATACTGAAATTGTTACTTTACAGAATTGCTAGATGACCAGATGCTGGGGGCAGAGGAAGCATGTTCACTGCAGACCAAGTAACCCATATAGTCATTATGGCGATTGCAAATAATCCTATACTTGGAAATAAACACTTGTGTTTGTTTTGATGTGTTTGAATAAACACCAGTACTTGAAGTTTGGATCCCTCTATGCTTATGGATCTATGACAGAAGTATGAGCTCAAACTGACATAGCCTACCTTGTGCACAGAGGAAGCAAAAGCCAGATGTGTTTTGTATTCATACCATCAGTGTGCAGTTGGTGCATTGTGTGCTTAGTAGATGATGGCTTGTGTGTACTGTTTGATACGGAAACACCATTTTTATGAAGGTGTGAAGAGTTAATCTAGCTGTGTTTGCTTTTGCAAGAGAACTACAATGTTTTGATTATTGGGTGACAGGTTTTCTTATTTGTGTGAAGAGTTTTGCAAAATTAGCCAATAGTTACAAAAAATGTGCTTAAGAAATCAGAAAAAACTGTAATGGCAGATTATTATTGCTTTTACTTACACTTATTATTTAATCTACTCATCTGTTTACTGAGATTATATTTTGGCCTTTATAATGGTTTGGATGTCAATACCAAACATTTAGAATCAGAAAAATAAAATGAAATCTTACAAGTTTTTTCTGCTAATTTTTATTTCCCAATGTATTAATTATTGCCAGATAAACCTTGTTCCTTTCCTCCTTCTTTTATTAGGTACACTTCCTTTTTCTTCATGCTTGCTTCTTTCTTGACACACATGCAACACAGCCGAGCCTGAACTGTTATGCTCATACGAAACAGACAGGCAGCGCTTATGGTGACAATTCTAGAGTCTATTAGGGTCCTTCAACCAACAAAATCCCATGTGAAGTGTGTGAAATGGTAGATGACATCGCTACTGTTTTCAAAATACAAATATAAAATATGACAAAAATGTAATTCATGAATGGATAAGTTGTCCTAATGTAGTTATCTTAAGCAAACATTGCTTATTTGCTTGAGGCAATGAATTTGCATATATATATTATATATATATATATATATATATATAAAATAACTATGTATACATATATACCAATTTTTATTTAAAATAAACAAAATATAACAATAAATGTCATGAACTAGCTGTGTGCTGGTAAGAGAAGACCCAAATGCAGACTCACAGAGGCAAAGGGCAAACTCAAAAAAACACAGCTTTATTTGCTGGCTGGGAGAAACAATACAAAACTACACTGGAAAAATAAACTAAGCACACAGAGGTGCACACAGGTAAACACACACCGTACAACACAACACAGAACAAGGAAAACACAGGGCTTAAATACACTGAGGGATAACGAGGGAATGAGACACAAGAGCAAGGTGCAGGTGGGAGTAATCAAACATGAAAAGATCAAAGCAAAACCACAAACACTGACATGAGACAAGGGAACGTCACAGTAACAGGAAATATAACACAAAGACGCTGACTTGACACTGAACAAACTGAACACGGAGCAGAGAGACAGGAGTGACAAAAGACGCAACTCACTGGGGAGGCAGAAGGAACATGGAGACAAGGGTAACTAGACACGGGACATGGGGAAGGCAAAGTAACAGGAAACCTATACATGAACTACAATAAACAAAGAACATAACTAAAACCAACAAAAACACTGGGTCAGAGACCCAGTACCGTGACAATAAAACTCACGTGCTGGAGCCTTTATTGGCTGCTTGGGATTTTACATAATGGAAAAACACTTTTTAATATCATAAAATCATCAGGCCTAAACTGCAGATATACAAACACATATATGCACACTGATAAAGCAATAAACAATCTATGAAAAAATATAGTGCAACATAATACAACAGCAGTTTTTTTCTGCTGAGCTGATGTTGTGGATCAGTGGTATCTGACAGAAACACCAGAGCCTCCAGTGCTTTCATACTTTATTGAAACATCATCTTTATCATAATGTACCTGTGAAAAACAAGCAAAAAACCCAAAACCAAATGTATCAGATTGTGAGACAAATAAATTGGCATTGTGTTTATTATTACCTGTGGTTTCAGTTATATTCTTTCCATTAGTTCTTAGTTTTCTTTTCTTTTGTGTTTTTGAGTGTTAGGTTGAAATTGTTAAATGTTACCATTATTGTACTGCCAAGGTCTCCCCTTCCATCCATCCATCCATCCGTTCGCTTCCACTTATCCTTCTTAGGGTCGCGGGGGGTGCTGGAGCCTCTCCCAGCTGTCATAGGGCGAGAGGCGGGGTACACCCTGGACAGGTCGCCAGTCTGTCGCAGGGCTAACACACAAAGACATCATTCGCGCTCACATTCACTCCCGCATTCACACCTATGGGCACTTTGGATTAATCAATTAACCTATCCCCACAAGCTGACAGAGGCGAGGCTGCCGGACACTGGCGCCACCGGGCCCTCTGACCACCACCAGTAGGCAACAGGTGAAGTGTCTTGCCCAAGGACACAACGACCGAGACTGTCGGAGCCGGGGCTCAAACCGGCAACCTTCCGATTACAAGACAAACTGCCAACTCTTGAGCCACGATCACCCCAAAATTATAAACACAACAAAAGCTATTTTGCCCAAACACCTGAAATACATCTAATTAATATTTTAGCTATTTTTAGTTGTTTTAAACAGCTGATCGTGAGCTCACCTGTTTCCTCATCTGAGGTCTGACAGCTAAAGGTAACCAGCTGCACACTTCCTGTGTTAGCATCAGTCACGTCACACTTCATTTTCTCATATCTTGATGGATAGATATAGTGAGACTTCCAAAGGGTCACAGTAGTGGAGCAGTCAGTCTGTGAGGTCAGTATTTCTTTGTCATCTTTGTTCATATCTTGACGTTTAATCAGCCAATTCACGGTGTGATGACACTGTCCATATGTCACCACAGAGCAGTTTACAGTTTTTCTCAGTTGCTTTGGTGCATTTCTCACAACAGAATTGATCTCTGCACCACTACTAAGGCTCTTCTCAAAACAATTGGTGCAAACTGCAAAACATGGTGGATAACTCGCAAAAGTGAGTCACCTCATCAAAAAGAAAAGTCAGTTGCTCAAAATAAGTAGTCAATGCTTCAAAAGCAAGTCCCTTAATCAAAACAGATAATATATTCATCAAAAGCAAGTACTTATATCAAAGTGTCAGGGCTGTCACAATTACAAGTCATTACACCAGCACCTTTGGTCACAAAATCAAATGGTTTGAACAGGTTCTCATTGTGACGGATTTCTTTGTAGGTGCTTCCCAATGACTAATAATAAAAAGATTAACCTGAGACAGATGAACCAGAGCGTTTAGAGTTTGTATTTCTCCTAATTTGTACTGTAGGCATGAATAAAGACCAACTTCCTCAAATGTGAGCTTCTTAATAACCAGAGAACAGTTCGCTGTAACACTCAGTCTGTCTGATTTGACTTTGTCTGTCCAAGTGTGATCAGCTCTACTGTTGTTTTGTGTCTTGAAACAAAGGTCCACTCAGTACTGTCACAGTTATTCTGCTCATCTATCACATTTAGACAAGGCAGAGTGACGTCATCTCCAACTTTCATAAAAATGGATATTTCAGTTTCAGATACTGTTGAGAAGATTGATGAGAAATATGAAAGATAAATTAGAATGCAGCAGTTTTACAATCAGAGCGAAGATTTTAGACTCGGGTCTGTAAACATGTCCCATATTTCCCTAAAACAACAGTACATGCTCAGCTTTCTTATTTACTGTAAAGTTTATTGACCATAGTAATACTGATAATATTTAGTTTTGTTGCTAATAAAATGTTTCCTGTATCCTTACCTGGAATCAGAATCATCAGCATCAGAGATAAAAACATTTGAATCCATCTGAATTCATCCATCGTGCTTCTCTGCCTCACGTCTTTCTTGTTGTCGATCTCAACCGTCACAGTCTCTGAACTGATGACTCTTTTTACTTCCTGTCATTAGTCAGATCTCACTTCCTCACTGCAACTTTAGTCATTTGTAGTTCTTTCTTCTTGTTGGTATTGAGTATGTGAGCTTTCTCTGAAATTGATGAATACATTTAAATATTAAACAAAGATGACACAAATAAACACAAAATGCAATTCCTAAATTAAGTTGTTTATTATTAAGAGGGGAAAAACCTATATGGCCCTGTGTTAGACCAAGTTAAATGTGCGACAGTGTCAAAGTGCTATAGACAAGGGTGCAGGGATCAGGTCTCCAGGGAATCTGCAGGGAAAAGCAGGGGGAACACACTCACTCTCCTTCTGTCTCTCTTGGCGTCTCACCAGTCTCTCACTCCTCTCTCGTACCAGAATTTCTGTAAGGAACAAGGGCAGGTCCAGGGTGTCTGTACACAGGGAAACGACGTGTTAGCACAAGATTCAAAATCCAAGAGAACTAGATTACTAGTGTCCTAGCCAGGACTTCACTAACATGAGTCAAGCAACAATCCAGCAAAGAGCAGTCTAACTTCTTCCCGTAAGTAGAGGCTGGTTAATGAGACGCAGGTGTTCACCATCTCCCAGGTATGTAGGCCAAAGGCGGGAGCCCACAATGGCCTCCGCCCAGGCGATAGAGGGAGAGAAAAACAATACCAAAGCCCACTTGTAGCAGAATATTTCTCAGGCAGACGGTGACACTATAGTTTTTAAACATAACAAAAATCAGACGACGACTGGTTTGATTTAACTGTGGTGATGTTTAGATTGCTCGAGTTGAAAAACCTGTTGCCGTCCAGTTTGTGTGAAGTCAGCATTACAAAGCAAATGCAACAACCTATTAACAAAAAGTCCTTATATTTACTGTGATAGTTGACCTGCTGCACTCTTGGTCTTAAAGCAAATTAGTGTTGTTTTAAGCTTTAGAAAATGAGAAACAGTAATGTTAAATATATATGTATCACAATGGAGTGGACTTTGAGAGATAGTTTTATCTACTCTGCAGCATAAGCTGAAAAACCAAGGCAGGATCCATGAAGCTGAAACACGTCAGCAGAAGGAGGAAAAGGTGGTTGTTGTCCTGCAGAGGCAGCCCTCTCCGCCCATCCCAACCTTGCAGAAAAAGCTGGCAAATCTTGCACCATCTAGGCCCTCCTCTGTTTTTAGCCAGCGCTCGTCTAGAACTCTGAGTAACTCATTGCAAAGACTGCAAATTTTTTCACATTTTGCCCTGTATGACAACTCTATAAATAAATAAAAATGCATTCACAGAATTGCTCAGTGTCAGCACCAAACCACCCACCACCCAATGAAATTCCCAGCCAGCAGGGTAAGATTTGTGCAAATTATAAACCTTTATTTTCCTGATCCCTGCCCTGCCTTCAGTCCCCTGTCGTGCTTCAGATGATCAACAGGAAGTGTTCAGTTTGCTGTCAGCCTTACGTTGGTGTCTGAGGAAAGAGCGGTGACAACTGGAGGTTCAGATGGGTTGCACAGATTCACACGAGACCCACTACAATCTGGTAAACAGGTATTGCAGTCAGGCACCACTGAACAGCAGGGTAATGTGTGCAGGCATAAGATGCCAGAACAACAGGGATTTCTATCTTTTGTGCCAGGCTTAGAATCAGTCATTTAGAGACGCTGCTATGTTGAATTTAACCCAGTTAACCCCCAGATGTGGTGAGGCAAAGACACGATACTAACTCTGGGCTGTTAACGTGTGATCTTAATTTGATATTCGTAGTGAAGAATGTATTCAGTACAATGTTTTACAAGACATTTATTCATCTGTGCTTGTATTCAAGTTTACAGCAAATCATCTGAGAAATGCCTTTGAACTGGTGCCTGTTTCTGGGCTTTTCTTTTGTCACAAACTGCTCACAAAGAAGGACGAATGCTTTAGGGAACAAAAGCTTTGGAATGTATTCTGCAAGTACAGGTCAAACGTAATAGCCTCATTGTTTTATAGCAATGCTGAATTAACTTATGTCACTGCAGGACAGTGCAGCCAGTGGGGCTGATTGTTATAGTCACTGTGCACGACAAGAAAGCATTTGACATGGTGAACTGCTGCCACGGTTTTAGAGAGACGTCTGTTTGTTATTAGAAGTAGTTGTTCTGTTTAATTTGGGGTTTTTCTCCTTTGCTTCTGCGTAGAAGACGACCAATCTGCACATCGAGAAGCTGTCCTGTCTTCAGCTAGGAGTCCTTCTCCAGCTGCTGCACATGCTAACAGGCAAAACATCAGGGAGTAATACAAGCTTTTAATGCTTATGTGAACCACAGGCGTGCTTATAATGTATCAACCTGCAGTGAGACTGTAAAAGCAAAATCTTTCTTGATTTAATTTTCATTGCACAAATAATAACAGATTCAGGAATGTATTCAAGGAAGAGACTGGCAAAGAAAGAGTGGGATAGTCAGGGAGCTGAAGGAAGGAGTACTAAAAGGCTAGGTGCACAGCAAAGAGAGAGGTGTCACTGGCACAGGAAAAGGCTTGTAGTGAGTTGTATGTGAGGCTGGACACTAAGGAGAAAATGATTTTTAATGAATGGCAAGGCACATAAATTGTGCTGGAAGAGAGTAACCAAGTATAGAGATGGAAATGTGCTAATGTGAAGAAAGTGTGTTGAGAAGGGAGAAGGAGTACTTTGGACGAAAATTGAATTAGAGAAGGAAGTGAGGCAACTCTGAAGAGGATGGAGACGGGAGGCATAGAGAGGGTAGGAGTGAAGGCTATGATAAGGTGCGAAGAGAGTAACTGTGGTGCTGCATAAGAAAGTCCTGAGGGGCAGAGAAGTATGTGATGGGTTGAGATTACATCAGAGAGAGGCTCTGAGCCCCTTCTTGTTTGCACTGGTGATGGAGAGGCTGACAGATGAGATCAGGCAAGAGTCTCCGTGGATGATGTTTTCAGACAACCACAGAAAGGATTTGTGGATGTAGTGAAGGTGGACATGCAGGGGGTTGGTGTGACTGAGGAGGATGCTAGAAATAGAGAGATGGAGGCGGATGATCCACTGTAGCGACCTCTAAAGGGAGCAGCCGAAAGAAGAAGAAGCACAAATAATTCTAATCATGCTTTTCTTTTATTCTCAGTACTAAGCTATGTAAAGGAAGTCAAGGTTGTTTCCTCCTACAATCACTTTGGTCATGCTGTTCTTACAAGTGTGGAGGTGCCAGATGATTTAGACTTGTTTAGATTGGTGCTCTGTCTCCCTTTATCCAAACTAAAACTTTGATGGGGTTTTTTATCTTCACTAAACACTTTTTTGCTTTGTGTTTATTATTGTGCTACTGCAAGTATTTCATATATTAGTCAGTTGATTGTTACTGTAGGGCAGCTCTAGGACAATCCTTGATGTGATGTAGCTTGCTTTTATCCAGCAGATACGACATCTCATGAGGAGGTTCGAACCCTGTACCCTGACCCTCCTGCTGACGCACAAAGTCTGGACATCCAGCAGCAGGCCCTTCTACGTGAACAACAGCACAACAGTTTCTATTTCTTTTAATATTAGAAGTCAGTTATTCATTAATGAATACAAATGGTGACTGAAGTTATTTAGACAGGACATTAAACAATAAACTTCCAATAAATGATGAACAATGTGTGACTGAATGTGTTCAGTGAAAGACTTTGAAAATATCGCAGCATAAAACCAGTGTAAAAGTACTCAGACTACTTTTGGGGGTATTTATTTGATGATGCAACCAGAAAATGTGCAGGTTGTGAGTTTAACATTTTCAACACTGGAGAAGAAGCACATGTACACAGACTAGCTAATGACAAACATTTTTTTTAAATTAACCTTTATTTAAACAGGTTGTTCATTTTTCTGAGCTTATCTGGTGTCCAGTTTCGGTGGCAGTAGCATAAGCAGAGAAGACCCAGACCTTACTCTCCCGAGCCAGCTCCTCCATTATTTGGGGGACACTGAGGCATTCTCTGCTGAGTGCTGTGATCTCCCCAACATGTCCTGGGTGTGTCCTGTCTGTCCTGGTGGGACATGCCTGGAACATCTCACCCAGGAGGCGTTCAAGAGGCACCCTTGTCAGATGCCTGAACCTCCTCAACTGGCTCGTTTAGATGTAGAGGAGTAGCAGTTAACTCGGAATGAGACAGACAGCACCTACTGCTGGGGTGGGCCTACAGGAGGGAGAGCTCATGTCGTCTCTTCAGGACACATCACTGGACCCCAAGAAGCTCTCCCCGGAGCTCCCTTTGGCTGCTGGGGTCGGCATACGTTCAACTTTAAAATCACTCTTGGTTCTTGGCTAGCTTTGTGTTAGCATCCTTTGTGTACTGATGCTTGCAAGAAGCTAAAGTTGCTTTGGCAGAATTTTCTTTCTCATATATGCACACATAAGGAGAGAGATGTTTTATAAGCTTTAGTCATCACCGTGCACTTTTCCTGATTCACACAAAATACAGCAATCTGGCACCTTCCCACAGGGTCTTGCACGAGTATTAAACATGTTCATTTGTGCTTTGGACTGTCACCAGATTTCTTCTAGAAGTTTCTTGCCAGTCAGCAACTATCTTGGCAACACCACTTGAGTTTGTGTGTTGCATGCTAACATCCTTATCATATGTGTAATAATACTAAAGCTTCATCTTATGCACACACAAAAAACAAATATGGCTCCTTCGTGCAGGGTTTTCTGGTATGTTCATTTATGCTTCCCAATTAAAAAAAAAAAAGAAAAAAAAAAAGAAGAAAAAGCAAAGTTCTTGCTTCTCAGCCACTGCAGCCACATCCTCACCGTTTTTTAGGCAGTTATATAAACATACTGTGAGTGAGTCATAAGCTTAAATACAATAGTTGAAGGAACAAAAACTTAATGTTTAAAAATACCAGTCAAATCTGATTAAAGTAAATAAATAATAAGTATACAATGTAGTTTTAAGACTTCTCAATGTTTCGTAACATTAATGTTCTATGAACTCGTGAGTCCAGAAATCTGAATGTCATGAAAAGTATTTATTATTCGTGTATTATTATTTTACAATACAAGGTTGTTTTTTTCCTGATACTTCATGCAAACCACATTTCTCCAGGCCTGTCCTAATCAGCTTACTCAGTATCACTAGATCCAATGCTGCTCCTCCAGCAGAGCACACAAAAGTAGGAGAGACCAGAGATGCCATGGCTTAGTTAGGAGACTGTTTGCTTCAAGGCCACTAGAGGGTGCTGCCATAAAACTACAATAAATGAATTGACCACACTCTTTTATGCAAAACCCTGCTGATGACACACACACACACACACACACACAGATTCTAGGTCTGACCAACCGTCTCCACCGTGGGCAAAAAGATGACAGTCAATAAAATTCTAAAATTTTATTTATAAACACAATGAATAGTAGTTAAAAGTCCAGTGTCCCATTTAGGTACAAAGTAAAAACACACAGTCCAAGGCCAGAGCCAGCTATGCCACAAAGCCAGTTGCACTCCACACGTTGTTCACTTCAACAGGGGTAGCAATTGTCCTCTGAGACCCACCACCCTGTAAGTAGAAAGCCTGCACAGAGCGACAAAATAAGACAATTCACTATATAATTCACAGCCCATCCATCCCAAACATATCAGATCATTAGAGGTTTTGTCACATTACATACCTGCACTGAGAGACAAAATAACACAGCAGTGTTTGTAATGTGGGCTATAAGTAGACTAGCATATCAGTGCAATCAATTACACCTGCCTCCAATTAGTCCAGCCCTTTTACAGTCATTGACTGGGTGAGAAAACACGAGCAAATCAACCCAAGAGACAAGCAGGAAGACTCTCTGAAGGCTCCTGTGGCTGCACAGGCAGTCTTACAATTACGAGGTTGGAGAGTTGTTGTTTCAAAATGTTCACACTGATTTCACATGCTCATTAACTCACAACCAGCTGACCATATATATTTCTGCTGCTGAGCTGCTTTTTGATGGAGATTTTCTGAATTTATTTTGCTACCATAAGAGCAGACTCCATGCTGAAAGCATGTGCACTGTCACTTGCAATGAGTGGCACTAATGACGCTAAATTTAATTACAGGTCATGGACAGCCTTCATAAATGCTCATATTACTCACCCACACTGAATTCCAGCACAGGTTCATCTGGGTCCTGACTATTTCCTGCAAAGTAACACAAACGTCATCAGAACATTAAGTCAGAGAAACAACATTTGGAGCTTTTGTACATGATAAATTATACTGCAGTAGTAAAACAAAGTCAAGCAGCAGTACATTTATTAAAATCACCTTCAGCTGTAATATTTAAACTGATTTAGTGTCAATTTAGATTATGTTGAGATTAAAATGAAACTAGTACCCTTGTAATGTCTTTTTAAATTAGAGGTAAATATTTGTATATTTTTTACATAATATAATTATATTTACTGGATTTTCTCTCTATTGTAGTTTAGTATTATAGTTATTACTTGTTTTTTATTGACTTGTCTTGTTTTTACAATGATTTGCTCTGAATGCAGCCTTTAAAGAAAATACTATCTGTTCAGTAACTATCCATCAGACTGGGTCCATGTTACCAGCCAAATGGGTAATAATTAAAGTAAGTTTTGAATTACGTATATTTGGGTGTTTAGGTGACACTTTTGCAAAAAAAAAAATAATAATTAGGTTTAAAAGAACTAAACATGTATGTATTTAAAAACAATAAGTGTGTTAGAATTACTACAGCAACAGCTTGTAGCTCACTGTACTATTTTTGAGCACAACTTTGGTGCTTTTGCCTCATTTTTAAATCAGTGATCCCAGTAGCACAGTCTAAGCAGAGACCTCAGTGCTTGGCAAACAATCAATAGAATCAATATAATTATTAAAAAGAAACAAAATAAATGCCAACCATATAAAAAAAAAACATAAACTTAAGGAAAAAACTAAACTTGATTTTGTGTCTTTAGGCTATTGTTAACAGCAAGCATGAGGTTAGTGCATATGTATTATTATTGGAAAGATTACTGCAAAGAAAAAAAGGTTGAACCAGGAGGGGGCGATATTGCTCTTCTTACCATGAGTTACATGCAGGCTATTACTTACCATGTCACTCACATTTATTTCACAAAACAGCTGAACCCACTTAATTCGATTTAATTGTATTTATGCAGAGCTGAATCACAACAACAGTCTCCTCGAGGTGGTATAGATTGTAAGGTAGAAAGTCTACAATTAAAAAGAAAAAACCTCAATACAGTGGGAAGGAACAACTCACTTTTAACAGGAAGCACCCTCTGGCAGAACCACGGTCAGGGAGGGGCAGCCCGCTGCGACCCTTTGGGGATGAGGAGACGAAAAAGGGGACAAAAGACACACTGTGGACGAGAGCCAGAGATGAACAAGAACTAATTATTGAATGCAGAGAGGTGTATAAACACATGGTGGGAATCCCCCAGCAGGGTAGTCCCAGGGTAACTAAGGGAGGATTCATGGTCACCTGATTCAGCCCTAGCTATATGCGTTGGCAAAAAGGTAACTTTGAAACTTAATCTTAAAAGTAGAGATAGTGTCCGTCTCCTGCATTCAAACTGGGAGCTGGTTCCACAGAAGGATGATCCCCTTCTACTTCTAAATATCCTAAAAACCACAAGGAAGCCCACAGTCTGAGAGCAAACTATCAAACTACGAGGTCTTTAAAATAAGATGATTATTCAAGACCTCATGTGTGATGGGAAGGATTCTGAATTTGATGCTGGACCCACAAATCATAAAAGAGAAACACTAACTCACACACACCAGAAAGTGCCAAGAATTATAATTATATGTAATTTAGTTTTGCGTTCCTTTATAATGCTTTCAACTATACAAATAAGACACTTCATGGGGGCGCCTGAGCCTTGTAGACACAACAAATACTGAACAAACCTCATGCGCCCTGTTGTTGACAAAACGATAAAAATGAATGTGTACTTCTGTCTTATTTAGGTCATTTTTGTAGTTTTTGTAGACAGACTACTGTAATTTCTCAATAAAATGTCGCTTATTATCGCTCACTCTCAAGAACAAAAACGTGAGTAATTTCCCAGTAGCTCACCATATTTGGGATCTTCTAACATCCACACTTCATGTTTAAACGGTGGTGCGGAGGCGGTGTACCGTCGCAGGCCGGATGTAGCATTCAGCGCGGTGTGCCTTTTTTTCAGTTGCTAAGCAACAGATTTGTCCCGCCCCTTTCGTTATGACGGGGCGGGCCAGTCCTTTGACTGGTGACGTTACAAAGAAACGTCAGGTGACGTTACAAAGAAACCTTAAACCGACCTTATATATAGACCTGGCTGTTCAGTTGAAACGCATTCACACAGCGGGACAGCAGCGCTTTAAACGTTCAAACACGGAGTTTAACACAAAACAACATTTTAGACATAAAAAACAAAAAAGTGAAATGGCAAGCTCGAACTGTAACACAATGACAAATGATGAAACAGTTCAGACCAATGGGGATAATTCTACAGTACATGCTTTGGTATCCCTCTTGAATAACTTGTTCAGTAGTTTTTCGATCAAGCAGTGGGGAGAGCTTATCTCAGGCTATCCGGATTGCTTCACCGCTAAGCGGCTTGTAGGTTTTGTAGAGGACGTAATGGACCTGTGTGAACAGTCAGTAGCAGTATCACCACTGAGGTCTTCCCAGAACTCCCCTGTACATGAAAACTGTTCTGTCCACACCACTACTGGCAAAACGGTTTTGTCACGTGTGAAATTTTTGGACGATTCTGCTGAGCAGGAGTTTGATACAGCACAGAATATAGATGCTAACAGCCAAGAAACAGCTAACACAGAAGAAAGCTGTCAAAATGCTGACCAACACAGTGCTGCAAAAGCAGAAAACAATCCAATTCCAGATCCCCAGCAGCAGAAATCCTGTGTTGAACATGAAGCCAGCATCCCACCGTTAACAAACGTAAGTCAAACGGAGTCATATAAAAAGATACAGCATCACAGATCTTCTGTAGACTGTGAGCCACCTGAAAAAACCTTAGACTTTGAAAGATGGTTAGAGACATTAATTCAGGCTGTGCTTTCAAAGCTTGGTAAACTTTTAAAGTGCCCTCATTCTCACCAAAAACGTTTGTTGGATCTACTCTTGGACAAATTCAAGGGGATGGATTTGCATTTAGACCGAAAAGTGCAGAATTATTTTGACTGCATTGCTAATGCGATTTTCACTGATATTTGTGACAAATTACATAAATTGTCACTAATATCATTGGAAATGGGGAGGAGTGGGGAGGAGGATTCAATGAATTTAATGGAACAACCAATATTTAATATCATAACTACTTCAGTATTCCAAGAACACCTGTTGGCAGTAACAGTTACTGATAGACTGGAATCATATGAAAAGAAAGAAAGATGCAGACTTTCAGTGGAAATCTTTGTGGAAGGACTGATTTCCCAGGTTTCAAAAAAATCAGGCACAGTCTTCAGCATTGAAAGTGCTGAAGCTATCTCCAACCGGCTTACCATGAAAATCTGGACTGAAATCAGGGCCAGATACGACAAAATCCCACCAGAGAAGTTCAAGAAACTCAGCGAGAGGGTTTACAAATCCCTCTGTAAAAGATGGAAGCATGCAGCGGTTATGGTGACAATCTTGCAATTAAACTTCCAAGATCTTGATGAAGATATTGTTAAAACTTTCAAAAGAAAGATATTCCCAGAACCAAGTTGCATATCTAAGTGCTTCTCATCGGTGCGTGCATTTTTTGGGAGGTGTAAGGGAAGAAACAAAGTTTCCACTTTATAGTGACGTCGTGATATCAACAGCAAAATATTTTCTAAAACTCACTGGACACTTTAAATGAGCTAGTTTTACATTTAGATCAGATCAAGTCATTTTTGAAATCCCCAGGAATGGTCGCGGCAGATGGCCACCCCGCCCTGAGCCTGGTTCTGTCGAAGGTTTCTTCCTCTTAAAAGGGAGTTTTTCCTTCCCACTGTCGCCTCGTGCTTGCTCAGAGGGGTTTGTTCTTTTGGGGTTTTCTTTTTAATACTGTAAGTTGTTACCTTACAGTGTGAAGCACCTTGAAAACACCATTGTTTCCTTTGGTGCTATACAGATTGAAGTGACTTGCACTGATAACATAACTAAGCTGGGACTTTAATTTAACATCAATAAAATTATAAAAATATTACATCTTGATTTCTGCTTGTTTTCATTGTCTGTGACTTAATGAATACAAATGTGTAATTTAACAGATTCTTTCTTTATGTTAGTCTGACCGGTGACTCCACGTTGGCCTTAGGTGTTGGCGCGGATACGCTGCAGCCCCTGAGCCATTAATGGCCCAGCACACTACAGTAAAAACAAAACAACAGCCATCTGTCCAACTAGGAAAGGAAAATAATAAACTGCCTCCTTGGAGGCAACCTGACTCAAAACAGTTGCAGTCCAACTCAGACCGACTGCAATCACTCTCAGGCAGATTGATGAAGATCTGCAAATAACTGTTGTCTAATTTATAAACGCAGACAGATTGCCAACACGTCTGTTCACAATAGAGGACTGTACTTACATGGTTGCAAACTGGTTGTTATCTTGCTTATATGAAAACATTGCTTTGGAGCAATGAAACTCAAACACATTCATTTTTAAAATGCTTCAAAATGAAATTTTGAAGCATTTGGCTTTATGCTTTGAAAGTGCCGTTGTGAGTGGGAGTGTGAAATCCTTACTTGATGTGTTCCCTTTGCCTTTACTGTTTTCAGTTTTATCAGTTTTCAGTTTTATTTGTCATATGACCACAGTACATCAGGCTGAAGGACATCACGTCTGACACAGTGGTCAGCAGCACAGGAGCACCACAGGGAACTGTGCTGTCCCCTCTTCTCTTCACCCTGTACACCTCTGACTTCTGCTACAACTCTGAATTATGCCACATTCAGAAGTTTGCAGACGACACAGCCATCATGGGGTGTATCTGGGATGATCAGGAAGAGGAGTACAGAAGTCTGGTGAGGAACTTTGTCGCATGGAGTCACACAAACCACCTGCAACTCAACACCTCAAAGACTAAGGAACTGGTTGTGGACTTCGGGAGGTCTAGAGCAGGTCCACTGCCGGTTCAGATAGAGGGGGAGGAGGTGGAGGTGGTCAACAAGTACAAGTACCTCGGGCTGTGGGTGGACAATAAACTGGACTGGTCATGCAACACAGAGCACCTGTATAAAAAAGCCCAAAGCCGACTGTACTTCCTCAGGAGGCTGAGGTCTTTTAACATCTGCAGGAAGCTCCTGAGGATGTTTTACCAGTCGGTGGTTGCTGGAGTACTTTTCTATGCTGTGGTGTGCTGGGGGAGCAGCACAGCAAAGAAGGACTCATCCAGGCTGGAGAAACTGATCAGGAGGGCTAGCTCTGTGGTCGGCATGAAGCTGGACACTCTGGTGACAGTGGCAGAGAAAAGGACATTAAAGAAACTGATGGACATTATGGACAATGCCAGGCATCCTCTGCACACGGCCATTAACAACCAGAAGAGTCTGTTCAGTGACAGGTTGCTTCTCCCAAAGACAAGAACTAACAGACTTAAAAACTCCTTTGTCCCACACGCCATCAGACTGTTTAACTCCTCTCTGGAGGGGAGAGGGAGGGGAAACAGGAGGACAAAGGAGGGGGGAACAACTAAGCTGTAGTGCCTCTTCACCTCACTGTGCAATACCTTTTGTGCAATACTTTTGTAAATAGTCAACGGTGCAATAGACTCAATACTTGAAATGTGCAATTCACTTGTATTTTTATTTTTATTCCTATTTATTCTATTTATCCCCTTCGTATATTTTATTTATATTGTCTCTGTATTTATATATATGTGTGTGTGTATAACTCTGTAACTTCTGTCGGTGCTGTGCTTTTTTGGAAATCGAATTTCCCAGAGGAACCCACCCGAGGGATTAATAAAGTTCTATCTTATCTTATCTCTTATATGCAAGTTAGCACAGGGTCAACATTGCAATGAAATGTGTTTGACGAGCAGCAGTCACTCAGCAGCATGGTACAGTAGAAGAATATATAATAAAATATAATAAAATAAAATAAAAAATAGAAAAATAGTAAAGAGCAAAATATTAGAAAGACGTGGTAAAAGAGAAAAGATGACTAAATATATATATATGTATCTATAAATATATGTACACTAGTGATTAAATAAGAAAATCTTGAAAAGAAATATGACGGGAGGTCAGATGGGATATTGCACAGGAATGAGCAGCAGAAAATTACAGTATTACTCAGACTTTTAATAGTCATATTGTCAGTTTTGGCCGACGGTCATGGGTCACTTCCACTAAAATAGCACGAGACTGGAGTAAAATGTACTTTATTAATGAGAACACATGGTGATACAGCAAAGAATCCAACCCTTCTGAAAAGCAAATGGCTTCCTGTTATACTCTACCTGATTCAGGTGAGCATCTGGAATAGACCAAGTCTGGGGGTCAGCAAACCAAAGGGAAACAAAACCCTCCCCATAAGAAAACCACTACAATATAACCAACACGTTCTCACTCCCAAAGCGTAACATTTTACGCTAGGTGACAAATCGTCACCATATTATGTTTTTGGCTACCCACCACGTTCCTGAATGACGACCTCGGAAAAAAGAGGAAATATGAGAACTGTCTGGACTGAATCTACACATGTTTGCTCTTTTTCTTCAAATCGCTTAGAAACACGCTATTTAACATCATTAAAGTCCTGGTTAAGGTCAGGAATAAGGTTATGGTCAGGGCTAGGGATAAGGTTAGGTTTAGGGCTGGAATACAGGGCTGGAACGTCTATTACCGCGGGAGCGTCATTGAACTGGATTCCAGCCATAACCCGCCGCGTACCATAAGAACGCCGAAGGTCTCCTTTCACGTTCCTCAGGAACGCCGCGTGACGTGACAAAACGTCGACATGTTACGCCTCGGGAGTGAGAACGGGCTGATATAACACATCATAGACATATGAAGATTTGTAACAAGTCCTATAAATAACTCCATAACATATAAACTTCAGTCTCTTCTATATACATTAAAACAGCGGTCCCCAACCTTTTTTGCGCCACGGACCGGTTTATGCCCGACAATATTTTCACGGACCGGCCTTTAAGGTGTCACAGATAAATACAACAAAATAAAACTAGTACCGATACCGGAAAAAAAGAAGATTTATTCATAACACACGTGAAAGACCCAGGAAAACAGAGTTAACGATAAAAACGATAACAAAATAACGATAAAAAACGATAAAAACTCTGAAAACCATACATTTCACACCCGAGCCTCATCTCTCGACCAAACGACGGTCCGTGGCCCGGCGGTTGGGGACCGCTGCATTAAAACACCTTAACCACAGTTAGGTTTCAGCCCTCGCTGACTCAGAACAAAGTAAGACAATCAGAGTTCGATTGGTTTTTACTTGTGCAGGGGAAGCCTGGTCGGATTCTCAGAGTTGCAAGCTCTACACCCAAACTCAGACAACTCCAACTCCAGCCTCCACTCGCAGCCTTTTATTGAATGAAAACAGTTACACAACCGCCCATTGTAAACCCCATATGTTGTGTGGTAAAAGCTAAGGCACTGTGTGTGTGTGTGTGTGTGTGTGTGTGTGTGTGAGTGAGAGAGAGTGTATGTGTGTCTGTATACGTGACTTCCTGCTTACAAACGTTTTAACCGCATCTCTAGTCATAAAAGGGTCATCTCCCCTCAACCTCGTATATGGCTTAACCTCTCTAACAGTCCACCATTTACATGGTGAGCCCATAAAGGGCAGGAAGTGAACATTCCTTACCAAATAAGGAAACCAGAATCTTACATAGATTGTGCCTGCAGTTGAAAACTATAGCTAGTAACATCCCCAACATCCTACATGTGGGGGAGGAACAGAAAATATCTGAACATACAGTTCAAGACAAGGTCCAAGCACAATAATGACAACTTTTAACAAAATCACTCCAACACACACTCCCCTAGCCTGGCACATTGGTTTTCTCCAGGAGCTCATAAGCAGGTGATTGAGCTGCTTTTACTCTTTACAAAGTGAGTACTGTTAACACTTCTCTTTTTACATATACAACTAATTTAGGTTACAGACAAATGATTAAATGTGAACAGCTCTAACACAGGTTCTTTTCCTGACACAGGTAGGATGGCCAGTCCCCCTGTCTCTTCACCTTTAACGAGTCACTTAATTAACAACCCAAAAAGCCTAATAAAGAATCACAATCAACCAGTGTGTGTTTTTCTTCATTACGGTTTTTAAATACAAATCAGTCAGTCAATTAATAAAAATACAAGTAAGGGTAATGGAACCCCTGGTCTCCATTACACACATAAATACCATAAAGACACTAAGTCGTAGAGCTCTGAACTCCTTGCTTCTATGATATTTACACTTCTTCTTGGCCTTCTCCTTCACTCTGAGTCACTCCAGGATAAACGCATCAGCTCAGACATACAATAATTAAAATATGTGTAGGTGACCGTTTGGCAGAAGACGATGTCGAGGCGGTACTGCAGTGACACGTCCGTGGCTATCGTCGGGGCGGTGTCCTGCATCAGAAGGAAGTCAATAGACTTCTTGGCTTTGTTGCTCATCATGGCGCTGTAGTCCGTGGGCGTGGCCTGCAAAAAGTGTAAATAAACCATCAGAGACCAAACACAAATATGCCTTCCAACCACTAGTTTAGACAACATCTTGCAAAGAGTGTGTATTTCAGAGTGCAGTTGTTTTTAAATTTGACAGAAACAGAAATAAAGACGGAAGAGAAGGACAACAGGGAAAGCAGAAGCACCGACACACTGAAATCTTTTAGGGTCAAGCTCCAGAACTAGCCACAAATCCTGCTGGAAAGAACCTAAAAATACTTAAAAATACTTGCAGAGATCGAATGGAGCCGTTAACTCAAAAGCCTGGTGTCAGGCATGTTCTTTAATAAATAAGAAACGAGCTGATATGTTACAGACCCCAGTCTTTACGTAAAGAAAAAGCTGACATTTAGAGCGGTCTCGCAGCAGATTTTAAAACAGTGACACTGATTTGTGGGGTTTTTGGGCACAAATTTGAACCTTTTTGTTTTATCCATGTCCTTGAACACAGCTCGTGACTTGGGCGCTTTCATATGTACCGATTCATTTAGGTTTGTGCACTGAGGCCAGATTTAGGTATTAAAAACGAGTCAGTCATAACACTTCTTACATTAGTTAAAAAGCTGAGCTTACACTAAACCAACATTTAAATTTCCCCTTGTGGGACTAATAAAGGTATATCATATCATATCATATCATATCATATCATATCATATCATTACTAAAGTATTGCTGCAACATTGTAAAGACAAAGATGACACACAGACCAGACATAAAACACTGAACACTTTTTAAAGACGAGTCATTTAAGAGTATTTTCTCATAGAATAAAGTCGGCTGATATGGTGAAGGAAAAATCTGCTCACGAATCCTCCAACTTCTTAAAAGTAAGGAGTGACCTGAGCTGGAAATCAACATGAGAGGGATGACTCAAGAAGAAGAAGAAGCAACAAGAAAAGAAAAACAGAGTTCAGAGTGTAGTTAAGATATCAAGCTGTATCCACAATGTGTGCCAAGAAACTAAGCTTGTCTGTTGTCATGCTAAAGAAATAAAAAATCTGGAATCAGAAAACAGCCAATAACTGCTGATCAACTCACCCACTCCTCTTCGTGCCAGTCCACGTGCAGTGACGACTGGCTGTTGTGACCGCTGTACTTTGCTCTCAGCGTATCCTGGTCATTGCGGAGCACTACTTGTTCAGACTCAGCGGAAGGAGAAGCTTTGGTTGCGATGTACTCGTACTGCGTTCAGGGCCTAAATAGCTGAAGCTAGCAGCTTGCAGCCGCACACTGCCACCAGCTGACGGGTCTGAAAGGAAGAGGGTATGAATGAAATATGAAGCGTCCCCACGTAACGTCAAACACTTTTAGTACCTTGTCAACCAGACTGGCGAGCGTCCACTCCAGTCCGCTGGCCGATTGGTCTTTGGCAGCTTGAGACAGCCTCTCTGCGTAATAGCTGACCTGAGTCTTCAGCGTGTTGACGTAGGCGATGATCTCTTTGGCTCGGACAGTGTCCTGGGGTATGTGGATGATGACTGAGCTGGAGAGGGCACTACTGCAGGGAACAAAGACACACCGACACATCTGTATCCGAGCTGGGACTGAGGACACTCACCAGCCACTTTATTAGGTACATGTGTTCAAAAGCTTGTGGCAGCAATTTAGTGCATTTAGTCAAATAAAGACAATAGAGTGGCCTGCAGGTGTATATTTTTGTAATGTTTCTGTCTTATGCCTGAAATATGCTTCAGCAGGAAATATACGCTGTAACTGGAAACAACAGCGTGATGGACCGGTTTAGTGTTAAGAGGTGTTACATCTGAAGTTAGAACGTAAATTTCCTGCAGAAATCTAAATCAAGCTTCAGAGGTACTGTTCCAAAAATATAGGGAGGGACGTTACCCACCAGATGTAAAAACAAACACTGTCTGCATGCACATGCCTGCTCTCAATGAGCCTAATCGTGGCTTAGAAAAAACAACGAGGAGCCGACTTCGATAAATGCGATACCACTCGCTTCACAAATTCAGACCATCTGTGTACAGTGGCGTGTCTAGAAAATTTTTGTTGGGGGGGCCAGGTAGGGGCACAGATTTGGAGAAGGGTGGCAGATTTAATTGGCAGATAATGTTTTAAAAAAAAATTCTACCAACCCTTAACCATAATTCAATAATCCTATAAACCTAATAACCAAATGCACTTTTAACTCTTATTAGAATGAGATTTTAACCACTACGGTGCAAAGTTTTTAGATACTGCGTTGATAAAGTACAAGAGATACAATCAGTGCTTTGTCAGTGTTTACTCAGCAGTCAAGGACAACAATATTTGCATAGTATTTTTACTGACATATAGTGCACATATGTTTTGGGCAAAAACATTTTTGAAAATTAAAATACGAACATTTGTAACAAACAATTGACAAATTAGCCAATGCCAATGCAAAACTTTATCTGCCTATTAAAAAAAGAAGATAATCTTCTCACAAACTGGTGTTTGATTTTGAAACAGGAAAAAAGTGGGGAAACAACTGAAAAGACTAACATTTGAATGAAACCTGAAAGCAAGTAAATACTTTCTATGCTGCCTTATCGTAAACTTTGGTAATATTGATAAAGAACAACACTGGCTGATGATAAAATACAGTCAGCTGGCATGGTGACACTGCCAGTATTAACCTGCAGGGCTGGACTGGGACAAAAAAATTGGGCATTTTTACTACAGACCGACCCACCAGGTAGTAAAGCCATAAAGACTTTGACTGAAAACAAACCCTGTTGTGACAGTGATGTACAGTCTTGTTGGTATATGTATGATTTCTATACATTTTACGTCAGATAAAAACTTTGGTTGTAAGATTTAGATAATTATTTAATAAAAACTAGGTATTTTAAATGAGAATAAGAAAGAAAAGTATTTCTTTGTGCCCCCCTTTCCCTGTTAATGCCCTACCTGGCCCCCTGGCAAAACTTTGCTAGACCCGCCCCTGCACAGTTACCAGCTGTCTGCTACATAAAAAAGGATCCTGGTGTTATTTGTCTCTCAGAAACAGTTCATAACTTCCCTTCAACTCATTCATGTCACCTAAAAGGTAAACCTGTTTCTCCATCACCTGTTCAGCTCTGATGGTTCAGTAAGGACATCTCCTGGTTTCATCTTCATGTTTCCCTCTCACCACATATCTAAACAGACATCATGACCAGCAGCTTTACAGCTGTGGCTCCAGCAAACATCAGCTGATACTAGAAATTAATATTAAATACATTCTAACAACAGCCGATCAAGCTTAAACGTGCTGCTGTTGTTTAGCGCAACATCTGCTGGTTTCCTCTTTCTGGCGCAAAGTGGGCGATAAACAAGAGAGAAAAGCCGATCAGCTGATCATTGATCAGTTTCATGATTGAAGTAGCAACAGGAGAGGGAGGGGGAGAGAATGAGAGAAGAGGCAGCTGTGCAGCATAAAGACAGAATAAATCCAGCTTTGTGTCTTTTTTCCATTCTAGCTAAAGTCCGGGACAAACTGCGTCTCTTCTCAGCTCAATACGAAACGTGTAATATTTTCTCTGAATGAGGGACCATTCCATTTTTTTAAGGAGCCGTTGGCAACTCTACTAACCTTATGAATAAAATAAAGTTCACTATCAGTAACATCATAGCACCCACCCAGCTGTATAAAAACTCCGTCAAACTGGCTAGAACGCAGTATGAGTTATTGCAACTGACAGTAAAAAGTCAGCAACATGAAAATAAACTCCACCTAAACTTGGTTTATATCTGACCCAGATAGACTGCAGGTCATAACTTCTGAAGTTCAGTTCACCTGACACTCGGACTGGTGGCTGCTTCGGGTCTCTCCTCCTGCCTCCCCTTCCCTCATCCACCTGTTGCCTCTGTGGAAGCCCCGTCATAGCCACCACCAAACAACGGAGTTATTTCTACACATCGACCTGCATCTGGCCAATCCACCACCTCTCATTGTTCATGCCATTACAAAAAAAATAAAAAATAAGTCACTGGGGATATGCCCGGTATGCCCGATGGCCAGTCCAGCTATGTTAACCTGCAACCAAATCTGCAGCTCCATACAGCAATGTTACGACTTAGATTATATCTTATAACGCATAACTCTTATGTTAGCTGCCCTCAGTAGCATACTGTCTGAAATATTCCACAGCTGCAATAATTCTTTAAGTGTTATTTTTTTCCTTGGTATTCTAATTTCACCGAAGTTTACTAAACTCAACAAACTTGATATTACTTACCGGGACATTTATTCTGTCCTCATTTTCTTTCACCGAGAAATTGTTTCCTGCAGTGCCATCTTGCGCTTGGCTCTCCTACCTTTGCTAACGTGATGCGCATAGCGCAGAAGCGATGCTGCATTCACTTACACTCGGATATCTGAGCGTCACCGTGAAAACATAATCGGACATTTGATATTTGATTGAATTTTATTGTTTTGCCTTTGGGGTGGCACCTGGGGTGGCCAGTCTGGTTTGGGGGGTGGCCTGTGCCCCCCCAGGCCACCCCGCTGGACACGCCATTGTTACCGGGGCACGATCACCGGGGACCCGTTTTTCCAGCACACACGCCCGATACCACGTGACAACAAATATGTCATTTCCTGTTGACTAAAAAAAAAAAAAGCACCCTCTCACGGTCCTAGGGACCAAAAAATTGTCCCGCCTGATCAGCGGGCGAAGCCGCTGCTGCACGCCGGAAATGAGGCTTCATTTCCCGCAGGTCTATCTAAGCAGCCCGCTGTTTTCCAGCCCGGGGTCAAATGTGGAGCAAGGGCGCCACCCGGTGGACAAATAAAAAAATTACAACTGAATTACAAATGAACGCTAAACATCAACGATCCCTTTGACCGTAATTAATTTGCAGTGAAAAATAGCGTTTATAATGGGTTTCAATGGGGCACAAATCGACCACTAAGCACAATAGTGTAAGTTTGTCTGTAGCTTAGCCACTGAAGCTAATTGAAGGAAGTCAGACTTGAATTTTGAAATAAAATCATATCAAACTTTTTTTTTGGAGAATTTGGCTATAGTCCATTCAACACTGTGCAAATGGCATGTAATCAAAATTTGAAAATAGCCACAAATCGACCCAAGACCCTCCAGGGGTTTTAAGTACACGCAATATTTTCACTCTCACATTTTACTCTGTACTGGAAGACTTGTTCATTTTCAAGATTCATTCATCCATCCATTTTCTTCCACTTTATCCGGAGCCGGGTCGCGGGGGCAGCAGCCCAAGCAGAGAAGCCCAGACCTCTCTCCCCAGCCACCTCCTCCAGCTTATCCGGGGGAACACCAAGGCGTTCCCAGGCCAGCCGAGAGATATAATCTCTCCAGCGTGTCCTGGGTCTGCCCGGAAAACCTCGCCCAGGAGGTATCCAGGGGGCATCCTTGTCAGTTGCCCGAACCACCTCATCTGGCTCCTTTCGATGTGGAGGAGCAGCAGCTCTTCAAGATTCTCTCAAATAATTTTTCACCATATAAACTAAGTTTTTTTTATTTAGGCGTCATAGTTCTGAAGAGAGATATGTGTTTTTTAATAGGTGGACATTTCTGCCAGCAGGTTGGGGATTAAAAAGGTCGATCATGCTTGGCTAATTTGAGCAACTGTGCCAACTTTACAAAACTATACGTTTTTATACCACAACTCCCCGTTCAGCCTTAAATGCCAGAAGAAGAAGACTAGTCTCCCTAAATCTGACTCTGTTTATTACCGGAATCTGGAAAATACTGTAAGAAAGCTACATAAAGTATCAGCATTGAGTAACAATTTAAATTCACGTCCTCAGCAACAGCATTTAACAGTATTTCCATGTACTTCTTACCTTTGCAATTAACTGCAGGTTAAACGGCCCGGTGACTTGCAGCCACGATTAGGCTCATTGAGAGCAGGCATGTGCATGCAGACAGTGTTTGTTTTTACATCTGGTGGGTAACGTCCCTCCCTATATTTTTGGAACAGTACCTCTGAAGCTTGATTTAGATTTCTGCAGGAAATTTACGTTCTAACTTCAGATGTAACACCTCTTAACACTAAACCGGTCCATCACGCTGTTGTTTCCAGTTACAGCGTATATTTCCTGCTGAAGCATATTTCAGGCATAAGACAGAAACATTACAAAAATATACACCTGCAGGCCACTCTATTGTCTTTATTTGACTAAATGCACTAAATTGCTGCCACAAGCTTTTGAACACATGTACCTAATAAAGTGGCTGGTGAGTGTCCTCAGTCCCAGCTCGGATACAGATGTGTCGGTGTGTCTTTGTTCCCTGCAGTAGTGCCCTCTCCAGCTCAGTCATCATCCACATACCCCAGGACACTGTCCGAGCCAAAGAGATCATCGCCTACGTCAACACGCTGAAGACTCAGGTCAGCTATTACGCAGAGAGGCTGTCTCAAGCTGCCAAAGACCAATCGGCCAGCGGACTGGAGTGGACGCTCGCCAGTCTGGTTGACAAGGTACTAAAAGTGTTTGACGTTACGTGGGGACGCTTCATATTTCATTCATACCCTCTTCCTTTCAGACCCGTCAGCTGGTGGCAGTGTGCGGCTGCAAGCTGCTAGCTTCAGCTATTTAGGCCCTGAACGCAGTACGAGTACATCGCAACCAAAGCTTCTCCTTCCGCTGAGTCTGAACAAGTAGTGCTCCGCAATGACCAGGATACGCTGAGAGCAAAGTACAGCGGTCACAACAGCCAGTCGTCACTGCACGTGGACTGGCACGAAGAGGAGTGGGTGAGTTGATCAGCAGTTATTGGCTGTTTTCTGATTCCAGATTTTTTATTTCTTTAGCATGACAACAGACAAGCTTAGTTTCTTGGCACACATTGTGGATACAGCTTGATATCTTAACTACACTCTGAACTCTGTTTTTCTTTTCTTGTTGCTTCTTCTTCTTCTTGAGTCATCCCTCTCATGTTGATTTCCAGCTCAGGTCACTCCTTACTTTTAAGAAGTTGGAGGATTCGTGAGCAGATTTTTCCTTCACCATATCAGCCGACTTTATTCTATGAGAAAATACTCTTAAATGACTCGTCTTTAAAAAGTGTTCAGTGTTTTATGTCTGGTCTGTGTGTCATCTTTGTCTTTACAATGTTGCAGCAATACTTTAGTAATGATATGATATGATATGATATGATATACCTTTATTAGTCCCACAAGGGGAAATTTAAATGTTGGTTTAGTGTAAGCTCAGCTTTTTAACTAATGTAAGAAGTGTTATGACTGACTCGTTTTTAATACCTAAATCTGGCCTCAGTGCACAAACCTAAATGAATCGGTACATATGAAAGCGCCCAAGTCACGAGCTGTGTTCAAGGACATGGATAAAACAAAAAGGTTCAAATTTGTGCCCAAAAACCCCACAAATCAGTGTCACTGTTTTAAAATCTGCTGCGAGACCGCTCTAAATGTCAGCTTTTTCTTTACGTAAAGACTGGGGTCTGTAACATATCAGCTCGTTTCTTATTTATTAAAGAACATGCCTGACACCAGGCTTTTGAGTTAACGGCTCCATTCGATCTCTGCAAGTATTTTTAAGTATTTTTAGGTTCTTTCCAGCAGGATTTGTGGCTAGTTCTGGAGCTTGACCCTAAAAGATTTCAGTGTGTCGGTGCTTCTGCTTTCCCTGTTGTCCTTCTCTTCCGTCTTTATTTCTGTTTCTGTCAAATTTAAAAACAACTGCACTCTGAAATACACACTCTTTGCAAGATGTTGTCTAAACTAGTGGTTGGAAGGCATATTTGTGTTTGGTCTCTGATGGTTTATTTACACTTTTTGCAGGCCACGCCCACGGACTACAGCGCCATGATGAGCAACAAAGCCAAGAAGTCTATTGACTTCCTTCTGATGCAGGACACCGCCCCGACGATAGCCACGGACGTGTCACTGCAGTACCGCCTCGACATCGTCTTCTGCCAAACGGTCACCTACACATATTTTAATTATTGTATGTCTGAGCTGATGCGTTTATCCTGGAGTGACTCAGAGTGAAGGAGAAGGCCAAGAAGAAGTGTAAATATCATAGAAGCAAGGAGTTCAGAGCTCTACGACTTAGTGTCTTTATGGTATTTATGTGTGTAATGGAGACCAGGGGTTCCATTACCCTTACTTGTATTTTTATTAATTGACTGACTGATTTGTATTTAAAAACCGTAATGAAGAAAAACACACACTGGTTGATTGTGATTCTTTATTAGGCTTTTTGGGTTGTTAATTAAGTGACTCGTTAAAGGTGAAGAGACAGGGGGACTGGCCATCCTACCTGTGTCAGGAAAAGAACCCGTGTTAGAGCTGTTCACATTTAATCATTTGTCTGTAACCTAAATTAGTTGTATATGTAAAAAGAGAAGTGTTAACAGTACTCACTTTGTAAAGAGTAAAAGCAGCTCAATCACCTGCTTATGAGCTCCTGGAGAAAACCAATGTGCCAGGCTAGGGGAGTGTGTGTTGGAGTGATTTTGTTAAAAGTTGTCATTATTGTGCTTGGACCTTGTCTTGAACTGTATGTTCAGATATTTTCTGTTCCTCCCCCACATGTAGGATGTTGGGGATGTTACTAGCTATAGTTTTCAACTGCAGGCACAATCTATGTAAGATTCTGGTTTCCTTATTTGGTAAGGAATGTTCACTTCCTGCCCTTTATGGGCTCACCATGTAAATGGTGGACTGTTAGAGAGGTTAAGCCATATACGAGGTTGAGGGGAGATGACCCTTTTATGACTAGAGATGCGGTTAAAACGTTTGTAAGCAGGAAGTCACGTATACAGACACACATACACACACACACACACACACACACACACACACACACAGTGCCTTAGCTTTTACCACACAACATATGGGGTTTACAATGGGCGGTTGTGTAACTGTTTTCATTCAATAAAAGGCTGCGAGTGGAGGCTGGAGTTGGAGTTGTCTGAGTTTGGGTGTAGAGCTTGCAACTCTGAGAATCCGACCAGGCTTCCCCTGCACAAGTAAAAACCAATCGAACTCTGATTGTCTTACTTTGTTCTGAGTCAGCGAGGGCTGAAACCTAACTGTGGTTAAGGTGTTTTAATGCAGCGGTCCCCAACCGCCGGGCCACGGACCGTCGTTTGGTCGAGAGATGAGGCTCGGGTGTGAAATGTATGGTTTTCAGAGTTTTTATCGTTTTTTATCGTTATTTTGTTATCGTTTTTATCGTTAACTCTGTTTTCCTGGGTCTTTCACGTGTGTTATGAATAAATCTTCTTTTTTTCCGGTATCGGTACTAGTTTTATTTTGTTGTATTTATCTGTGACACCTTAAAGGCCGGTCCGTGAAAATATTGTCGGGCATAAACCGGTCCGTGGCGCAAAAAAGGTTGGGGACCGCTGTTTTAATGTATATAGAAGAGACTGAAGTTTATATGTTATGGAGTTATTTATAGGACTTGTTACAAATCTTCATATGTCTATGATGTGTTATATCGTGTTGGTTATATTGTAGTGGTTTTCTTATGGGGAGGGTTTTGTTTCCCTTTGGTTTGCTGACCCCCAGACTTGGTCTATTCCAGATGCTCACCTGAATCAGGTAGAGTATAACAGGAAGCCATTTGCTTTTCAGAAGGGTTGGATTCTTTGCTGTATCACCATGTGTTCTCATTAATAAAGTACATTTTACTCCAGTCTCGTGCTATTTTAGTGGAAGTGACCCATGACCGTCGGCCAAAACTGACAATATGACTATTAAAAGTCTGAGTAATACTGTAATTTTCTGCTGCTCATTCCTGTGCAATATCCCATCTGACCTCCCGTCATATTTCTTTTCAAGATTTTCTTATTTAATCACTAGTGTACATATATTTATAGATACATATATATATATTTAGTCATCTTTTCTCTTTTACCACGTCTTTCAAATATTTTGCTCTTTACTATTTTTCTATTTTTTATTTTATTTTATTATATTTTATTATATTTTCTTCTACTGTACCATGCTGCTGAGTGACTGCTGCTCGTCAAACACATTTCATTGCAATGTTGACCCTGTGCTAACTTGCATATGACAAATAAAACTGAAAACTGATAAAACTGAAAACAGTAAAGGCAAAGGGAACACATCAAGTAAGGATTTCACACTCCCACTCACAACGGCACTTTCAAAGCATAAAGCCAAATGCTTCAAAATTTCATTTTGAAGCATTTTAAAAATGAATGTGTTTGAGTTTCATTGCTCCAAAGCAATGTTTTCATATAAGCAAGATAACAACCAGTTTGCAACCATGTAAGTACAGTCCTCTATTGTGAACAGACGTGTTGGCAATCTGTCTGCGTTTATAAATTAGACAACAGTTATTTGCAGATCTTCATCAATCTGCCTGAGAGTGATTGCAGTCGGTCTGAGTTGGACTGCAACTGTTTTGAGTCAGGTTGCCTCCAAGGAGGCAGTTTATTATTTTCCTTTCCTAGTTGGACAGATGGCTGTTGTTTTGTTTTTACTGTAGTGTGCTGGGCCATTAATGGCTCAGGGGCTGCAGCGTATCCGCGCCAACACCTAAGGCCAACGTGGAATCACCGGTCAGACTAACATAAAGAAAGAATCTGTTAAATTACACATTTGTATTCATTAAGTCACAGACAATGAAAACAAGCAGAAATCAAGATGTAATATTTTTATAATTTTATTGATGTTAAATTAAAGTCCCAGCTTAGTTATGTTATCAGTGCAAGTCACTTCAATCTGTATAGCACCAAAGGAAACAATGGTGTTTTCAAGGTGCTTCACACTGTAAGGTAACAACTTACAGTATTAAAAAGAAAACCCCAAAAGAACAAACCCCTCTGAGCAAGCACGAGGCGACAGTGGGAAGGAAAAACTCCCTTTTAAGAGGAAGAAACCTTCGACAGAACCAGGCTCAGGGCGGGGTGGCCATCTGCCGCGACCATTCCTGGGGATTTCAAAAATGACTTGATCTGATCTAAATGTAAAACTAGCTCATTTAAAGTGTCCAGTGAGTTTTAGAAAATATTTTGCTGTTGATATCACGATGTCACTATAAAGTGGAAACTTTGTTTCTTCCCTTACACCTCCCAAAAAATGCACGCACCGATGAGAAGCACTTAGATATGCAACTTGGTTCTGGGAATATCTTTCTTTTGAAAGTTTTAACAATATCTTCATCAAGATCTTGGAAGTTTAATTGCAAGATTGTCACCATAACCGCTGCATGCTTCCATCTTTTACAGAGGGATTTGTAAACCCTCTCGCTGAGTTTCTTGAACTTCTCTGGTGGGATTTTGTCGTATCTGGCCCTGATTTCAGTCCAGATTTTCATGGTAAGCCGGTTGGAGATAGCTTCAGCACTTTCAATGCTGAAGACTGTGCCTGATTTTTTTGAAACCTGGGAAATCAGTCCTTCCACAAAGATTTCCACTGAAAGTCTGCATCTTTCTTTCTTTTCATATGATTCCAGTCTATCAGTAACTGTTACTGCCAACAGGTGTTCTTGGAATACTGAAGTAGTTATGATATTAAATATTGGTTGTTCCATTAAATTCATTGAATCCTCCTCCCCACTCCTCCCCATTTCCAATGATATTAGTGACAATTCATGTAATTTGTCACAAATATCAGTGAAAATCGCATTAGCAATGCAGTCAAAATAATTCTGCACTTTTCGGTCTAAATGCAAATCCATCCCCTTGAATTTGTCCAAGAGTAGATCCAACAAACGTTTTTGGTGAGAATGAGGGCACTTTAAAAGTTTACCAAGCTTTGAAAGCACAGCCTGAATTAATGTCTCTAACCATCTTTCAAAGTCTAAGGTTTTTTCAGGTGGCTCACAGTCTACAGAAGATCTGTGATGCTGTATCTTTTTATATGACTCCGTTTGACTTACGTTTGTTAACGGTGGGATGCTGGCTTCATGTTCAACACAGGATTTCTGCTGCTGGGGATCTGGAATTGGATTGTTTTCTGCTTTTGCAGCACTGTGTTGGTCAGCATTTTGACAGCTTTCTTCTGTGTTAGCTGTTTCTTGGCTGTTAGCATCTATATTCTGTGCTGTATCAAACTCCTGCTCAGCAGAATCGTCCAAAAATTTCACACGTGACAAAACCGTTTTGCCAGTAGTGGTGTGGACAGAACAATTTTCATGTACAGGGCAGTTCTGGGAAGACCTCAGTGGTGATACTGCTACTGACTGTTCACACAGGTCCATTACGTCCTCTACAAAACCTACAAGCCGCTTAGCGGTGAAGCAATCCGGATAGCCTGAGATAAGCTCTCCCCACTGCTTGATCGAAAAACTACTGAACAAGTTATTCAAGAGGGATACCAAAGCATGTACTGTAGAATTATCCCCATTGGTCTGAACTGTTTCATCATTTGTCATTGTGTTACAGTTCGAGCTTGCCATTTCACTTTTTTGTTTTTTATGTCTAAAATGTTGTTTTGTGTTAAACTCCGTGTTTGAACGTTTAAAGCGCTGCTGTCCCGCTGTGTGAATGCGTTTCAACTGAACAGCCAGGTCTATATATAAGGTCGGTTTAAGGTTTCTTTGTAACGTCACCTGACGTTTCTTTGTAACGTCACCAGTCAAAGGACTGGCCCGCCCCGTCATAACGAAAGGGGCGGGACAAATCTGTTGCTTAGCAACTGAAAAAAAGGCACACCGCGCTGAATGCTACATCCGGCCTGCGACGGTACACCGCCTCCGCACCACCGTTTAAACATGAAGTGTGGATGTTAGAAGATCCCAAATATGGTGAGCTACTGGGAAATTACTCACGTTTTTGTTCTTGAGAGTGAGCGATAATAAGCGACATTTTATTGAGAAATTACAGTAGTCTGTCTACAAAAACTACAAAAATGACCTAAATAAGACAGAAGTACACATTCATTTTTATCGTTTTGTCAACAACAGGGCGCATGAGGTTTGTTCAGTATTTGTTGTGTCTACAAGGCTCAGGCGCCCCCATGAAGTGTCTTATTTGTATAGTTGAAAGCATTATAAAGGAACGCAAAACTAAATTACATATAATTATAATTCTTGGCACTTTCTGGTGTGTGTGAGTTAGTGTTTCTCTTTTATGATTTGTGGGTCCAGCATCAAATTCAGAATCCTTCCCATCACACATGAGGTCTTGAATAATCATCTTATTTTAAAGACCTCGTAGTTTGATAGTTTGCTCTCAGACTGTGGGCTTCCTTGTGGTTTTTAGGATATTTAGAAGTAGAAGGGGATCATCCTTCTGTGGAACCAGCTCCCAGTTTGAATGCAGGAGACGGACACTATCTCTACTTTTAAGATTAAGTTTCAAAGTTACCTTTTTGCCAACGCATATAGCTAGGGCTGAATCAGGTGACCATGAATCCTCCCTTAGTTACCCTGGGACTACCCTGCTGGGGGATTCCCACCATGTGTTTATACACCTCTCTGCATTCAATAATTAGTTCTTGTTCATCTCTGGCTCTCGTCCACAGTGTGTCTTTTGTCCCCTTTTTCGTCTCCTCATCCCCAAAGGGTCGCAGCGGGCCGCCCCTCCCTGACCGTGGTTCTGCCAGAGGGTGCTTCCTGTTAAAAGTGAGTTGTTCCTTCCCACTGTATTGAGGTTTTTTCTTTTTAATTGTAGACTTTCTACCTTACAATCTATACCACCTCGAGGAGACTGTTGTTGTGATTCAGCTCTGCATAAATACAATTAAATCGAATTAAGTGGGTTCAGCTGTTTTGTGAAATAAATGTGAGTGACATGGTAAGTAATAGCCTGCATGTAACTCATGGTAAGAAGAGCAATATCGCCCCCTCCTGGTTCAACCTTTTTTTCTTTGCAGTAATCTTTCCAATAATAATACATATGCACTAACCTCATGCTTGCTGTTAACAATAGCCTAAAGACACAAAATCAAGTTTAGTTTTTTCCTTAAGTTTATGTTTTTTTTTTTTATATGGTTGGCATTTATTTTGTTTCTTTTTAATAATTATATTGATTCTATTGATTGTTTGCCAAGCACTGAGGTCTCTGCTTAGACTGTGCTACTGGGATCACTGATTTAAAAATGAGGCAAAAGCACCAAAGTTGTGCTCAAAAATAGTACAGTGAGCTACAACCTGTTGCTGTAGTAATTCTAACACACTTATTGTTTTTAAATACATACATGTTTAGTTCTTTTAAACCTAATTATATATATATTTTTTGCAAAAGTGTCACCTAAACACCCAAATATACGTAATTCAAAACTTACTTTAATTATTACCCATTTGGCTGGTAACATGGACCCAGTCTGATGGATAGTTACTGAACAGATAGTCTTTTCTTTAAAGGCTGCATTCAGAGCAAATCATTGTAAAAACAAGACAAGTCAATAAAAAACAAGTAATAACTATAATACTAAACTACAATAGAGAGAAAATCCAGTAAATATAATTATATTATGTAAAAAATATACAAATATTTACCTCTAATTTAAAAAGACATTACAAGGGTACTAGTTTCATTTTAATCTAAACATAATCTAAATTGACACTAAATCAGTTTAAATATTACAGCTGAAGGTGATTTTAATAAATGTACTGCTGCTTGACTTTGTTTTACTACTGCAGTATAATTTATCATGTACAAAAGCTCCAAATGTTGTTTCTCTGACTTAATGTTCTGATGACGTTTGTGTTACTTTGCAGGAAATAGTCAGGACCCAGATGAACCTGTGCTGGAAGTCAGTGTGGGTGAGTAATATGAGCATTTATGAAGGCTGTCCATGACCTGTAATTAAATTTAGCGTCATTAGTGCCACTCATTGCAAGTGACAGTGCACATGCTTTCAGCATGGAGTCTGCTCTTATGGTAGCAAAATAAATTCAGAAAATCTCCATCAAAAAGCAGCTCAGCAGCAGAAATATATATGGTCAGCTGGTTGTGAGTTAATGAGCATGTGAAATCAGTGTGAACATTTTGAAACAACAACTCTCCAACCTCGTAATTGTAAGACTGCCTGTGCAGCCACAGGAGCCTTCAGAGAGTCTTCCTGCTTGTCTCTTGGGTTGATTTGCTCGTGTTTTCTCACCCAGTCAATGACTGTAAAAGGGCTGGACTAATTGGAGGCAGGTGTAATTGATTGCACTGATATGCTAGTCTACTTATAGCCCACATTACAAACACTGCTGTGTTATTTTGTCTCTCAGTGCAGGTATGTAATGTGACAAAACCTCTAATGATCTGATATGTTTGGGATGGATGGGCTGTGAATTATATAGTGAATTGTCTTATTTTGTCGCTCTGTGCAGGCTTTCTACTTACAGGGTGGTGGGTCTCAGAGGACAATTGCTACCCCTGTTGAAGTGAACAACGTGTGGAGTGCAACTGGCTTTGTGGCATAGCTGGCTCTGGCCTTGGACTGTGTGTTTTTACTTTGTACCTAAATGGGACACTGGACTTTTAACTACTATTCATTGTGTTTATAAATAAAATTTTAGAATTTTATTGACTGTCATCTTTTTGCCCACGGTGGAGACGGTTGGTCAGACCTAGAGTGTGTGTGTGTGTGTGTGTGTGTGTGTGTGTCATCAGCAGGGTTTTGCATAAAAGAGTGTGAGCAGGTCAAAAGGTCAATTCATTTATTGTAGTTTTATGGCAGCACCCTCTAGTGGCCTTGAAGCAAACAGTCTCCTAACTAAGCCATGGCATCTCTGGTCTCTCCTACTTTTGTGTGCTCTGCTGGAGGAGCAGCATTGGATCTAGTGATACTGAGTAAGCTGATTAGGACAGGCCTGGAGAAATGTGGTTTGCATGAAGTATCAGGAAAAAAACAACCTTGTATTGTAAAATAATAATACACGAATAATAAATACTTTTCATGACATTCAGATTTCTGGACTCACGAGTTCATAGAACATTAATGTTACGAAACATTGAGAAGTCTTAAAACTACATTGTATACTTATTATTTATTTACTTTAATCAGATTTGACTGGTATTTTTAAACATTAAGTTTTTGTTCCTTCAACTATTGTATTTAAGCTTATGACTCACTCACAGTATGTTTATATAACTGCCTAAAAAAACGGTGAGGATGTGGCCGCAGTGGCTGAGAAGCAAGAACTTTGCTTTTTCTTTTTTTTTTTTCTTTTTTTTTTTTAATTGGGAAGCATAAATGAACATACCAGAAAACCCTGCACGAAGGAGCCATATTTGTTTTTTGTGTGTGCATAAGATGACGCTTTAGTATTATTACACATATGATAAGGATGTTAGCATGCAACACACAAACTCAAGTGGTGTTGCCAAGATAGTTGCTGACTGGCAAGAAACTTCTAGAAGAAATCTGGTGACAGTCCAAAGCACAAATTAGATATTCACTGAGATATTCAACATCTCTTTATCTCAGTCGGTGATCCCCACATGCTTCAAAGAGTCCATCATTGTTCCTGTCCCGAAGAAACCCCACCCTGCTTCTCTCAATGACTATCGCCCTGTAGCCCTCACCTCAGTAGTGATGAAGTGCTTTGAACGCCTGGTCAGAGACTTCATCATTTCTTCACTATCAGACACACTGGACCCACTACAGTTCGCTTACCGTCCAAATCGTTCCACAGACGATGCCATCTCTCATCTCCTCCACACATCACTCACTCACTTGGACACTAGAAGGGGGAATTATGTTAAAATGCTCTTCATAGACTACAGCTCTGCATTTAATACCATAATTCCCTCCACACTTACCACCAAGCTGGAGCATCTGGGACTCAGCTCATCTATGTGTCAGTGGATCTCCAACTTCCTAACTGGCAGACCACAGGCAGTAAGGATGGGCGGACATGTCTCAGCCTCCACCACTCTCAGCACTGGAGCCCCCCAGGGGTGTGTTCTGAGCCCCCTGCTGTACTCTTTGTACACATATGACTGTGTGGCCACTACCAGCTCCACCACCATCATCAAGTTTGCTGACGACACCGTCGTGGTGGGCCTGATCTCTGATAACAACGAGACGGCCTACCTGAAGGAGATTAGGAATCTGGAGAACTGGTGCCAGAGGAACAACCTCCTTCTAAACGTCAGTAAGACAAAGGAGCTGATAGTGGACTTCAGCACTAAGCAGGAGAGGAACTACCAGACCCCCGTCATCAACGAGTGCCCAGTGGAGAGAGTGGACAGCTTCAAATACCTCGGAGTTCACATCGCGCAGGACCTGTCATGGTCCTGTCACATCAACACCGTGGTGAAAAAGGCCCGACAGCGTCTCTACCACCTCAGACGCTTGAGAGACTTCCAACTGCCCTCCAAGGTGCTCAGGAACTTTTACTCGTGCACCATAGAGAGCATCCTGGCGGGAAACATCTTAACCTGGTTCGGGAACAGCACCATGCAGGACAGACGAGCTCTACAGAGGGTTGTGCGGTCAGCTGAGCGCACCATCCGCTCCGAGCTCCCTGACCTGCACTCAGTCTACAGCAGGCGGTGCTGGACCAAGGCCAGGAAGATCGTGAAGGACCTCAGCCATCCCAACAACAGACTGTTCTCTCTGTTGAGGTCAGGAAAGTGATTCCGCTCCCTGAAGACCAACACAGAGAGACTGAGGAGGAGCTTCTTCCCGCAGGCGATACGGTCTCTCAATCACACCACCACACAGTACTGACCCACACATGTGGTTCTTACACACACACTGGACTTTCTGGACTTTGGTTTTGCACAACACTGGTCACTATATTCTTCATTTCCGGTTAATACTTGTACAGCTGCTGTTATTGTGTATATATTTATTTATATTTAGATTTCTTCATACATTCTTATATAGTTCTATATTATGTATTGTGTATTTTGTTGTACAGTTATTTTATTTTCAACTTTAATTTATATACACTCAACAAAAATATAAACGCAACACCTTTGTTACTGCTCCCATTCCCCATGGGATGGACGTAGAGACCTAAAATTCATTCCAGATACACAATATAACCATCCCTCCCAAACAGTGGTCACAAATCAGTCCAAATGTGTGGTAGTGGGCACATCTGCTATATTGAGATAATCCACCCCACCTCGCAGGTGTGCCACATCAGGATGCTGATCTGACATCATGAGTAGTGCACAGGTGTACCTCAGACTGCCCACAACAAAAGGCCACCCTGGAATGTGCAGTTTTTTGCACTATTGGGGGTCTGGGGACCCAGAACCGGTCAGTATCTGGTGTGACCACCATTTGCCTCATGCAGTGCAACACATCGTCGCATGGAGTCTATCAGATTGTCAATTGTGGCCTGTGGAATGTTGGTCCACTCCACTTCAATGGCTGTGCGAGGTTGTTGGATATTCGTGGGAACTGGTACACGCTGTCGTATACGCCGGTCAAGCACATCCCGAACATGCTCAATGGGTGACATGTCCGGTGAGTATGCTGGCCATGCAAGAACTGGGACATTCTCAGCTGCCATCTGCCCTGAACAATGTGAACCATGATTCATCCGTGAAGCGCACACCTCTCCAACGTGCCAGACGCCATCGAATGTGAGCATTTGCCCACACAAGTCTGTTACGGCGACGAGCTGGAGTCAGGTCAAGACCCCGATGAGGACGACGGGCATGCAGTTGAGCGTCCCTGAGACGGTTTCTGACAGTTTGTGCAGAAATTGTTTGGTTGTGCAAACCAATTGTTCCAGCAGCTGTCTGGGTGGCTGGTCTCAGACGATCTTCGAGGTGAACCTGCTGGATGTGGAGGTCCTGGGCTGGTGTGGTTACACGAGGTCTGCGGTTGTGAGGCCGGTTGGATGTGCTGCCATATTCTCTGAAACGCCTGTGGAGACGGCTTATGGTTGAGAAATGAACATTCAATGCACGGGCGACAGATCTGGTTGACATTCCTGCTGTCAGCATGCCAATTGCACGCTCCCTCATTGCTTGTGGCATCTGTGGCATTTTGCTGTGAGACAAAACTGCACATTCCAGGGTGGCCTTTTGTTGTGGGCAGTCTGAGGTACACCTGTGCACTACTCATGATGTCAGATCAGCATCCTGATGTGGCACACCTGTGAGGTGGGATGGATTATCTCAATATAGCAGATGTGCCCACTACCACACATTTGGACTGATTTGTGACCACTGTTTGGGAGGGATGGTTATATTGTGTATCTGGAATGAATTTTAGGTCTCTACGTCCATCCCATGGGGAATAGGAGCAAAAACAAAAGTGTTGCGTTTATATTTTTGTTCAGTGTATGAAGACGTGGATTCTCCTTTTCACATGTTAGCATGTTGTTTGGCCAGCTGTGGCTTACATTACCACAGCTGTGATAAAATTATCAGGAGTACTTCTATGTCTATGAGGGGAAAGCTTTCCTTGTTTACATATAATATAATAATGATACAGATAATGAAAGTCAGACAAAGTGGATCATGTCTTTTACAAAGTGCATAAATAAATCAAGCAGATTTTTTTTCGGTTGTGGTTTCTGAGTTGTGAAATGTCTGCAGCTCCGGAGTGGACTGTATTTGATTTGTCACATTGAAAGAGGGCCAGAAAATTACATAATCAGTGAAGCCAAACACATGTCTCTTTCCTAATATGGGCAATGTCTTTAGTAAAACTCAGCTGTAAGCATGTCTCCAGGCTCTGAATTGAAGGATTTTAGCACACAATGTTATGTGTTTTCAAACTCACAAAATCATATTTTACGTTCTTGAAGCAATAACCACGTGAAACTGAAGTTTAAATACTTTTCTTCCCTACATCCTGTGTGCAAGAGTCAATTATAGCATCATTTGGAGAGTTATATTTCATTTAGCATGTTATCGCATATCTGAAGGGGACCTAAAATAAAGCACAGTTCAGTCAGAGGGTCTCTTATTGATTGAAATCAACTTTTCCTGCTTTTAGGAGATAACTGAAAGTATACATGAAAGTGCCTTATCTTTTATAACCACAGGTTTTTTTTTATAATGGGTGTTTGTGTAAACTGTGTGTCACAGAAATAAAAGGCTGCTGTGGCGTGATGGTTCTTCGTAGTGGTCTGACACCGAGGGCAGAGGGGCTGCTCTGAGATCCTTCCCTTGCTAGCATGTGAAAAACCGGTTGAGCTGTTCGTCTTGTTTCATTAACGGGAATAAGTCTCTAAAGCAGCGGGGCCTGTGGAAGCGCAGACCCAACACTTTCCAGTAGCATAAGATTTTTTGCCAAGAAGTGCGACAGCAAAGAACTGATTGTCCAAATATAAGTTTCCTTACTTTTTCTATGAAGTTTATATGTTTGTAAAAATAAACCATCTGCTCTAAACAGGTTTACATAGACTCAAGATTCCTTTTATCATTTTCTTGAAAATGTGTTTTTGGGGTGTTTTGCAAAACTAACTTTCCTCAGTCACACACTTTTTTCCTTCAGTTAAAAAACTTGTAGATCTGGCATATTGATCGATCACAGGTTTGATAGCTTATCTCTGGACAGTCAGCTTAAAGAAGAATTTGCAAAGTTCATTGTATTTATTTAAGATCATTTTTGACAGCCACAGCTGTGACACATCAATGATTTTTATAAGATATTTATCACAGACTGACAGAACTACGAGAAACACCTTTTAGTTATCGTCCTTTTTAGTCGTCTGAAAAGTTCATATAAAAGCAGAGGTTTCTCTGTTTTAAAGACACAGAACATTTTTAAGACACAATCACACAAGTAGATATTTCAAGAAGACAGTGTAAACAAACATTTAGGGGCTGTGGTTTCACATGTTGCTCCACCTATCATGCGTTAGAGTCACCTTCCAGTAAGTTTCCAGGTCACTTACCCAGTATATGTACTCAGACTGGAACCAGTATGTTTGAGATTCATACAACCAGAAAACTGTCTCCTCTGTTTATTGTGTGAATTCACACTATTGAGATCCTGTTTCTCTTTAAACTTTATTCTACCTTATTCTAGTTGCTCCGACCTTTGCTGGTTAACTACTCCCTCCGTTTTCAGCCGATTTCCACCATTTAAACTTGAATCTGTTCTGCTCCCTGTGCTAATGCCAGCTGTATCTATTGGTGGTCATACCTTTCATACTTTTTGAGATATTACAGTTTTTGCCCGTTGCTTGAACACTACAAACCCATGCTTAGACTAAAGTAACACAACTTGAAGCTTTTGTTACCATACCTCAAACACATGTACCCCTACCTTAAACAAAAGCGCTGCTTTGCACCCTAGTTGCAATTATGCAACACACTTACTCCTTTATGCAACACACATGGTCCTGCATGCTACACTCTATTTCATACATAAGACACTTTGTTCACAAAATGAAATTTCAGGGTGCCATTTGGAAAACACATGTACCCAAAATACAAAACACATTGGGTAATTGCAACCACTCAAATACACACCTGAAGGCACTTACTTGTAAAACTGAACACCAATTAGCCAACTACAAAAAGCCCTCAGTTTAGCCAATTCAAGAACTTTGCAAGCATGGATGGAGGGAGAGCAAGAGGAGGAGGAGGAGGAGGATGATGATGATGATGAGGAGGAGGAGGAGGAGGAGGAGGAGGAGGTCGAGGTCGAAGTCGAAGAGGCCATGCACGGACCCATATTTCTGATGATATAAGAGCAACTTTGGTGGACCATGTCATCAACCATGGCCTGACTATGAGGGAAGCTGGGCAGAGAGTCCACCCACATCTAAGCTGCTTCACAGTGGCATCTGTAATAAGAACATTCCGACTAGAAAACAGGTCTGTCTTCACCTCTCTACCTTCTACTCCACTCAGATGGTTTTTATAGCACTGTTCTACAGTATATACCATTACCATATCAAGTGTACAGGGTATTGCAGGGTGCTAAGGCTCCTTTTGCAGCCAAAGTGGTAGTTTCTGTGAAACATAGCATGATTACTTATATTGAAGTACAGTGGATGATACAGTATATACAGTAAAGTACTGTAAGAAAAATAAGCAAAGCGATGACAATATGTGGTTGTATTTCTCTAGACTGACTCGAAGACCTTCTGGGGGAGGACGCCAACGCCTGTTCACACAACAGCAGGAACTTGCCGTTGTGGACCTAGTGAGGGCAGACAATGCCATCCGTCTCCACCAGCTACGAAAGCAAATACTTGCAGACAGGCAAGTGTTCAACAGCATAAACCATGTGAGCATCACCACCATCAGACGCATCTTGGGAAAACACAGCATCACCATGAAGCAGCTCTACAGAGTCCCATTTGAGAGGAACAGTGACAGGGTCAAAGGACTTTGAGCTGAATATGTACGGGTACGTGTAACTGTCCTTTACATGTACAATACAGTATTGGTGAAATCCAGTAGCAGCTGAATATGTACCATATCAGTACCACATGGATCCATTCTGAGAGCTACACAGGTACCTGTGTGATGGGGTTCTGTATGTGTAGCACTGTAGTACAGTAATATGTTCTCTTGGCCATGGATGGAGTTGCACAGCCTCATGAATTCATTTTCATTGATGAAGCTGGATTCGACCTGTGCAAAACAAGACGACGGGGTCGTAATGTCATTGGTCAAAGGCAATTGTGCACGTCCCAGGGCAGCGCAGGGGAAATGTCACATTGTGTGCCGCCATAAGCCTTTGAGGGCTTCTGCATCATCATGCAAAACTAGGTCCATACAACAGCCAACATATACTCACATTTCTAGATGCTCTCCATAACATAGTTGTACAGAACAGACCAGATCAGCCCAGGTTTGTTTCCATCAGGCTGCTCTGGTCCAGGCCTGGTTCTCCAACCACAACCAACTTGAAGTGGTATACTTGCCCCTTACTCACCATTTTTAAACCCTATACAGGAATTTTTTTCGGCTTGGAGATGGCGTGTATATGACCGCCAACCACATGCCCGCATGCCTCTTCTGCAGGCAATGGAACAGGCCTGCGGCGACATTCAGGTGACAGCAATCCATGGATGGTTTCGACATGCAAGAGGATATTTTCCCCGGTGCCTAGCGAGAGAAGACATTGCTTGCGATGTCGATGAGGTCCTGTGGCCAGACGCCAACAGACGGCGGGATCCATGAGCCCACGTATGCACAATTGTCATGATTTTTTGTGTTTACAGTATGGTGTTTTTTCTATTACTGTATTATGGTGTTTTTTGGTTTTTTTGCTTTCTCTGAATTCATGGTAAATGGCCTGCATTTGTATAGCGCTTTACTCAGTCCCTAAAGACCCCAAAGTGCTTTACACTACATTCAGTCATTCACCCATTCTCATGGTACTGCAATGTACAATACTGAGTAGGCCTATTTGTTGTTTTGGTTGTTTGAAAATGTGTCTCCTGAAAATATGCCTTCTGAATAAACAATGAAAGACTGCAGTGTTTTATATAAAGTAGACTATTGTGCTCCCCCTGATCTGTAAGTGTTTGCATATGATGCAAGTATGTGTCATTTTGTCAACAGTTACATTTTGACAAAGGAATGTTAGGTTTTGACAGCAGAGTTTAGGTTTTGAGAGTTTCAATTTGGCACAGATGTGAATGGTATATTTCCCAGTGTTGTGTCGTGTGTACCCAGAGGTTGCCCTTTGTTACAAATTAAAGTCTACAAATCAATGACATCACACTGGCCTATGTTTATTCAGTCTATGATTACATGTCAGTGAGATCTTGGAGCTGCCAGCATGCAAAGCTGCAGCTTTAGAATTTAGGCTCTAATCCTTTTTTCCACCATTTTTTTTATTTTTCTTCTTCCTTTGTTTCTCAGACATGTATGTTTTTTTTTTTTTTCTCCCATCATTTCCTCTTATTGTCCCTTTACATACTCTTTGCCTCGCTCCAGTCTACTGCCAGAGTTTCAGTATTTTATTCACTTAATAGCAGGACAGAATACCACGTGACTGTGGCCTTGTGTTATACCCTCTCTGCTGCAGTGATGCTGCAGACAAACACAAACATCGTGATCAGACATTTAAGAAAAGCCTCTTACAGATGAAGGTCTGTGTCTCTTGACCTAAACACATAATCAAGTTAAATCTAATTTATGTTCATCAGTGCCCCTCACACTGTAACTTAAAGTAATACATTTGTTACTGGTTAATTACAGAAGCACGTTTGTGAGCATAAAGATGTAAGCCTTGGACCATCGGGATGAAATGTGGTTGGGAAACTTAACAAGCATTGATAAAGCTTCATCAGTAGTTCGAACAATGCCTCAAAACCTTCGCTCACCACAGGTGGTTAGCAGACTGTGGTTGTACCATGCAGCCTAATAACATGCAGTAAATTGCAGGTTAAAGCAGTCTGCTTACACATTGTTAAACGAGGGAAGGGAACTAATGTGGCTGTCACATGACCCTTTTGTCCCATTTCATCCCAGCATTTGATTAAATTGCTGCTCACTACTTAAAACTGATCACATAAAACTATTTTTCTTCATCTTTTAATGATTACCAAAGTCTGTGAATCCCCAAATTGTTCAGTTGTTCTTTTTGCTCCCTATGAGGTCACTTTTACCATGTGACAAAAACAACACCCCACTGTACACACTTGAGCCACCAGCAACTTTATAAATCCCCAATAAAAAGCTGACAGGTTGCAATGATGTTCCAAATAACTTATTAAGAAAACAACTAAATACACAGAAAATATTATGAAAACTGGTTTATTTTATATCTCCTAGTTTGAAGTGAAGCAATAAAAACATGTATAAAACATCACAAACTGTAATATTATACAAATGCTTACGTCCTGCTGATGCAATGGAGACATCTTCCAGTGACAGTCTTCATCCGTGTGAGTGTGAGGAGGCTCCTAAACCCACCGACACAGAAGTGCATGTTCACAACTCCCTCTGTGCAGGTGGGGTCAGGGCCCTCCTCACCCTGGGTGAAGAGGGGTGGTGCTGTGGCCAGTCAGGTATGAAGTGCTGAGAGTGGATCTTTGGTCCTCTGTGCAGCTCTGTCCACTCTCAGCTGCCCTGCAAAGCAATAACACGAGAAAGACGTCATTTTAACACAAAACAGCATTTCCATTGTTGGTAGCTGCAGCATGTTGTTAAAATGCAATTTTAAACTCAACATATACACACAATAACTATAACTAAACTTAAACCTACAGTACTGTAGGACGATGATTTACACCAGCTATTGGAAGGATTTAGTCTTCAAGACAGTTTGTAGCCAATGTGAGGTGATAACTTACATAGCTGGAACACAGCACCACTCTCCAGTTTGTCATTTGGTCATCCATCCTTCTCATCGGGTTGGGGTAAGGCTGTCTTCTGGGTGGAGTATCTCTCTGTGTTAGCTCCGTCCTGGGCGTTGAGTGTCTGAAGTGCTGAATGCTGGGAGAGGACAAGTGTAAAGCACCTGAAGACAAAAAGACAAAGAGAAAAGCATGAATTCACAGATCACAGAGTTGTTCACTTTACTTTTCTTCTGTTATGTGTTTTTACCTTACCTCTGATCCCTGAGCCACAGGCTATACCTTATGTAAAAACAAGAGACTACAGTCAGTTCACGACATCATTTTAAACCTTTTCTACTTATTTGTGTTGACATTAAGTACGGACTTACCTTTGTCCTGCATGGTGAGCTAGAGCTTGAGAAAAAAATGTTAGTCATTTACAAACACTGCAAAGGCCAACTTAAACATTTAAAGCTTAAAAACAAGTTCTAACATAATCTAGTCAGAGTCGCTGTCATCAAGTGAAAGGTTAAAAGGCCTTTCCCAGAAGCGTCTGACACCAACAGAACCCGAGGATGTTGAAGGGCCATAAAACGTGTCATCACTTACCTTGCACCTCTTTGCACTTACCTCATCAGTGCAGGTGTCGTCTCCGCTTCTCTTTGCTGAGGAGGTGAGAGCTGAGGTTGAAGGAGAAGCTGAGAGAGTAGCGGAAGAAGGAGCAGGAGAGGAAGGAGCTGAGGGAGCAGGGGAGGAAGCAGCTAAGGGAGCAGGAGAGGAAGCAGCTGAGGGAGGAGCAGAGGAAGCAGGAGAAGCTAAAGGATCACCAACCGGGAAGAGTGGGGCGTTGGCCTGGCCGAAAGGCGGCATGGCGAACGGGGCAGCACCTGGAGCAATAGGATGTTGCCAATCGTGCCAAAACGGCTCTGGAGGGAGCTCCTGGATGAGAGGGGAATCAGCTCTCTCATCCATGGTGTCATACCCCGAGTCGTCACTAGGCCAATCGGCCCACTCTTCTGAGTTGTTCCAGTCAGAGGAATTGTCAGTGTCTTCACTCACCTCTTCGACGTCCTCAGGTATGTAGGGAGGGTACTCACCTTCCTCTTCACTGTCATCAGGATCCTGTGCTTCAGGAGAAGAGCGTGAGGATGGGAGAGGGATATACTCACCATACTCACCTTCACTGACACGCTCGGTATCAGAGTCATCCAGGATCCTGATGACCTCTGGAAGGCCTTCTTCTGCAGGACGCTCAACCACGTAGTCGAGACGACCTGTGAGGAAACAAGTTTAAAATAACATTAAGAATGTAATAAACATCAAGTGCTAAAGGAACAGAGCTACATCTGTTAGTTTGAGCAGACGATGAGAGAAAAGCATTTTAGGCTACATTTATGTCAGACTGAATGACACTTCTACTTGTTCATGCAAGCAAAAAACAGCTAAGTCAACTAAGTTCACATCATTAACTGCTATATAATAAGATATAGTAGTGGCATAACATAAGGATACCATTATTACTACTGTACTATGATTACTGTTTTCATATTCTTTTTTATATTCATTTATTTTTGTTATTTTTTATTATCATGTTTTGTAGCAGGGGAAAAGTTATAGTTTATTTCAATAAAGCCTTTGATCCAAGAAGAACAGGATGTTAGGAAGGGACCGGGATCTGGTGTGTTTACACCTGTGTGTTCTGACGTCATGACATGCTGAAGATGCTGTTACCACAGAGACTGATTTTGGGGCATTTTACAAATTTTAGTCCGTTAAGCTATTTTTAACCAAATCATTAAAAAAGTGTCAAATTTGAAGCCTTCAAATCAAAGTAACACCTTTTTTTTCAAATTCATACACCAGTCGTTAATAATTTCTACACCTCTCCCGGAAAATTTAAAGCATACAAACAATTTACGGGGAAAAATCTTGGAATAAGCATATTTTGATAACATTAAAACTTGATATTCACACTGGAACTTATTAAATTATTACAGTCATTTAGTAGCTCTTAAAATAACTGAAGAAATGTTAAAAGTACCTGCAGCGAAGTCCAGGGGGCTGTCGAGTCCACGACGAGCCATCTTCAGGCTTTGCTGTATGAAAAACAAGTACAAACAATCCAAAGATGAAGTACTTGTTGTGGCGAGCAAGTCAAATCCGCTTTCAGTAAATATTTTCCGAAAACTTAACTTTCCACAGGCTGAGGTTGGAGCAGGTCAAAACAAGTCCAATAGCAAGTGTAAAGGGACGAATGGAACCTTGTGCAGCATTTATATACCCTCCGCAGGCCATGGTTACGGTTGCCAACATTTTTCTTTTAAAAGCTAACAATAACTTAGCGTTCTCGCTACTCACTATGCTGTTAAACAGCTATATGTTAGCAATGACAACATTTAACAATGCTAGCCGTGCTGATTAGCCTTAGGATTGCTTGAGGTTGTTTCCAGCTCTAGTGGTCATAAGCGAACTTAGTTCTGTGCCAGCTTTTAGCACGAAAATCAATCTTGTAAAGCTCACTATTAAACTGACAAAGCCTTAGAGCCTAGAAACTATGATACTTACAACTGTGCTATGTTTGTCTCATAGCATATAGCAAGACCCCATAACTGACCTTTGACCTCTTCTCAAGATTAGATAATGCTATATAGAGCTATTTTAACACTATGTTTCTTACTGCCATTGTTTGACAACATATAAGCATAAAGGAAATGATATATGGAGATTCTAAATATCAGGTTATTATGACTTTATTATAAACTTTACAGTAACAGTTCAGAACTATTAAGCAAGCTTAGTTTTGGAAAAATCCCATTTGTGATCAAAACTTTTTACTTCATATTTATTACTAAATAATTCAATAAATTATACTCAAGTACTGAATAGTCACAAAAAATAGTAATTATGCTGAAAATTATGTTAAAGTGGTTTTCGACTGAGCATATAAACAAAAGCCTGGGAAAAAGTTCTGTTGAACAACACACATATGTTACCAATATTGTAGCCGGTGTTATTTAATAATTTGTTTTATTTTTGATACAATTTCAAACTTTATTAACCTTTTCAATAAAACAAAGTTTCAGATTTAATTATTCTGAAACTAAGTTTAAGCTTCCCAGAACGTTTTGTTGCAAGTTACATTACTGATATAAGAAATATAAAATGTTTGTATTGTTCACCCACAAGTGCAGTCTCTGGCTCAAACACAGAAGCTTGATATGTTTGGTTGTCAGTCCAGACATTCCTAAAGAAAGTTGTCCTTCTTCAGCTCCAGACCTTTCTAGATAAAAATGGCATTAGTGAAGTATTTCAGTCTGGTTTTAAAAACGCACCACAACACTGAAACTGCTCTTGTAAAAGTTTTTAATGACCTTTTAACTTTTCTGACTTGGGAGATTTTGCCATTTTAATACTGTTAGACCTTAGTGCTGCATTTGATGGGATTCTTATCGCTCGGCTTGAGCACTGTGTCAGAATCAAAGGGACTGCTTTGGAGTGGTTTAAATCTTACCTGTCCAACCAAAGTTTTTCTGTTAGATTGGGGGAAACATCGTCCTCAGAAGCCTCACTTTCTTGTGGGGTCCTCAAGGAGTCCAATCTTGGTCCAGTTCTCTTTTCTATTTATATGCTCCCCATGGGTTCAATTTTTTGAAAAACATGGGATCTCATTCCATTGCTATGCAGACAACTCACAGATTTACCTGCCACTGAAACGTGAATCTGTGAGTCGTCTGAAGGGTTTGCTAGATTGTTTGGAGGATGTTGAGGATGGCATGGATGGCTTTTAACTTCCTTAACCTAAATGAACAGAAAACAGAGGTGATTGTGTTTGGTCCCTGTGACCGCTGTGACTTTGGCCCTTTAGGAATTCATAATAATAATAATAAAAACCTTTGCAAGGAACCTAGGAGTGTTTTTTTTTACTCTAATCTAATGTTTGATAAACAGATTAATGCTGCCTTTGCTGTAACTGCTCCTAAGCTCCCTTCACGTCAGGACTTCCCCAACATTGGACACTTTTAACTGACCATTCATCCTCCTCTTTCTCTCATTTTTTACATTCATCAGGTCCTCAGAGTACTCGTTCCATCTTCCCAACACACTCTTTTCACTGTTTAGCACATTTCCATCTTTATCCATCTTACTCCACAAATAGTCTTTTCCTTCGGGGCCGACAAACTGACAACTTTCAACATAATCTTCCTTCAAGATTACAACTACTTGATTTACAGTGGAGTGAAAAAGTCTTTGGCTTCTTCCTTATTTCCTTTTTTTGTATGTTTTTCACATGTGAAAGTTTCAGATCAATAAACAAATTTAAATATGAGGCTATTTAAAAAAAACAAACATCAATCATCCAAACAATTTATTCAAAAAATGGAATTTTGAAACAAGTGAGCTGTAAATACAAAATTGCAGTTGCACTAAAACACATTTTTGCATTGTCCAACTTTCTTATCTCTCGTCTGCTCTCACAGTGAGTCACACACATTTGTATTTACAGAGCACACTTTGACAAGTAGTCTAAACTCTGGGTGAAGTGTGTGATCACACCGAGTCCCAGCTGGTTTGAGGAGCAGACTGAGTCTCTGCAGGGTTTAAACTCAGTCCCTGGAAAACAGACACAGTCCAGTTATATCTGGATGAAAACTGTCTCTGTGAAGGCAGTTTTGTTTTTGTTAACACTCCCTCAGAGAGGGACAGCTGGTTCATGTTTATTTAATCCCATTATCCAAAGACACTTCTACATCATCATCCACAGTTATGGGTCAATGACAATATCAAATAACAAGATCAGAATAACAACCTTAGGATTATTGAGATTTGTACTTACTGTGGTTTCATCCATCTGAGTTTTGTTCCCTAAAATGAGAGAAGAAAGTCAATTTCAGTTTTGTTTTAAAATTCAAAATCATTCAATCTTAAATGTACCTTTATGTCTTGTCCTTATATTGACTGTTGCAGCAGTTATTAAAAGCGCTGCTAATCCCACAGAGACAACAATGAACCTCAAAGAAACAAAAAATCTGTCAAACACAAAAAATGTGATTATTAAAATTATTTGGTTGCAGTTTTCTGTTCCGTGTAAATTCCTTTCTTTTAAAAATGTAACAGCATTTTATTAATAAATGTGCAAATTTCTGTGATATGATTTGTATTTAAAAGTATTTATATACAAAGTTAAAGTGAGTTTTCATTTGCATATCATTTCAAAAGCTCAAATAAATTTAAAATAAACAGATATTTATGCAACCAGCTTAATCTTCAGTCCTGCTTTTGAAGGACTCTTCATTGTTGGGGTTGTTTCTGATTTTGTGCTTATTTCAGTTTTTCTGGCTGGATTCTTTGTTGTTTTTGTGTCACCTGAATAAATGAAAAAGTAAAAGCACAAAAGTTTTTCATGTTTCTCATCTGATGTAAACATGAGAAACAATATTCTACTTTCACACTTGAAATATTTAAGTAAATGTTTGATGCGATTTTACTTATATTACAGTTTTTGCCCACTGCTTGAACACATTTTGCAAAACCCCGCTCGCTGTGCCAAAACTGTACACACAAGTACACACGACACAACACTGGGAAATATACCATTCACATCTGTGCCAAATTGGAACTCTACTCCCAAAACCTAAACTCTGCTGTCAAAACCTAACATTCCTTTGTCAAAATGTAACTCTGTTGACAAAATGACACATACTTGCATCATATGCAAACACTTACAGAGCAGGGGGAACACACTAGTCTGCTGTACATAAAACACTGCAGTCCTTGATTCCCATTGTTTATTCAGAAGGCACATTTACAGGAGACACATTTCCAAACAACCATAAACGCAAATAGACCTACTCAATACTGTACATTGCAGTACCATGAATACAGGTACAGCAAATAAAACAACAACAACACAATAGTACTGCAATAGAAAAAACACTATACTGTAAACACAAAAAACCATGACAATTGTGCATAAGTGGGCTCATGGATCCCGCCGTCTGTTGGGGTCTGGCCACAGGACCTCATCAACATCGCAAGCAATGTCCTCTCCCGCTAGGCACCGGGGTAAATATCCTCTTGCTCTCCCTCCATCCATGCTTGCAAAGTTCTTGGAATGGCTACGCTGAGGGCTTTTTGTAGTTGGCTAATTGGTGTTCGGTTTTGCAAGTAGGTGCCTTCAGGTGTGTATTTGAGTGGTTGCAATTACCCGATGTGTTTTGTATTTTGGATACATGTGTTTTCCGAATGGCACCCTGAGATTTCATTTTGTGAGCGAAGTGTCTTATGTATGAAATAGAGTGTAGCATGCAGGACCATGTGTGTTGCATGAGGGAGTAGGTGTGTTGCATAATTGGTACTGGGGTGCAAAGCAGCGCTTTTGTTTAAGGTAGGGGTACATGTGTTTGAGGTATGGTAACAACAGCTTCACGTTGTGTTACTTTAGTCTAAGCATGGGTTTATAGTGTTCAAGCAACGGGCAAAAACTGTATTGTCTGTTTGTCTCTGTTTGTCTCTGTTTCCCCTGCGAAAGACTGGCGACCTCTCTGGGTTGTACCCCTCCTCTCGCCCTATGATAGCTGGGATAGGCTCCAGCTCCTCTGTGACCCTGGTAAAGATAAGCGGAAGATAATAAATATATGGAGTATGTTGATGTGGTGGAGGAGGTACAAGTATCTGGGCATCCACATCTGGCCATTTTCTCTAACAGGCTGATTCAGTTCCACTGTCACAAAGACTGAAACAAAAAGCATTTCATACCCCACATGTGATCACCTTCTATTATAAGCTACAACAATAATAATAATAATCATCATCATCATCATCATCATCATCTCATCATTGTTGTCCATGTATCTTCTCGTCTTCACTGCGTAGGCAGATCCTGAAGTTTCCTACGCTACGCTACACCAAAACCACGAATACAGTTTTTTTAATTGGTTTGGCGCAGTTTTCACAAGCAACTGGTACATTTTCAAAACTCTTAGTACTTATATCACAACAGATCATCAAAAGTGCACCTTTTTCAAACATTTCAGCATATTTTCAATTGTGTTAGTACAATACACATAATGACAAAATATCATTTTCACTACACAAAATAAGTGTTTCATCTAAATAAATGTTTCGTTCACAGTTACTGCCTTTCATAATGTTGTCACTATAAAATTTTTGATTTGCATCTCTTATCATTCAGTTTACAGTTTTTTCTGAATGCTTAAACCCTAACTGTGATTCCTGTAGCACAATCTCTAAAACTATTCAGACTTATAGCAAAACCACTCACTGAGTGTGCAAAACTAAAAGCACAAAAACTGCTTTGCACTCAGTTTGCAATTTTGTAACACACACTTTGCAAAACTGTAGGCACAATTCACTGCACAACACTCAATTACCAAATTTCCAACACACTCCTAGCAAAGTATACACATGTATGGCTATCATTAACACTAATTTGCCAACTGTCTGGCACACTTTCACATGTCAAAACTTTCTTAGATAATTAGTTCACTTTGCAATCAGCCTAAGCACTATAATACAGGTAAGCTGTGTGTGCGGAGTACAATGGAGGGAGCAGAAAGAGTGAGAAGTAGAGGAGGCAGAGGAAGAGGACGTGGAGGTGAAGAAGTAGGATGAAGAGGACGACAAGGACAAGGAGGAGCAAGAGGAAGACGAGGAGGGGGGAGAGGAAGATGAGGGGGGGGGGAGAGGAAGGGTAGGAAGAGTAAGAAATAGAATTGTAGAGCTACAATAGTGGACCATGTAATCAACTATGGAATGACCCTGAGGGTAGCTGGCCAACGGGTCCAGCCTAACTCGAGCCGCTACACTGTAGCAAGTACCATAAGGACATCTTGAAATGAGAATCGGTTAGTACAGTCACTTCGCACAAAGATTTGTAGCACTGCCATATGCCAATGAGAAACACACCAATACCATTGATGTAAAAATACTGAAATTGTTACTTTACAGAATTGCTAGATGACCAGATGCTGGGGGCAGAGGAAGCATGTTCACTGCAGACCAAGTAACCCATATAGTCATTATGGCGATTGCAAATAATCCTATACTTGGAAATGAACACTTGTGTTTGTTTTGATGTGTTTGAATAAACACCAGTACTTGAAGTTTGGATCCCTCTATGCTTATGGATCTATGACAGAAGTATGAGCTCAAACTGACATAGCCTACCTTGTGCACAGAGAAAGCAAAAGCCAGATGTGTTTTATATTCATACCATCAGTGTGCAGTTGGCGCATTGTGTGCTTAGTAGATGATGGCTTGTGTGTACTGTTTGATACGGAAACACCATTTTTATGAAGGTGTGAAGAGTTAATCTAGCTGTGTTTGCTTTTGCAAGAGAACTACAATTTTTGATTATTAGGTGACAGGTTTTCTTATTTGTGTGAAGAGTTTTGCAAAATTAGCCAATAGTTACAAAAAATGTGCTTAAGCAATCGGAAAAAACTGTAATACATTTTTCTGTCATTTAATTCAACCGATCTTAATGTTTAATCAATGAATCATTCATTATGTCCATGGATTTTCAACTTGACTGATTGTTGTCTGGTCATTTGTAAGTTCCTTTTAAGAGGAACAATGTCCAGGTGAAACAACTGCGTTCAGAATATATTCAGGTACAACACTAAACTGGCATGCAATTACTGTAACAGAGGGTGATGGAGCTGGACGCTGCTGTGAATCATCACAAGTATATTTTTGTTGATGAGGCCGCTTTCAATCTAGCAAAAACTAGACACAGAGGACGTAACCTTATTGGGCTACCATCCACGTCCCTGGACAACGTGGGGGGAACATCTCATGTGTGCAGCTATATCTGAAGATGGTGTGGTAGGCTGTAGACCAGTTCTAGGGTCATACAACACTGAACACCTGATTTTTTTTTTTTAAATGAACTGGAGCAGGCCTGTCAGGGAGAAGACATCGTCTATGTTGTTGTGTGGGACAATGTCAGCTTCCACCATGCACAGCTGGTTCAGGAATGGTTTCAAACACACCATATTCCCCTTTCCTCAACCCAATTGAGAAATTCTTCTCTACATGGTGGTGGAAGGTGTATGATCGCCATCCCCATGAGCATTTCTCCCTTCTTCAAGCCATGTGTGGAGCTTGTGGTGATATAACTGCTGAGCAATGTCAAGCCTGGATTCGTCTTGCCAGGAGATTTTTCCCACGGTGCCTGAACAACGAAGACATCCACTGGGATGTTGATGAAAACTTATGGCCCAATGTTAATGACCGGCTTGATTAATTGTATAAAAGTGATAAAAAATAAAATAAAAAATATATTGTGCTTATGTAAATGACTTGTTGTTTTTTCTCCCTTTTTCGTGTGTGTGTGTGTATATGTGTATATATATATATATGAATATATTTTTTATTTTTTTTATTTTTTATTTTTTTTGTTATGCCTGAACATAAGTGTAATACTTGCTGTGTAAAGTTTTACAGTTCAGTTACACTCATTCATCACCAAGGACAATTTGAAACGCTTACCTTGTATTATTTGCTCCTGAATGAAATGATTGGTAAAAGTACTACGTTGAAAAAAGATCTTACTGTTTTGTTTGGGTGAGTAAAGCAAATGTTCTCAGTATATATCACAATGATCATATGTTCTGCAACAATGATTAAGTGGAATGAAAATATGTGCAAATACAATGAACTCATGACATCAGATTTGAAAGAATGACTAGTGGTGTTACAAATGTGATCAAATGTGAGTTTTGTACTGAGAGATTTGAAAATGCACACTTTAGTTGTGAAAATAGTACCAAACCAATTAAAAAAAACTGTAAAGTTCAGGTAAGGTTTTGTCTTTGTGTATTATTTATTTATCTACTATATTTATATTTATGTATTTATTTACTCAGTAACATCAGTAACGAGTGCTCACAGAGAGCACAACCCTCTCTGAAGGTCAAGGGCCATACATCAGCTATTACACCATGCAGAGTTTTTATGGATTGTTTATGCTGATGTGAGCATAGTTAACTGAGTCCTCCTGCAGCAATCATGTGAGTAACTACAAAACATTTGATGGGCGACTTGTTAACTGCAAAACAGAACTTCATAGAAGTTGGTGGAGAGGCTGAGCATGGGCAAACAAAGAATATTTGATCCACAATTTCTTTGAAAGTAAAAATAATGTATTGAACACAGAAGCATGTGATCTCTAAGCGCCCTTCCACTACTTCCATCGAACCGCTTATCCACTTCAGGGTCACAGTGTTATGTCACTTTTCCAGGTTCGTGGTGATGATGAAGGTGATGCAGTGACCTACAGCACTGTGAAGGCTCATTCCTCTTCTGCTGCAGCCACTGCTGATCCCAGCAGCCTCTACTCTACTCTCAGTTTCCCAGTCACATAGTTCAAGTTAACAAAAAGGACTCGCATTTAAGTTAAAGACTAATTTTGTGTTTGCATGCAACAGATTGATAGCGACGTGCTAATTATCATAAACTATTAGATAGATACCATTATTATAACAAACATTTGGTTTCAAATCCAGAAGCACGTCTTTATATCCTCCATTAAAACTATATAAATAAATGTAAATAGAAACTTTATTTTCTTTATGAAATCAGACCAGTGTGTTTCCAGAATGTGATCACTGGAGGGCAACTTGCATGTGACAAATAAAGTTCTGATTGATTGATTGAAGTGTGAATATCTAAATGTACCCACATAAGCCTGGTATAGATATTAAAGATATAGTTATACATTTATATTTTACAAAAACATTTCCGCTAACATTTGTACATTATTAACATATTTGCAACTTAACAACAAAAAGTTGTTCCTGGTTAGTTCAGCAGAAGACATGTGGAGGTTAAATGTCATTTAAACCCTGCTTACACTTGCTGTTCACTTTAATTTAGCTTCAGTTTTTTATTTCCTGTTTTACTTTGAAGTTTACTTTTCTTTCATGTCTCACATTAGTCCTACTTTTTATTCTGTTATTTCTCAATCTGCCCATATTGTCTTCATCTGTGTTTATCCTAAACCTCAACTAGTCCTCGATGTATATAAAGTCCTGTCCTCCTTTATCTTTCCCTGATCATTTGTTGGATCTTGTGATTCGGGTTTCTTCTTTAAGTTTTGTTTAGTTCCTTCCACATTCAGTTCTCAATTTTGTTTTCGTTACATTTTAATTTGAGCAATTTTTAAGTCTGCTGTTTTCCATTTTATTTCTGCACATAAATAAACATTCATATTTGTAAACCATTTCTTTATTAATATTATTTTTTATTACAAAGTTATACTACTAATCTCTTCTCACTATTACAACTAGCATGAAAACCACCTGACGTTCTGTAAGTCTCTGTTATCCCAATAGAAAAGCTCTGATACGTATAAGAATTTTCTCAAAGGACTTCTAAATACCCTCTTGGTTTTACAGCTTGACTTGATGAGCAATAACACTGTGATGGAAAATGTCTTTATTCTATGTATTCATAACATATTTTAACAATAGAAGAATATAAGGGGCACCTTTGGGGGTGGGAGGTATGCCCCCCACACCTCCACCAGTGACGGCCAGAAAGGGCACCTTTTGCACGTACGAGGACGCACACATGCACACTGATGCACGCGCGTTCGCTCATCTGAAAAAGTGGCACTTCCGGGCCACGCGGTCCCCACTGCGCACGCTCTATGGCCTCCATATTAATGATCAATGATAACTGAAGAGGAAGCTTGAACCCTGGCTCTGGACATTTTCATGACAGTGGCAGTGCAGACATCTGCATGTTTTTTTCCATCATAAAGACTGTGATATGAAGCATCATCAAAGTGTCACTTCAGTAATGCTGCTGAGAGAAAGAAGTGTTCACTCGTGTTTTTTAATAGGTGACTTAAAACACCAAACTCTAATTTCAGGGGTTTATTTTAAGTTTAAAGAATATAACAGCTGGTAAGACAGCTGGTTTAGTCACTGTGAATGTTAAAGGAGATTTGTTAAACCATTGCTTAATGGCCCGTTAAGCAATGGTTTAACAAATTTGCAGTGCAAGTCACTCTTTACTAACACATTGTAGATCAGTTTATCTACAATGACACATGATTTTTGAAGTTTTGTGTGTGAGGGTTTAGTCTCTCACACCTTACCCTTTCCTCTCCAGTATCACAACAGTATGACTCCAAAGTACGGTTCAGTAAACAAACAAGGACTCTAATGTCAGAACAGAAAGATGCAGTTGGAAGATAATTGATTGTGTTTTTATGACGTGTAGTAAACTATACCCCTCTTCTTCTTCTATGTTGTTGTTCTTGTGTGTGTGTGTGTGTGTGTATACCTTAGAAGTCAAAGTATACTAATACTTTTGTAAGTATTAGTCATACTTACAAAAACATTAAGCGTCTTCCCCCACCCTCAAAGACAGACAAAAAAAGGTTTTTGCACGTACCACTTTTCCACGACACCACACAGCCAGCCTGAATGCATTTTAGATGCATCCTGAAGCGAAATCAGTTTAGTTGCAAAACTCATTGACAAACCAATGGCCATTTTTTTCAATTTCCATTAGTCTAACTACAATACTGAAGATATAAACCTTTGTGGATCCTTGAGCTGTTAAATGAGCTTTGAAGTATTAAAATAATTTACATAGTGAGAAACTTGTTCTTAATCAAGTGGCCAATTTAGACATGACCTTTGCCAGTACTGAGTCAGGATGAGCTCACAACCAATCATCCGTAACTACAACGACAAGATCCAAACAAGACATTAAATTATGTTACTAAAAATTCTGAAATAATTTGTGGGTATTAAATGAAATCAACCACAAAGAGAAACATCCTTTTTCATTATTTATTTCTCCACATGACACAGAAGTCGTTCAACACTTTACAAACATCCGTTTGGATTTTGATTTTAAAAAAAGTTTATGTCAACAGTGTAAGAAATTACTGATAGTTACAGAGATTACCCCAAAATCATCAAAGACTGTGCTCTGAGGATATTTGTGCGTTTCCACTTGCAGTTAATGCAACACATTTGAAGAAAGGGAAACAACCATTTCATACAAGCAAGGATGTCACGACTCTGAAACAGACTGAAATCATGATACAAACATGTGCAGTAAGTCGTATCGTACCATTATACTCATGTAGAGCTGGAATGATGAAGGTTTTCCGGTAACCTAGAAATATATTAGAGACACTTAGTTTTGCTTTTGCTCATTTTAAAACAAAATATCAATCGGATTGTTTGGTGTAGTAAAAATATTTTTTTCTCTGTATTTTGTTAGAAATTTTCTTTTGAAAAACCTCGAGGCGTAAACCACCATTGCTGGTTTTCAGAGGACTGTGCCAACCCAAACAAACATCTGATGAAGCTGGTCCAGTAAATTGGTCTAAACGTAAAAATGCATTCAGGATTTATCTTCTTTGACATCCTCATTGGTCCCTTTAAACATCATTAATCAGATGCAGCAGCTGCAAATTATATATATATGTAAAAGAGACATCGATAGCAGCACCCACTTCCTATTTCTTCCCTTTGCTCCTCGATTTGGCTCATCGATGCACAAACACTGATCATCTCTTAACCATTTCAAACAAGACAGATTCTGGTTCTATATGTTAATTATGTTAATGGTTTTAAGACATGTAAAAATAAAGGAATCTTGAAATACAGCAGGAAAGAAAACAAGTAAACATTTGTGTGACTGGAGAAAAAAAAAGTTCTGTGTTACAGCAGCATGTTATAAACTTTAACTCAGTATTAAATCTAGTATTTAAACCTACTTGCACCCCTCGGGGGCAGGAAATGAGAAATGTATAGATTTCAGAAAAGATACATTTTTGTTTCTCTGACAGTTTGTAGGACAAAGAAGCAGCACACTGTCACAATCAGCAGGGCTGATTGTGTGTAGAGTGAAGGGTGGACCCAAATGCAGACGGAAACAAAAGGCAAAATGCAAGGCTAACAATAAACTAAACTGGGTGAGCTAAATTAACTTAAAAACCTACAACAGGAACATGGACTTGACGCGAGGAGACTTGACGCAACTTCTTGGCTTGCAAACAAAGCAGACGATCTGACAATGACACACTGAAAACACAGGACTTAAATACACAGGAGGTGATTAGGGGAAGTGGGAACACATGGAGGAACAGCTGACTGACATGAACCTAATGACAGGACGGGGGAAGTGAAACTAAATACAATGAACAAAGAACACACGACTCCTTCAAAATAAAACAGGAAACACTGAAACTAGACATGACAACACAAGCTTAACAGACCTAACACGTGATGAACGATACAAGAACTCAAACATAGAAACCAAGGAAACAATAATTAATAACTGCCTTTCCTTAACTAAAGCTAAATAGGAATGACACAAACTAATCACATATCTAAAATGAGACAAATACAAAATGAACTCAGAGCGCTGGGTCAGAGACCCAGCCTGTGACACACACTGAGTTATCGGCCCAGTACGGTGGCCAGCAGGGCCATTCGGATGTACATGCCATTCTCCGCCTGACGGAAATATGCCGCCCTCGGGTCTGTGTCCACCTCCACACTGAGAGAGAAATAACAAAGAGAAACAGATCATTAGTCCACTTAATCAACACAATAGCAAATAATGTAAGGTGGGTTAAAATAAAATTCAGTTCAAATTTAAGTTAGTTAAAAGAAATCGTACTGAAATTAGACATTGTACACAAAACGTTACATTTTTGCAGCCCATTTAAGGGCTCAAGCAACATTTAAACAACACAGCTGGAACTGATATTGTTGTCAGACATTTGACTGAGCGCGTCTCACCTGATTTCATTGACTCTGGGCAGCGGGTGCATCACCACCATCTTCTGTTTGGCTCCAGTCATGATGTGAGGAGTGAGGACAAACTGACCAAAACACTGAGAGAAACAACAGAGTCACAGTTAAAGATCAAAAATACTCCGGGATCATCCAGTCACATGAGACCTGAGCTGATTGGTTCTGTCTGCACCTATGAATGCTTAGCTAAAGGGTTCCACTTCCATATTTCCCCACACGCTTACATCTGTAGAGGGGTGAGGGAACGCCTTCTTTCTCGCATATCTTCTTGTTTTCTTAAGACAATTCTATTTAATAGTTTTGCCTCTAGAAATATTTCATTTGGAAAGAACTTTGTGACGAATAACTGAACAAATCAGCTGCTTTCCACTAAAGATGAACTCCAAATGCAGACAAACCCCAGCTTCACCAGATGGAGTCAGTGGAGTTTGCAGTGCAGAATAGTGGATTAGGGAAAATGTCACCATGAGACCAACTGAACGATATCAAAAACGATTACCGGGCCAGCATGAGGCAGGAAGCACCAGGCCTAACTACAGATGCGCTGTGAGTATATGCAAGTATCTGTGTCACAAAATAAAACCAGTCGGTGAAATGAAACTTACGGCTTTGTACTCCTCCTCAGATGCAAACCTCTCCTTCTGGATCCTCGTCATGTAGAGGACGTCGGTGTCAGGCAGAGCCTCCTCGATGCTGTCAAACTCCTCCTGCAAACAAACATGTTTTTTAAATTAGCAGTTTTTAGTACATATTTGTGAAAACTCCTCTTTGCTGTGTAACCATGTTTAGTCCTCACCTGTTTGATGCCCTTTGAGGCCACGTAGCTGACGATCTCTGCTGGCATGTGGAGGTTTTTGGGAGCCACGTAACGCAGAGTGATGCGGTACTGGGTCAGCAGTTTGGCGAGGGAATGAACCGTTCGGCCATGTTTCAGATGTCCAACCATCGTTATCTGACAGACGCCACAGTTTTAACATGTTTTCATGTAAAGTTTTATTCTGGCTGAAGATTAAATTAAAAAGGAATCATGTCGCTCACCGTCATGCCGTTGACCGTTCCCAGCTCCTCTCTGATGGTGAAGACGTCCAACAGGGCCTGAGTGGGATGCTCCCCGACACCGTCGCCAGCATTGATCAGCGGCTTACGGCACTGACGGGACGCGCTCTGAGAATTGATTTGATTTTGATTTTATTGATTAGCATTCAAATTCAAATCTCAGTGAAAACAGTGAAAAAAAAACAAAAACAAAAAAACAGTGAAAACAGAACAAAAATCTACCATAAAGAAAGAAAGCATGAGACAAGGCTAATCAAAAGGTATTGGCTGAAGCATTTGCTTATTACGCCAACCCTTTTCACAAAATATCTTTTTGTATGCAGCTCCTGTACACAGGGCTTGAAGAAAATAATAAAACAAAGCAAAAACCAAACAAACAAAAAAAAAAAACCAAAGAAAAAAAAACTTTCCACCTTAGATAAGTAACTACATCAAAGCAAAAGAATCAAGAGGTTGTTTTTTTTTCTCCTTTTTGCTCTTTTCATTCTTGATTTATATATTTTTCTATTACTCTATTTTTAAACATGTTTTTAAACAAGGAAAATGAACTACACCTTTTTAAATCACTGTCATAACTATTCCACAGGTTAACTCCTCTAACAGAAACACATCTCTGCTTTATATTTGTCCTTATCTTGTTTTTTTTAAAGAAATCTGTTCCCCTTAAGTCATATTGACTCTCTCTGACTTTGAACAGCTTCTGAGTACTGGGGCAAAGCAAGTTATTTTGTGCTTTATACATTATCTGTGCCATTTTATATTCAACTAAATCATAAAATTTCAGGGTATTCAGATTAATAAACAAAATGTTAGTTGGTTCTATATAGTTTGATTGGTTTATAATTCTTATAGCTTTTTTTTGTAACTTGAAAATATGAAGAGTGTTCGTTTTATATGCATTACCCCATATCTCCAGACAGTAAGTCATATATGGAAGCAACAGAGTACAATAAAGTGTGTATAATGATTTTTTGTTCAGGACATGCTTTGTTTTATAGAGAATAGCAATGGTTTTTGACATTTTTGTTTTCACGTGGTTTATATGAGACTTCCAACTCAGCTTATCATCAATTATCACTCCAAGAAATTTATTTTCGTACACTCTTTCAATTTCAATTCCATTAACCCTTATTTTAGATACATTTTTCATTTGTCTAGTGCCAAAAATAATCAATTTTGTTTTCTTTATATTTAATGATAACTTATTTACATCAAACCAGTTTTTTAATATATTTAACTCCTTTTCCGCTGTAGTCAGAAGCTGTTCTAAGTTTTTAGCTGAGCAGTACAGAGTGGTATCATCAGCAAACAATACGAAGGAGGAGTCACGTGCGTAAGATATTAAAAACTCATCTTCAAACTAAACAAGCATCAAAACACACACAACAGGGTGCTGCTGCAGTTACTTTTATGACCAATTAGTCTTTATTTTCTGTTATGTAAAGAAAACTTTTAATAAAAAAAAGTATCCATCTAAAATCCACCTCTACTGCTCCAGGTGTTGGGTGACGCAGCACGAGGACGTCAGCGTAGCCACTCATGATCTGGACAGAGTCCGCCAGCGATTCTCCCTTCAGCGAGGAGGAAGTGGCCTCGCTGGAATGGACGACGGAGCCGCCCAAACGCTGCATGGCCGCTGCGAAGGAACTGCTGGTGCGAGTGCTGACCTCATAGAATATGGAGGCCATTACTTTACCCTGAACAGGAAGGCATGAGGAATGAGGGATTACTTTAAGGTACCTCATCATTCTATAACTTTGGTCATGTTTGATACGAACATCCACCATTGTAACAGCACATAACTGAAATTAGTGAATAGTGCAGTAACATGAGGCACGTTTAGGAGATACCTTGAGTATTTCCAGGCTTCGTTCCTTCTGAACCATCAAACGTAAAGTGTGAGCAACATTGGGAGAAACCCTCGAGGTAAAACAAAAAACTGCTGTTCCAAAGCATTCTGGGAGCTGTAATACCAGGTGGCAGGCCGGGATCAGAGGCACGGTGGATGCGGGACGGCAGCAGGTAGCGGCTTTCTCCACCAATGCGTCGTGGGCTCGCAGCTCGAGTCCGCACTCCATCCCGGGGTGGAGTTGGACGCTGACGCTCAGGAGTCTGATGGAGCAGAATTAATGTAAACAAAACACATGAAGTAATCCCCACATAGAGGAGTTCAAGAAACACTCAAAACAGTTCTAAGTACAGGCTTTAAATGTTTTTGTTTGTAATTAAACTCTGTTAGCTGTACGTTCAAATTCTGTGAACTTTTTAGATGTCATCTACGCTCATAAGAAAGAAGACCGGGGATATAAGCACCGGAAAAGAGCTTCCTCCAAACGGTGGTGTCTAAGACCTCTTTCTTAGAAATAAAGTGAGGAGCTGCTATTCCTCCACATTTCAAAAGGAACAAGTTGATACCTGCTGTTTGCCTCCTACCAGACATTTCAGGCATGGAAGAAACACCAACTTTAATCACTGATCTGAACCTCTCGATTTTGCTTGCTGTGTCTTTTACAGCATTTTAAACTAATTACATCTAAGAAGTTCTTTTATTCAATTTGTTGAATGAAATTCTAGTGTTTTCTTTCAGTTACGTTTACTTAGCATCAACTAGCCGATATCTGCTGCTGTGTGCACGTTCTTCATGGCTATGGCTGCTAAAGAAGTGTGTTAGTGTTGGCAGATAACTTCACTCTCTTCTTAAATCTGGTCAATTTTGGCTCCAAAAATAATCATGGTGGTGGCCAAAACACCAATGTGATGTAATATTATTGTAGAGTCTTTATCTTACAACAGAAAGCATGGAAGGCAGCTGCATTATTACCGCATTCACTTTTATTACCATTGGAGTTTCTTTGACAGGTTCTGGAGGATGGGTGGAAGAAGTGGGCCAAGTCTTCACATCCTCACCGTAACCTGGAGGCACGAGCACCTGAAGGAGACAGGACACGTACTTTATTAGATCAACTACATTTATTCTCTTTGTTTTCTTGTTCAAAAGCAAAATGCACGAATGCTGACCTGGCCGTCGATGTAGGCCACCTCTCCTCGCAGGACCACGCGGCGGACTTTACCTTTCACCTTCATACCTTCGAAAGGAGTCCACTTAGACTTAGTGAACTGCATGGCCTGAGGAATAACCCACTCCTGCTCGAGGTCCACCTGAAAGACACGTAATTGATAAATAATTAGGAACATATTTCATCAGAGTACAGATAGGCTGCTAATTACTGCATCAAAATAATGTCTCCTTAAAATGAATTCCCTTTAATTGTGTTTGTCTGTTTACCTCCACGTAGGTGTTTTCCTGAACGGGCAGGTTGAAGATCCTGCGTGGATTGTCATAAAGACGTCTGGTAATATCATCCAGAGTCAGACGTCCATCACTGACGGCGGTGAGCAGCAGAGGCAGCATTGTTTCCAGACCGGGGTAACCAGGAGGAGGACGCTCACTGTTCTTCTCGTCTACAGAGTGAGGAGCTAGCAAAACAAAACAAAAACCGTACAGTTCAGGAAGGTCGAAGACAAGTCTGTCTGCATGATCGGTGACAGAAAATGAATGCTCTCTGACCGTGGTCTGTAGCAAAGCAGTCGATAATGTCCAGATTTTCCCAGAGTGTCTCCATGTCCTCGCGTGTTCCCAGCATGGGTCGAACCTGCGCTCGACCGTCGCCGATCTGCGCCACATTGTCCTCACATAGGAAGAGGTGGTGAGGGGCGACCTCGCATGTGACCTGGATGCCCTTCTGCTTTGCAGCTCGGATTATCAGGATCTGAAAACCATTAAGAAGTATTAAAACTGTAGGAAAGAATCCAAAAAATTAAGATAAGATGCACTTTAACAGCCGAAGCACCAAACACCAAATAGCACCGAGGCTCCAACTGCTCAACCAGGTTCAAAGGTTCAGCAGCAACCAAGATGGCGGCGCGCAGACGCAGCGGCCCGGAGCTCCTACACTTTTGCACTTTTGGTGGTACTGTGTATTATTTCACACAGTCTGGGGTTACTTCAATACAACAGAGATGATCTACTACAACTAAGCCGTGGAGATCTTCAACTAACATCCGAGTATCTCATCCCCCCGGAGATCGTTAAGCAACCCCCGGGGCTACCCGCAACAGCAAGCCGCAGGAGGAGACGTTGCGAGCGGAGGCAGAAGAGAGGCAAGCGGGGAGGCCTGTGGGCACGGCTAAAGACTAGTCCGTTTAAACCACCACTCCCGATCATATTCCTCTCCAACGCCCGTTCAATCCGTTACAAACTGGATGAAATACGACTGCAGATCGCCACTCGACGGACTTTTAATAACTGTTCGTGCATGATTTTCACTGAAACCTGGCTGGACAGCGCCATTCCCGATGCGGCTATCAATCTAGCAGGCCGCACCGCCTATCGAGCCGACAGGTCTGCGGACTCGGGTAAGAAGACTGGCGGGGGGCTGTGCATCTATATTAACAACCTTTGGTGCACGAACGTCACGGTAACGGAAAAACTGTGCAGTACGGAGGTAGAACTGTTGGTGTTAAAGTGCCGTCCATTCTATCTCCCTCGGGAATTTTCTGCCGTTTACATCTGCGCTGTTTACATTCCACCAGATGCTAATGCTAAGCTAGCGTTAGCACAATTGAGCAGCAGCATCAATAACAGCCTGGTAGCACACCCGGACAGTGTCTTTATTGCGGCTGGGGATTTTAACCACGCGGACCTGAAATCTGTACTTCACAATTTCCACCGTAATGTGAAGTGTGCTACCAGAGGAGATAGAACGTTGGACCAGGTGTACACCAACATGGCGAATGCGTACAGAGCCCAGGCTTATCCCCACCTGGGTCAGACCATCTCTCCCTTCTGCTACACCCAATATACACACAAAAGATCAAGAGCACTGGGATTACAACCAAAACCGTGAGAACATGGCCGCAGGATGCTATTCCGATGCTTCAGGACTGTTTCCACTGCACAGACTGGGATGTATTCAAGGTGCAGGACACTGACAATCGTGTCGCATTGGACAGTTACACCTCCACTGTCTTGGACTACATCTGTTTCTGTGTGGACAATGTAACAACTTGGAAACGATTCCGTGTGTTCCCTAATAATCCACCCTGGATGACACACGGAGTTCAACAACTTATTCGAACAAGGAACAACGCTTTCAAATCCGGGGACCAGGAGGCATACAGTGCTGCCAGGGCCAACCTGAGAAGAGGCATCAAGACTGCCAAGCAGCAGCACAGGAGGCGTATCGAGGCCAGGTTTGAGAACAACACCCAGGTTTGAGAACAACACAAACCCAAGGCAGGTCTGGGAGGGCATCAGGGCTATCACGGACTACAAAAGAAGAACACCATCACCCTCAGCCGACAGTTCTACTCTGGCTGAGGATCTAAATCTCTTTTATGCCCGTTTTGACAGGGAGAACACCGACCCTGTCCTGTCCCCTCTCCCCTCAACCGACCCTGCTCCGGTCCTGAGCACTCATGAGCTGAGGCGTGTGTTCCGGAGCATTAACACCAGGAAGGCGGCCGGGCCGGATGGAGTGCTGGGCCGGGTGCTAAAAGACCTGGCGGACGTCTTCACCTCTATATATAACACCTCGTTGTCCTGTTCACTGGTACCATCCTGTTTCAAAGCAGCAACCATCGTTCCCATCCCAAAACAGTCAAATGTCACATGTCTGAACGATTTCAGACCTGTGGCACTCACCCCCATTCCCGCCAAATGCCTGGAGAGACTGGTCATTAAACACATCAGAGCTGCTTTTCCACCATCCCTGGACTCGCACCAGTTTGCATACAGGGAGAACCGGTCAACCGAGGATGCGATCGCCACAGTGCTGCACACATTACTGAAGCACTTGGAACACAGGAATACCTATGCACAGCTCCTCTTTGTAGACTACAGCTCGGCTTTTAATACCATCCGGCCATACAAACTACGTCCCAAACTCCACCAACTGGGACTTAACTCCTCTCTGTGCAACTGGATTGTGGACTTCCTCACTAACCGTAGACAGAGTGTCAGAGTGGGTAAGAACACCTCTTCCACCCTTGTGGTCAACACCGGTGCCCCTCAGGGGTGTGTTCTGAGCCCTCTGCTATACACTCTCTTCACCCATGACTGTATTTCCTCCTGCGCGTCCAATCTCATTGTTAAGTTTGCAGATGACACTACAGTGCTCGGACTTATATCCAACAATGATGAGACAAACTATAGGACAGAGGTGCAACAACTAGAGTCATGGTGCCACGACAATAACTTGGTCTTAAACACCAAAAAGACCAAGGAGATCATTGTAGATTTCCGGAAGAGGGGTCATAACAACCATCTGCCTCTCTTCATTGGCAGTGAGGCGGTGGAGAGGGTGAGCAGTTTTAAATTCTTGGGGGTAACTGTGACCGAGGACCTGTCCTGGGGCAACCATATCACCTCAGTTGTACGGAAGGCCCAACAGCGCCTCTACTACCTGAGGAGACTGCGGAGCGCACACGTTCCCAGATCTCTGATGTTGAACTTCTACAACTGTGCCATCAGCAGCGTTCTGACGTATGGATTTCTAGTGTGGTTCCCCAGCTGCACCAAGACCGATCAGCAAGCACTCCAGCGGGTGGTGAAGGAAGCTGGCAGAATTATTGGAACAAGTCTGCCAGAGATCAGTAATATCTTCCCCACTCGCTGTCTGAGGAGGGTGCACAGTATCCTGCGGGACCAACATCACCCTGCGCGCCACCTTTTCCATCTGCTGCCCTCAGGGAGAAGGTACAGGTCTATACAGGCCAGAACATCCAGACTGGCCAACAGCCTGTATCCACAGGCTGTGAGGCTCCTGAACTCTCTGCCCCCCTCTCACGGACAATAACCATATCCAACTTCTTAATAGCAATGAACTGGTCTGCATTGGTGCATCATATCTTTATTCTCTTCCCCCTCCTGCCCCCCCCTCTTTCTTAAATAGATAACTATCATATCTGATATCATATCTCACAGTACAATAATATTGAATGGGTTGCATTGTTGTATTTTGTCATGTTTCTCAGGTCTTTGTCTGAATTTCTATGAACATTATTGCTAAGGATTGTCTTATTGCATTGGAGTCACACTGGGTTAAATATGTACACTTGGGTTTTAAGGGGTATTTATTATTTTCTTCTTTTTTTTGGGTTGTATGGAAGCCCCAAACGCAATTTCATTGTTCTTGACAATGACAATAAATAAATAAATACTAAATACTCAACCAGACCACCGACAGGTCTTGCACGCCACAGCCGCTCTATCACATGACGCATGCTGCTCCGACGTGCTAAGGTTATGAGCTGAGTTACGCCATGTCGCAAGTTTTGTTAAATGATTTTGTGATATTTAATGGATCTGATTACATTTTTTATTTCTCTTCGATATCCGATCCAGTAATTTAGGTCAGTGTCGGACCGATGCGTAATATCGGATCGGTCCATCTCTAATTCGTGGTAATCAGTGAAATTCGTATTGCAGACAACTTGGTGTGGTCCACCAAACTCCAGTAACTGGAGCAATCTGCTAGCAACCAAAGCGAGCACAAGAAGGTTTTCGGTGCAGTGCTATGTTTGTGACCAGTTTCACCTAGCAACATCCAAGTGGTTAAGGAACCCACATTTGTCACTAACAACTGGAGGTTGCCAGGGGATCACCAACCGGTCTCTAGTGTGATTGCGGTGTCAGTGATTAAACATCGGCAACAAAAAGTGAAATAACATCCCACAGACAGCCTGTCAAGTGCTGACTTCCCTGTGCCAAATATTTTGTTGTTTTAATTTATTTATCACAATTATTATTTATTTGTTAGTGATATTAAAGTGATTTATGTCTATATACTCCCGAAGGAAAAACAAATCACTATAAAGATATAAATGTAAAAAACAATATACATGTATATTTGTATATGTATATACCAAGATACCAAGTTATATACCAAACATTTTTGCTACTCCAAACAAAGTACATTTGACCAAAAAGTCCTAATTAAATAGAAGTAATTAGAAACCTGAGATAAAGTTTAAAGTATAGATTTGACTTTAGGTCAGTATAAGTTTAAGTGGGGCGTGTAGGAGTGAAAGTTCTCCATGTACTGTATGTGTAAATCTATAAGGCCGATAGGTGATGTAACAGCCCAGCTAGCATTTCTCCAGCAGCTACACTCATCCACTTACCCGCTCATTTCACACAGCAGCGTCCTCCCCCTCCTCACCCTTCCCTCGGTCACCACGCCTGTGTTTTCTGGCTGGCCAATGCACTGACCTACTTTTGCTGTTGTCGTTTCACATACGCACGGTCACATATACGCTCTTCTTGCTGCCACATACCTTGCTGTTTCTCGTCCGTTAGAAATGAAATCACTGGAACTCAAGAATAAATTTAAACACCAGGCTGCGCAAAAGGTTAAAAGAGAAGAATCTTAATTTATTTTTTTTCTTTTGATTTTTGTCCAATTTCAATATTATAGAAAAATGCCACAGGTGGATAAAAAGCCAATGCAGGAAAAAAGAGGATCATGAATTTACTTTCACAGTTTAATCTATAACCATTTACTTAAATTTAACTGGCTGTTGTTTTGTTTTTTTTGTTTTGTTTTTAAAAAAAAACAATCTTTTTTTTTTATAAATAAGCAGTGTTAAAAAGTATAAATAAATCAATTTGATTGCAAAAAAGCAACACCATGGTAAAATGCATTACAAATATATTAACACTGAAACCAAAGGTCAGAGCTGAAAGCATGATTCAGATTCGATTTAAGCTAATTTTATTTTAATCTGCATTAATTGAAAATTACAAAAATGTCAAATGTCGTATTTACTTTTTTTTTTTTATATTCTTTATTTCTACAATATTACCTCACAAAGATGATTACAGGCATTAATTAACACAGTTTACAAGAGAAAAACGAAACAAAACGAGAAGGAAGAAAGACAGTGAGAAAGAAAGAGAAAAAAAAAAGGAAAAAAATTATATATACGGTATATAAAATAAAAGGAGAAAGCTCTGTCGGGAGTAAGCAAATTAACTAAATTGGTGGTTTCAAGCTTTAAAGAGAAAATTCGGTTTATAGGTATTAACGTATTGGACCCACTTATCCCAACACAGATGGAACCAGGCCATCCTGTCATTAACATGAGCTGTTACTTCCTCCATCCTATATATCTCTAACGTAATTTCCCACCATAATGACAAAGTCGGTATGTCTTGCGAGGACCATTTCTTTGTTATACATTTCTTACTTGCAACCAATAAAGCTCTTAACAGACATATGTCATTTTTGGACCAGTTCTGCGGTATACAGCCAAAAAAAATTGTCTTCATATCCTGAGGGAATGTACAGTTAAAAATGCCTTGTAATATACCATGAATGTCTTTCCAGTAAGTCCGTAGCACAGGACAGTCCCACATAATATGGGTGTGATGGGCTCCTTGGTATCCACAGTTTCTCCAGCACACGGGAGGATTCCCATCATAGTGAGCCTTTTGACATGGAGTGATAAAGAACCTTATCAGAGTTTTCCATCCGAACTCCCTCCAGCTTTTGGAGGAAGTACTCCTCCATTGCCATTCCCACATCTGAGTCCATTCTTCCCTAGAAATACACATCCCTCCCTCCTTTTCCCATAACATCTTCACATAACTGTCATCGAAGACCCCTCCACAAATGTCGTATTTACAAGGGCTTAAATAGCAACAGCATTTTTTTTAACTGAGGGAGGAAAAACATTAAAAATATAATAATCACAAGGTCTAAAATCACCTTAAAAGTTGTAAATGCCAGCATTGAATGTAGATGTATGTATTGATGTATGTTTCTTTGGCATCAACAGCAATAAAGCAGAGGTACGAGATGCTTTACAAAATGTACAAAATAGTTTAAATAGCAACATTCAAATAACTTGTTTAACACTTTCTATCCTAACTCTTTCATACAACTTTATCACAAATAAAAAATAAACAAAACTTAGTCTACTTTATTTATTCAATAATGCTGCTATCAATAAAATGTGATTTGTGCTTTAAATATATCACCAGCCTTCCAACAGTCTAATTTGTGCTCCGTTAAAGATCATGTGTTTCTCCTTCATTGCAATCTACGTTACTCTGCTGGATCTCCTGTGTAATGTGTCTGAGCACATTGTGTTGGGTCCAACCAGCTTTCTGTTTGTTTCTTTGTCTCTATTGCTGTCAGTCACAACCAACGGTTCGAGTCACTCATTATTGTGTAATAACTGCATATTTAGCCTACAGGGACAATTATAGTTTTCTCTTCTGCTTCTGGAGGGGTGCTGATAATTGCTTGTACATCATGGGTGATTTTGTTTAAAGAATGTCTGTGTTCTAGGTGTGAGAGTTACACATATTGACGGGGCCGGGTTATGTTAAAAAGTATAAATTGTTATACTTTGTTCATTGGTTCAAAGGTACCCCACACTTCTTTTTTGTTTGCTTGTTTGTTCTGGTGTATTTTTCATTTGAACTGTTATTCTGCCAGAGTACTCATATTTACAAGATGGCATTGAACGCCCCATTGGTGTGTCAGGAAAACTCTTTTGTACGTATGTTCCCTGAAGGGGATTGGAGTCGTTCTTTTTCCACCGCAGCAAAGGGCTAGGAGTTGGAGAGGAGCTGCTGTATGTTTTTGTTATGATCTGATTGTGAAATAAAGCATATGCAGTGAGAAAGCAACTCCAGGAGTCATCCCTGCCTTAAAGCTGCAACATAGGGCTGCCACAAACGATTATTTTGATAGTCGACTAGTCACCGATTATTTTTGCGATTAGTCGACTAATCAAATCCATTGGACATAAAACGTACAGCTTATTGCACCAGCAGCATCTGCTCTTATATAACTATCATTAGCTTACAGCTTTAAGTGTTTAAGGTGCTAACTAAAAAGACAAGATGACAGTTTATTAAATTTTAATGAAATCTGCAGATTGTTTCGGTGGAGTTTAATAAACTCCTTGCCATCTAAAATATAACAGGACACCGGAGTAAATTCTCGAGCATCTCACACTTCTGATAATCAGCTGTCTGCTTGACGTTTATTCAGCTGTGTAAAAACTATAACTTTAATCTCAGCCAAACCGATTTACTCAGGAACAAATAAAATACTAAAAAAAAAGCCAAACAATAACATTTTTCAGTTATCTAAGTGACTTATATATCATGTTTAACCTGAGTAGCGAAAGACGGCAGTGGGTTTGTAAACGATTTGCCGGGAGTCCGCTGTTCTCACGGCTCTAGTGACCTTGCCCCCGGCTAGCTATCGAGCTAGTGGGTAACAGATGTCTCCGAAAACGTTGGCGCGCTTTTGAAAATATGTGGTGTCTTGATAAACTGAGCACATATTTGAGGCTTACACAGCTACATTCTCGCCTGAAAATATGTTAAACATTTATTTTGTGACCCAGAAAGAATAATAAGAGTAATATTAAAACTAACTAGCTACCGCCATTGTTGGAAACTGAGCAGGGCTGCGCTATGAATTCTGGGACACAGCTTCTTCTTCTTCGGGGTTTAAGGGCAGCTGGCATCCTTGTACATGCAGTGCTGCCATCTTCTGTTTCAGTCCGTTATTACACTCTTAAATCCTACTACTCATTCCTGCGTCTTTTGGGATCTTACAAAGCTTCAAACGACGGGTCGACTATTAAATTAGTCGTCGACGATTTTAATAGTCGACGTAATCGTGACTAGTCGACTAATCGTGGCAGCCCTAGTGTGTTCTCATATGTATCTGTCCGTGGTTAACTTTATTTATTAACAAGACATTATTCAGGTGAAATAATGACACTCAGACAAGTTCTGTTAAAATAGCAACGTGCACGGGTGAGCGGCTCTCAGGAGACACTCACACCGAGTGCAGGCGATAGCTCTTTATTTATAAGACACATCGCGTATGCAAATACCTTCATATTCCTTTAATACATGTTCTTGCGAATAACTTCCTGTGACTGAGTGTGTGCACGTGTGTGTGTGGGGTCATATGAGTGTAGTCTAATTTCGGGAACTGCTGTTAGAGATTTAATCTCTTGTGGTTAGGTCGCTGTCTCTGGCCTTCATCAACATACAGAGTTAAAATGTCAGTGTGCACAAAAGTGAAAAAGCACAGCATATTTGTGAAATATATGAACACATCAATATGAGCTTATAGTAAACAGTAGTAAATAAACTTATATATGTTAAAAATCTCATGACAGTATCCATTAATCCATCAGTAATTGATTTTTTTTCTTCTCTTGTCATAATCTTTAAAAAAAAATGCCAATACTTTTTGCTGCCATGTACACATTTAAAAAAGTCTGCATTTTAAAAAGAGATGATAATGATAATAATAATAATAATAATAATAATAACAACAACAATAATAATCACATCTTCTTAAAGTTTTTTAAAGCTCTTCATGACATCTTTAAACTTTTATATTCACAACGAGGTAAATGTTGACCACTGACATCAACAGAAAGTTAGGCTAGTAATACTATGGCTGACACAAAGTTCATCCTTATTGATTACATTACTAAACATGGTGATATAGTAATGCCTTATTACTAAAGTGTTCTAAAGTTTTCCTTATATACTTGGCCATATTGATTAGTTTAGGACAATGTACTTCAAGTACAATGTAATTTAAATGTAACTTTTGCCAAGCAGAAACAGTGAATTGATTAATTTTTAACATGTCAGGTTGTCAATGGAAAATTGCATTTAGTAGTCAGTATAATCTTTTAGTGATATAAGTTTGCATATGGTAGAATACTGCATGTAGTTATTTGTATTAGGAAATATTCAACCATGTATACTTAGAGGCATATAATCAATTGTGTGTGATCTCTAGCAGGCTGCAGGCTTGGCGTGCACCCCCACATCCTGGGAGCATGGGAGAGGTCGTACCTTGTTTTATTGTTTTATGGCAGGATTAACGTAGCTATGTCTGTTTTAGTTTAAGTGCTTCTTTACATATAGATGAACTGCTGGACTTCCTCACCATGTTATTTAGGGTGAGGGGGAGACTACCCTTTCCTGACCAAGGATGTACCTTTTGTGCTTTTATGACCCTTTGATCAGCAGGACACACGCACGCACGCACGCACACACACACACTGAAGTATAAATAAAGACCGGGGCAGTTTCTTAGTGCGAGTCTCTCAGTAGGGAGCTGCCCTTGCTAGCAAGAACTCTGTGTGTTTCTCTTCTCTGAGTCTTTACTGAAGAAGTGTTTTAGAACATTTTCCCTAACACAGGTTTTGCTGCTTTTCTTTCTCACTTTAAAGTAAATGTCACGGCTTTCATGGTTAAAAATGTCAAAATCAAAACAAATATAGTTTCATTAGTGCTAGAGAATCAGTTTTCTGATGTTTTTAAAATCAGATAAGTACTGAAAAATCACCCAGAAAAGTAGTACTGATTTAAAAACAGCTGTTTTAATGTGAACTTCGCTTTGAGTCTTTGTCGGGTCTGTTTCTGCAGTGCGGAGAAGCGGAGACGGGAGCTGGAGTGCCGCTACATCGAGGAGCTGGCGGAGCTGTTGTCATCCAACATGGGCGACATTGCCAGTCTCAGCGTTAAGCCCGAAAAGTGCCACATCCTCAAGAGCACTGTGGACCAAATCCAGCAGATCAAACGGCGTGAGCAGGGTGAGGAAACACGTTTTCTGTACGGTGTCTCCACAATTTCTGTCAAATATTATGCTCTTTAATTTTCTTTATAATTTTCTGCGTAACTATAATGTAAACCAAAAAAATCATAAAACATTTTATGTAAATGTTTAAACAAGGTTTGCAGGAGTAAACCAGGGTATGCAAAAAATAAACCTCCACATCTGTAAGATTTGTCACCTCAAGTTTTCAGTTAAAGCATACATTCTTATCCTATCTCGACAGATGTGGGGAGGAAAGCCTTGGCTGTCTTTGTGAGGCCACTCATTGACATCGGTGCATTCCTAAGACTTAAGTTTAACCATCACAAAATATCTGATAAACTTTCACCTTCTCCCTGACCTGAACCGGTTTTGTAACCTTAACTGTAAAACCAAGCTTTTACCCTCAAACAGGGATTTGAAAGCTTGTCAAAGGAGTTTAGAAAATGTAACCACTCTGGTGGTCTAAAGCTGAACTTTTTTTTTTTTTTTAACGTTTCCCTTTGTTTACAGAGCAGTGCAAAGGCCGAAACTCAAGATTTAGTATGGTATCCACTAGGGGTGGGGGAAAAAATCGATACTGTGTAGTATCGTGATATTTTGTTTGCTAATAATGTATCGATACAGGGACAGCAGAAATCGATATTTTGTTACAAAAAAAGTTTTGTGGACTGGAACTCTGACTTCAGAGCATGTTGATCCTTTTTCTGAGCAAGAATCCTGACACTGTCCAAATGTGTTTAACTTGTTTTTTGGCAGCAATAAACATGACAGTTTACTTATTTTAATTTAAGACATGTTTTATTTTAATTAAGTTTAAAACTTTTTTATTTAATGTAAAATTATATTTTGTTTTAATTTACTTTCAAATTCTTCAGTTGCTGAAGGGGCTGCATAGTTTTCATATTGCATAGTTCAGAATAGCTATAATTGTACCAGATGGTTGCATTCAGTTAAGTTGGACTAGACTGTAATACAAACCGTTCAGTATGTCAACAATAAAACTGAAATGAGAGAAAGACTGAGTGTGAGACTTTGATATTAGATAAAATGAATATTGATAACGTTTACCTTCATGTACAGAATCTGAATATCGCAAAATATTTTTAAATTTTGCAATAATATCGTATCGTGCGTTAAGTATCGTGATAATATCGTATCGTGGGATATATGGTGATTCCCACCTCTAGTATCCACCCAATGCTTGGCCTGAAGGACTGAACCCATAGTGTGGGCCACAGCAGCTCGTTGAGCAGCCGGATGAGATTGTGTCTTGAAATCAACTGACATGTTCAAGCGCTACTCTAAATAGAATTACAAAAAAAAAAATGATAACAATAATGAAACTTTAGTGCAGGAACCAGATGCTCATCATCTGTTCCACATCCACCTTTTCCTTTTTTTTTTCTGCCTGTCCCATTTGGTTCTTTAGCCATCAGAATTGTTGTCTGAAGACCAACAAGGATACCCAATGGATTTACTTTGCCAAATGGATCATCGTGGCATTGCCGTATTGGTCCATTTGGTCGATCTTTGTTTTTATTATTTATTATATTTTATTTTCAGATGTTACAGACGGGACAGACATGAGTGAGGGATAGGAAAGGGAGAAAGAAAGAGGAAGGAAAGGAAAAACAGAAGGGGAGAGGGACAGTGAGAAAGGGGGGGAGAAAAAAAATAAAAATCTCCTGGATCACCTGTTGAGAGAAGAACACGAGGTTGTTTTTGTCTTTATCAAGATTCCCGCTTTTTCCATGTCTGCTATTACTGGACGGATTCCAGCTTTTGCTTCAGCAGACAGTGGGTATTGAGGTTTCATTGGCCTGTGGTTTGAGATGGTTTTAACTTTAATTGCATCAGCATTTTTTATTAGGCCCACGTCGGTCGGGCCTGTTGACCACAAAGTTTTTGGTAGGCTGGATATGTCTGGTCAGGACGTATTTACCATATTTTGTCAGTAACTATCTTCTGTGAGACAGTAGTGTGCTGTAGGCATGTCTAAATGTGTGCTTGGGGTCGTGATGAGGGTCCACCCGAGTGTGTACCTCATACACCCTGTTCTACGGCTTTGGAGCCAACCTTCATGGGTATCTTCAGTTTTCTCTTAATGGTCATTTTGTACCCTGCTGAGAATCGTGCCTAAATCCTTCCACTCGGCGGAAAGGTTTTTTTCTATGAGGGGGAACAGGCCATAAGGGCCAGGTGGGTCTGGAACTCCTCCCATGTCCCTGTTGTAAGGATCTGTCCCTATTTCTTCTTGCTCTTTGTGTGTGGGGACGTCGCGAGACATTTAATTCAATTGGTGTCTGGCTGAGGCGTATGGGCCTTGTGGTGGTAGGAACGGATTCGTTGGGGGTTTTTTTGTGGTTGTGGGTGCCTCTGAGGCTGAGGGTTCTGGCTGATATGGTGGTGGTTGTGAACAGGCCACCTGTGGAACTGGTGGTTTATTACTGGCCTGAGATGTGAGTTGCTGTCTAGACTGTTTCTGCTTTCTATTTTCAGCACGCCTTTGTTCTTCCTGTTTCCATGGCTGAAAAAAGTTCATGTACTCAGTCATGAGTTTTGTTTTTGTCTTGCCTGGCTTATGTTTATCGACCTCTTCCTTTAAACATTTTTCTAAATGTTTTATTGGTTCTGAACTACATTTCCCTTTTCCAAGACCATGATAAACTCATTGAAGGAAATGTAGCCATCTCCGTTTGTGTCAGCCTCCTGGATGGTCCTATCAGCAATGCTGCCGAGTTCTTCATCTGAAACGTTGACTCCAACAATCATCCGCAAGACCTGCAGGAGCTCATCTCGGGAGATCTTGCCATCTCTGTCCAGGTCATATAGACGGAAAGCAAAAAGCAGCTTGTTTGTTCTGCTGTTCAGGGGCTCTGTAGCTGAGGGGTTCTTGTTCTTCTCGTTGTCTTCGATTGGTCTGAAGTGAGCCAGGGTCCGCATGAAGCCCCGGAAATTTACCTGGTCCTCTCAAAGGGAAAGAATGCGTTGATGATTATATCTCCCAGAGGGTTGATGGCCAACTCGGGGATTCTCTGGAAATCTTCTCGACTGAGGGTGCCGTTTTCCCCTTTATCCAGGCTGGTGAAACGTCTGTACAGGCGAGTGATCTTCCTGTGGGAAAAGCCAGTTTCCTTCTTAATTTCTTCAATTTCCTCTTCTCTGAGTAATCTGGACGCTCTGGATCCCATGGTGAGATGTTAACGGAGGTTTAAAATCGAGATGATTCGCTAAGGCGTCTTGCGCAAGCTCTCCAAGAGTCTCTATTAAAACACCTTAACCACACAGTTAGGTTTCAGCCCTCGCTGACTCAGAACAAAGTAAGACAATCAGAGCTCGATTGGTTTTTACTTGTGCAGGGGAAGCCTGGTCGGATTCTCAGAGTTGCAAGCTCTACACCCAAACTCAGACAACTCCAACTCCAGCCTTTTATTGAATGAAAACAGTTACACAACCGCCCATTGTAAACCCCATATGTTGTGTGGTAAAAGCTAAGGCACTGTGTGTGTGTGTGAGTGAGAGAGAGTGTATGTGTGTCTGTATACGTGACTTCCTGCTTACAAACGTTTTAACCGCATCTCTAGTCATAAAAGGGTCATCTCCCCTCAACCTCGTATATGGCTTAACCTCTTTAACAGTCCACCATTTACATGGTGAGCCCATAAAGGGCAGGAAGTGAACACTCCTTACCAAATAAGGAAACCAGAATCTTACATAGATTGTGCCTGCAGTTGAAAACTATAGCTAGTAACATCCCCAACATCCTACATGTGGGGGAGGAACAGAAAAATATCTGAACATACAGTTCAAGACAAGGTCCAAGCACAATAATGACAACTTTTAACAAAATCACTCCAACACACACTCCCCTAGCCTGGCACATTGGTTTTCTCCAGGAGCTCATAAGCAGGTGATTGAGCTGCTTTTACTCTTTACAAAGTGAGTACTGTTAACACTTCTCTTTTTACATATACAACTAATTTAGGTTACAGACAAATGATTAAATGTGAACAGTTCTAACACGGGTTCTTTTCCTGACACAGGTAGGATGGCCAGTCCCCCTGTCTCTTCACCTTTAACGAGTCACTTAAATAACAACCCAAAAAGCCTAATAAAGAATCACAATCAACCAGTGTGTGTTTTTCTTCATTACGGTTTTTAAATACAAATCAGTCAGTCAATTAATAAAAATACAAGTAAGGGTAATGGAACCCCTGGTCTCCATTACACACATAAATACCATAAAGACACTAAGTCGTAGAGCTCTGAACTCCTTGCTTCTATGATATTTACACTTCTTCTTGGCCTTCTCCTTCACTCTGAGTCACTCCAGGATAAACGCATCAGCTCAGACATACAATAATTAAAATATGTGTAGGTGACCGTTTGGCAGAAGACGATGTTGAGGCGGTACTGCAGTGACACGTCCGTGGCTATCGTCGGGGCGGTGTCCTGCATCAGCAGGAAGTCCATAGACTTCTTGGCTTTGTTGCTCATCATGGCGCTGTAGTCCATGGGCGTGGCCTGCAAAAAGTGTAAATAAACCATCAGAGACCAAACACAAATATGCCTTCCAACCACTAGTTTAGACAACATCTTGCAAAGAGTGTGTATTTCAGAGTGCAGTTGTTTTTAAATTTGACAGAAACAGAAAAAAAGACGGAACAGAAGGACAACAGGGAAAGCAGAAGCACCGACACACTGAAATCTTTTAGGGTCAAGCTCCAGAACTAGCCACAAATCCTGCTGGAAAGAACCTAAAAATACTTGCAGAGATCTAATGGAGCCGTTTGACTCAAAAGCCTGGTGTCAGGCATGTTCTTTAATAAATAAGAAACGAGCTGATATGTTACAGACCCCAGTCTTTACGTAAAGAAAAAGCTGACATTTAGAGCGGTCTCGCAGCAGATTTTAAAACAGTGACACTGATTTGTGGGGTTTTTGGGCACAAATTTGAACCTTTTTGTTTTATCCATGTCCTTGAACTCAGCTCGTGACTTGGGCGCTTTCATATGTACCGATTCATTTAGGTTTGTGCACTGAGGCCAGATTTAGGTATTAAAAACGAGTCAGTTATAACACTTCTTACATTAGTTAAAAGAAGCTGAGCTTACACTAAACCAACATTTAAGAAGCTCCTCACTACGGCAGCCGTAATGCTCTGACAATCCATCAAGCAGTGCAGCTTACCAAAGTTGTACTAAAACAGTTTTTAACAGATTTCTGCACGCCAAAATCGGTTTGAGGTCAGTAAGCACAACCAGAATTCATACATAGGCACACTTTCGATTTTTGAGAAAATTTATTAAGTGTGTCATATAGTGTGGAAAATATGTTATACAGAAGAAAAGAATATTTCGCGATATATATCGTTACCGCACGTGCTTCAAATTATACCGCGATATGGATTTTAGGCCATATCGCCCAGCCGTAATGTGACGCCCGACTTTACTCTCAACTTACTGTTTCTTTGCTTCCTCAAACTTCTGGATGAGCTTCCTCAGAACGCCATTTTTAGAAACAGTGAGAGGCCGGTGCTCCGACAGTTACGACATCATATGTCTTTTCTGGAAAGACAAACAAGGATGTTTTAGAGGCACAAAAAGAAGTATGTGCGATCCCAAGAAGATTTTTTTTTTTTTTAAATCAAATTATTTATTATTTATATAAATGATATTTGTAAGGCATCTGATATATTAAAATTAGTATTATTTGCAGATGACACAAATATTTTTTGTTCTGGGGGGAATCTAAAGGAGCTGCTGGATACAATTACTTCAGAAATGTGCAAAATTAAAAAATGGTTTAACAGGAACAAACTATCGCTAAATCTAAGTAAAACTAAAATTATCTTATTTGGGAATTCCCTTAGAAATGCACAAGTGCAGATTCATGTAGATGGTGTGGAAATTGAAAGAGTACTTGAACATAAGTTTCTTGGTGTGATTATAGATGATAAATTAAACTGGAAGTCTCATATAAATCATATACATAACAAAATTTCAAGAAGTGTCTCAATCTTGAGTAAAGTAAAACACATTCTGGACCACAAATCACTCCACATTCTCTATTGTTCCCTGATTGCACCGTATTTGAATTACTGTGCAGAGGTTTGGGGCAATACTTACAAATGTTCGCTATCATCAATCTTTATATTACAAAAAAGGGCCATAAGGATAATCCATAAAACTGGTTACAGAGATCATACAAATCCACTATTCTTAAAATCAAAAATTCTAAAATTCACAGATCTGGTTCATTTTTTCACAGCACAAATTATATATAAAGCAATAAATAACCTGCTTCCTGACAATATTCTAAAAATGTTTTCTAAAAGGGAACAGGGATACAATTTGAGGGGGGAATTAAATTTAAAACATCCTCGTATCCGTACAACATTAAAAAGTTTTTGCATCTCTGTGTGTGGAGTGAAGCTGTGGAACAGACTAAGTAAAGATATGAAGCAATGTCCAAGCATGGCGCAGTTTAAAAAGCGGTTTAAGGATATGGTTTTTACAGGGTACAGGGAAAAGGTAGAGATTTGATAGGGTGTTCTTGTCTAATATTTTCATGTGTGTGCGCATGCACGGGTTTGTTGGTATGGGTATATATGTATGTGTATATGTATGTATATGTATGTATGTATATATATATATGTGTATATGTATATATATATATATGTATGTATATATGTGTATGTGTGTGTATGTATGTGTGTATATATATATATATATATATATATATATATATATATTAAATATATATAAAATTGTAGGTTGTGTATCCTTCAGGTGTTAATGGGGTTATTGAAAATGTGTATATGTGCGTATGTGTGTATATACGTAGGTATGGATAGATAGAAACATATATGTGTATATATTAAAAAAAAAAAAAAAAAAAATTACACATAACATATAATGTAATTACAAGGAGGTATTTCTGTAGTCTATTGATACTAGATAGTGGAAAAGGGGTGGGATTAAATAAGCTTATGCTTCTTCCTGCTCCTTTTTGAACATGGACGTACGTTATTTGGAGTTGTGGTTGCTCGTTTTCCTTTTGTTTGCTTTGTTCATTTGTCTCTTTTAATTCTTTTTTTTTTTTTATACTTTTTCAACATGTTCAAAATAAAGATTCAATCAATCAATCAATCAATATGTATTTGTGTCTAAACCAAAACCCATTTCCCCTGTCCAAATCACGTTTTATGTTTTTAAACCCACTTTGCACAGAGGCATGTTTTGAAAAATTATTCTTACAAAGGGGGAAAGAAACAACTACGCTTAAAATAAAGATGGTATTAGTTTATTTTGTTCCAACCTGTAATTTATTGTAGTTTTATTTGTTTGCTTTTGGTTTTCTAAAGGTTTGAGGTGTAAAAGAAACTGCAGTGGAGTTTGAAAACAATAAATGGTTGTGTGTGGTTTGAGGATGTGTTTGTGCCGGGGGGCTGCGAAGATTTTCTTGTAAAACAAACAGGGGCCTAGCAAAAAAAAAAAAAAAAAGGTTTGGGAACCACTGGTTTAATGTAACATCCTTTTATTTATCCTCCCTGTCCTATATATCCAGGTTCAAGGTCATGGGTTTGGTCAATCTAAGGAGAGAAACTTAGACCTCCCTTTTCCCAGCCACCTCTTCCAGCTCATCTGGGGGAAAACTGAATTATTTCCAAGCCAACTGTGAAATGTAATCTCTCCACCGAGCCCTCAGTTTGCCCTGGGGCCTCCTACCTCCAGGACATGCCTAAAACACCTCATGCAGGTGGTGTCCAGTAGTGATAGGATTTCCGGCTCTTTTTAGAGAACCGGCTCTTTCGGTTCAGCTCACTAAAAAGAGCCGGCTCTTTCGGCTCCGAACCGGCTCTTCAGGTTGTTTTGTTGCTTTAATTAATTTGTTATTAACAATAATATAAAATTATGCACAAAAGGAATTACTAATGTAAAAAAAATGGTTTTATTTATAAATGTTTATATATAAATATATGCGGTGGCCCCTAGAGACAAAACACGTACAAACTCTTACAAAACAGAGCTACCTAGATCACTTAAATTACACAATTGAAAGCATGAAAGCATATGTGTATTGTTTGTGTATGTATACACAAGAATTCATATATAGTGAAATAAAAAAAAAAGATTTAAAAAAATGTTCATTTACCTGTTATTACCACACACAAAATACGGTCGTTGGTACTTGCTGACTTGTGTAGCCGCTAGGTAACAAAAGTTCAACACTGCCCCTAGCATCCTGAAGCACTTCTGTTGTTTTTTGTACGTGTTTTGAGTTTTTATGTGCTTCTGAGTTTTTACGTGTTTTGGAGTTTGTACGTGCTTCGGGGTTTGTACGTGTTTTGGAGTTTTTGCGTGATTTGAAGTTTGTATGTGCTTTGTTTGTAGTGGCCACCGTAAATATACTTTTATTTATTCACTCCACATAAAATGTAATAAATAAATCATATAATACAAAAATCAACTATTCACATTTCAACTTTTAACTATTTCAAATCAAATTCAAATTTTATTTGTCACGTACACAGTCATACACAGTACGATATGTAGTGAAATGCTTGGACAACTGCTCGTGACCTAAAGAAAACAAAAAAGGAAAAGGCTATGAATAAGATAGGAAATAAATATGAAAAATTAAAAAGGGTAAAAGGGGATGCGCTTTGTAAATAAAACTGAATTGAGTGGTAGATACAAAGCCCTATACTGTCCTATATCGTACCATAATTGTTTTAAAAATAATTGCGTGGAATGAGTCTAGAGTTGAATGTTTTTAACAGGCAAAAAAATACTTAAATAACTAAATAAGTAAATGTTCAATTTTTGTCTTTTTTCTTTTTTTGCTGATCCGAAAATTGATCCGATCCGTGACTTAAAACAGTGATCCGATCCGAGAGATTTTCGATCGGTTGCACCACTAGTCGACGCGTCATTTAGAGCTTTGTAAGATCCCGAAAGACGCAGGAATAAACAGTAGGTAAACAGCAGTGTAATAACAGACTGAAACAGAAGATTGCAACACTGCATGTACAAGGATGCCAGCTGCAGTTAAACCCTGAAGAAGAAGAAGAAGAAGCAGCAGTCTCCGGTATCGTAGCTGTGTACGAGGCCGATTACGTTACAGCGACGGGAGGAAGGCTGTCCAAATTCGAAGACGCCTCCAAATGCGGTCGACAATGCGTTCTTCATTTCTCCAGATTTGAAGGATGGGTCGGGTGTATCCTTTGTGGCCAAACCCGATTCATAGCGCGGCCCAGCCAATTCCAGTTTCCAACAATGGCGGCAGCTACTTAGTTTTAATATTACTCTTATTACTGTTTCTGGGTCACAAAATAAACGTTTAACATATTTTCAGAGAGAATGTAGCTGTTAAACCTCAAACATCTGCTCAGTTTATCAAGACACCACATATTTGCAAAAGTGCACCGACGTTTTCGGCGACGTCTGTTACCCACCAGCTTGATAGCTAGCCGGGGTAAGGCTCACTAGATCCGTGGAGAACAGCGAACACCCGGCACATCGTTTTCAAACCCCCGCGGTCTTTTGCTACTCAGGTTAAACATGATATATAAGTCACTTAGATAACCTAAAAATTTTATTGTTTGGCTTTTTTCAGTGTTTTATTTGTTCCGGAGTAATTCGGTTTGGCTGAGATTAAAGTTATAGATTTTACACATCTGAATAAACGTCAAACAGAAAACTGATTAAACAGAAGTTTGAGATGGTCGAGAATTTACTCCAATGTCCTGTTAAATTTTAGGGAGCAAAGAGCAGACAACTTAATTTATTAAACCACTGAGACAATTTTCAAATTTCATTAAAAGTCTAATCTATCATCTTGTCTTTATTTTTAGTTAGCACATACTTTAAACACTTCAAGCAGTAAGCTAATTATAGTTATATAGGAGCAGATGAATGCTGGTGCAATAAGCCGTATGTTTTACGTCCAATGGATACATGATCTGATTAGTCGACTAATCGCAAAAATAATTGATGACTAGTCGACTATGAAAATAATCGTTTGCAGCCCTACTACAGACAATAATCAAGTTTATATGAAAAACTATATTTTTCTATCTCCAAAAGTTGATTCTGTTCATCTGAACGTAGCGTTTTGTGGGAGAAACGTTTCGTCACTCATCCAAGTGACTTCTTCAGTCTCAGCTGACTGCAGGGTTCTCCAAATCTTATAAACAGTACATTTGCATAATGACTGAAACCAGCCCACTGAAGGAACAATGGGCTGGGAGGTCAGTTCCTTAATCATAATTATGCAAATTCTCATGACCGTTGATCAACAACCACTGACCAAAACCCACTGATCAAAGACCACTGATCAATGGCCATGACTACCATTCACGGAGAGTTGGGGAATGGCTGCTATCACAACATTGTAAGATGGCGAAAGATGTACCCTTAGGCCCCCTCCTCGATTCAGAGATGGTCTTTCCCTTTTCACGTAAATGGCCTCCTTGACTCCGCACTCAAACCAGCGTTCCTCTCTGTCCAGAATGTGCACATCCTCATCCTTCAAAGAGTGTCCACTGGCTTGTAGGTGTAAATAGACCGCAGAGTCCTGGCGAGACAAGGTAGCTCTTCTGTGTTGTGCCGTCCGCTTCGCCAGAGGTTGTTTGGTTTCCCCGATGTATAAATCCTGGCAATCCTCCTGGCACTTAACAGCGTACACTATGTTACTCTGTTTGTGTCGGGGGACCCGATCCTTGGGGTGGACCAATTTTTGGCGCAGTTTGTTTTGGGCTTTAAAAGCCACAGAGACCTGGTGTTTAGAAAAAATGCGTCTCAACTGCTCTGATACTCTTGACACATATGGGATCACTACAGGTTTTTGCTTGGGCAGCGGTTGTCCTTCTCTCCTGGATTAGCTGGAGCTTTCTTTAGGTGCCTTTCCCGCTTTGACAGAAGTCCAGCTGGGATAACCACATTTACTCAGGGCTTTCTTGATGTGCCGTTCTTCTGCCTCCCTGGCCGCTGATTTAAAAATTATATTTTTGAATTTTTAATTGCATGACAAACATACAATAGACTCTTGAGCATATTTATATAGCTAAATACACAATGGTATAACCGTGCTAAATAAAAGAGGCCCAAGTACCAAAGCACTCTAATGCAAGCCTCTAAACTGCATGTTGATAAGTACATGAAGCGTACCTCTACAGCTGAAAACAGATTGTATCCATACTTTGAGGATCTGCTGAATTGTTTTTAATGGCACTTTTTTTTTTTTTTTGATGAACTGCAGATGATGATGAATTCCTCTTTATTGTAGAAACAGCCCCTAAGCTGTTGTTGCTCATACTTACTGAGTTCCCTAGCTACTTCCTTACTATGTCAGTAAACTTTTTGAAAAGGAAGCTGCTGTAGATTTAAAGAAACACCTTAATTGAAGCAAAGGCAAAAAAATTGGAATGAATTTTATGTGACTGTAAAGCCAACAATAAGTGAAAATCCAAAAACGCCTCCAATCCTAATGATCTTCCCCCTCTCTCTCTCTCTGTGTGTGTGTGTGTGTCCTCACAGAAGGAAGGTCACGACAGGAGCTTTTTTCAATCAGTTTTTACAAGAAGTAGCTCATACAATGGTATAAATGTATTATTTGCGATACTTTATAAATATGAACCTCTAAAGATTTTGAGTTCGTGCACATTGTGAATCAAGAATCTAAATATTTGTATCACAATGATTTCTATAAAAGCATTTTGTTTATGGGGATAATGTGACAAATCTTTTGTGACCCTATTAATGATCAATGGTGATTAAAGAGGAACCCTGGCTCTGGACATTTTCATGACAAGTGACAGCGCAGACAACTACTAACGAGAGAACATGTTTTATCATCATAAACACGGTGATAAGACGCATCGTTAAAGCGTCACTTCAGTAATGTTGACTCATGTTTTTAATAATGACTTTAAAACACTAAACTCTAATTTCTGTGGTTATTTTAAGTTTACAGAATATAACATGTGGTAAGACGACGAGTTTTACTTCTCATGTTATGTGTATCTATTTATCATGTATGCTACTTTGCTCTGTGGACTGTAAAATGTTTCATTGTGTTCATGAAATAAACCAGACTTTCACTGTCTGCATCTTTTACTGTTTTTCTGCTTTTGTTCACTCCAAGTTTGACAAAACCTACAGATATCCAGAGTTAACTCACTAACAATGGGGAGCAGTCTCAGTGTATTTAGCTGCTTTTTCCCTGAACACAACCAACCGAGAGAAACGCCTGTAGGCCTCACTTTGGTCATTTTGAACGCTGAAGGAGATTTGTTCAATAGACACCTTATACTAGTGTTTCCTGCACTTAATCCATCACTACTATGTTCTATTTAAATCCAGATTCCTTTTATAGTTTGCAGTGAAATTTGTTAAACCGTTGCTTAATGGGACAGAAGTACAAGTCGCTCTTTACTAACACATTTGTAGATGAGTTTAATGCTGAACAACACAGCTAGCAGTCTCACACACTCTTTAGGTTTTTCAAGTTATGTGTGTAAGGGTTTAGTCTATCAAACCTTACCCTTTTCTCCTCAGTATCACAACAGTATGACTCCCAAAGTACGGCTCAGTAAACAACCAATGATTCTAAAGCCAGAACAGAAATATACAGTTGGAAGATGAATGATTGCGTTTTTATGATGTGTAGTAAAACGACCCCCTCTTCTTCTTCTCTGTGTTGTTCTTGTGTGTGTGTGTGTGTGTGTGTGTGTGTGTGTGTGTGTGTGTGTGTGCGCCTTAGAAGTCAATTAATACATTAGCCATACTTAAAAAAACATCTGAATTTCATTTAGAACTGAGATTGTAAGTTGTAAGCAGAAATCTTATGCACAGCCAGAAACATGTTTCCCCACTTTCACAATGCTGAGGTGCCAAATCCACAACCCCCAACAAATGGTTTATTACACGCAGGTGTGAAGGGCAAGCTTTACTTACACAGCCTCACACACAGTAGATTTTTAAAGTTTTTTTGGGTACAGGGGTTTAGCCACAGATGCAACATCCACTTTTGATAAAGATCACTCCACCTGTTTATTTCTTAAGAAATTAAGCATCTTTATTAAGCTCTTATTTATACATGTCTACACATTAATAGACACCGTGTGCTCTGAGACATTATAGTCTTCTACTTCTGCTTCCATCGGTTTGCATTTTAAACTCCCAACCTTTCAGGTTGTTATGAACGGCTTATATTTCTAACATTTTGTGATGTAAAAGTGAACCATGTTTTTTTTTTTTTTAATTTTCTGTTTGATGGAAGGACTTAAGACACGAGTTATTTAAACAATTCTAAATGACCGTGTGATGGCCATAGCACTTTATGTGGGCCAAATGTGTTAAGGATAATGTTTATCAATGTAAAATTGCAAAGAACCTTTGAATAGATTATAACATTTTGTAAACAGTTACCTCAGAAGCTGTACTGGTAGATCTATGTATGTAAGGTAAAACTTTCCACAGTACTTCCACTTAAGTAGCTAAACACATAAAGTCACCCTTACCAATAATCCACTGCTCCTTGAAAAAAAGTAGCACAAACAGACAACTGACTGAGCAATGATAAGTAGAGCTACCCGAGGCCGAGACTCAAGCAGAAGAAAATTAAAAGTTGTTGTTTTTGTGGCTCGAAAAATTAAAGAAAGTATGTTTAATAATTCAACAAGACCCGCACCTTCAACACATGTACATTCAAATTTTGGAACAGGCTCAACATTGCTGCTGTTCAATAGTTTTTATCCGTTTGAAAAAGTCATTTTACGGCTTTAATGTTTCCAGCTGATAAGGAGAATGAGTGCGTTTCAAATGTGCGTCCAAAGGCTTTAAACATCTGCTTTGTCTGTAACGACAGTATCAAACTACAGAGCATTGTTTTTACTAAAATTCAACATTTTCCGATGAAAATTTGGCTACTTTTTTTTTTCTTTACTGTAACACCCACCTCAACGCCATTTTTAGGATATTCTTGGTGATCACATTTTTTTCATATTTATGCTTTTGGCACTGAGGGTATCTGATACGCATGTTGTCACTGTGTTTGTACTACCAGCTGTGAGGGCTCTGCTTTTGCTTTGAGCAGTCTGTTTTTATTTTGTCTCGTGAGTGTGTGTGTTTTTCAAACGAGATCCTCGTCAGTTTGATTTTGTTACCACAAACTTTGTGTGAAGTTCACAGAGGTAAAGAGATTTAAACACCCCAGTTTAAGGAGGCAGGCAGGGGTTGGACCACCTGCACAGGACAGGTGAAGCAGAGAGTGTCCGGGGAGATGTGCAACAGAAGCAGAGGGAACATTTTACAAGATGATAAATGGCAGATTTAGATGATTAAGGATTTGTTGACAAGATTAAAAGACACGTCCGTCAGAGTTCAACAACATTACAGTTTGATTAAATAAAAAAGTTTTTAGACTACACAAGGGTCATTTTCTCCTCTGATAGTAATCATATTAAACATGTCAAGAAAGAAAGAGTATAAAGAAAAATAGTAAATGTGTGTCTAATTAAACTCTTCCTGTGAGCCTTACATCATCCTTTAATATGTTTGGTGTTACAAACTTGAAGAAGCACAGAAAAGATCATCAGACATTAATCTAATCGGTTTTCAGCCTTCATTCATATTGAAAAGTTGAAATCTTCCCTGCTAGACCCAAGTGCAGCGTTTAACACCGTCGGCCAGAACATTTTATTACAGCTATTATTAAATGGAGAGTCCTCTTCACACACTGAGGTTAATTATGAAGCTCCACAGGCTTCTGTGCAAAGACCAGTTCTGTTTACATTATACGTGCTTTAGAAGACATAGCATACCACAGGTCAGCTCAGCAACATTTCGACTTTGGCTTGTTTTTTCTGGTTAACGTTAATTACGTAATTTAGAATTAAAGTTTAGTGTTTTTAGCATTTAGGATGGCCGTGGCGAGTAACTCAAGTGCTGTAAACATTTCATGAAACCTCATCAAAAGTTATCTGAGTTGGAAGGGTGGCTGTTAATAAGCCATTCTTAAGGAAGGAGAACAGAGAAAAATAAGGCTGAGGTGTGCCAAATTACACAAGAAATTGACTGGAAAAAGAAATCAGCTGTAATATGTCTTATGGAGTAATGAATCCAAATTTGAAATATGCATGGAAGAGGTCCGAAGAGAGATACAACAGTGAATGTCTATAGCCGTCTTTAACACAGCGTGGATACTCTACCGTGCTTTGAGGCTGGATTTCAGCCAGTGTTGTTGGAGCTCTTATCCAAATTAATCAAATTATGAATGTAGAAAAGTTCCACCAGATTTTGATCGACCATGTAATACCACGTAGTGTCTGATTGGCTTCAACTTCATTTTTCAGTACGACAATGATCGCAAACATACTGCCAATGTAGTCAAAGTATGCCTGGATGAAACAACGCATCAGTCATGGATTGATCTCTCCAGGGTTCGAACCTCAAGATAATCGAAGCAGTGTGGGATCATCTTGACAGAAAACAAAACAAAAGGCAGCCAGCATCCAAAGAAGAGTCTCGGATGTCTTTCAAGAAGACTGCAGAACTAAGAAATTACAAGAAAGCTTACCTATTAGAGTTTAAGCTGTGTTGAAGAATGAAAGGCAGCTTTAACTGGACAAAAGGGGAAAAAAATCCCACATTGACAGCTAACTCAAGAGACAAAAAGCATTAGAACTCAAGTCATTACCTTACTTAAGGATAAATAAGTTAATTAATTACATTAATGCATAAGCAGAAAATAACCTACAGTAACTGCTTTGCGATATGGAAGTGCAAAAGACAACTGAAAGGGAGGATAGTTTCTATATATGTGGTTTCTATTAAGGGACAGAGGAACGATAAGAAACGATAAGAAATCAAGGACAAGGAGTGTGGTGTAGATAAGTGAGGAAATCCGATCATTACTACAAATTTAGTTGAAATTTAAATATTTTAACTATGGTGTGTGAGGTGGGCCCCTGGGTGCCTCCTGTGAGGGCTGTCTGTTTTCCACATTCTGCAACGGTAAAATACGACTTAGAGGCGGATATTTGTTTTACTTTATGGGCAACAGTTGTTCTTGCTGTTGACAAAACTCGCCTCATGGTTGACTCTGAGAAAAAAACTCTTTCCCACAGAGGGGAATAAACTTATTCGAATATGAGCTTTTTTCCACTAAGACTTGTTTTATGGGGAGATGTACGAAATTATTTACCGGGTTACAAGCAATGATAATATCGGATGTTGACTCCTCAGCGTCATCATTTTCTATCTATTGAGAAAACTTATTGTTAAAGTATTGAAGAAAAAAACTCCTCCTTGGCCCGCGGTGTGTGTGTGTGTGTGTGTGTGTGTGTGTGTGTGTGTGTGTGTGTGTGTGTGTGTGTGTGTGTGCCTTCTTGCGAACGCCGTCTGTTTTCCACATTCTGCAACGGTAAAATACAACTTTGAGACGGATATTTGTTTTACCAAATGGACAATTGCTGTTGACAAAACTCGCCTCATGGTTGACTCTTTCCCACAGAGGGGGGTGCTTTAATAAACTTATTCGAATATGAGCTTTTTTTTCCGCTAAGGCTTATTTTAGGGGAGGAGATGTACGAAATTATTTACCGGGTTACAAGCAATGATAATATCGGCTGTTGACTCCTCAACGTCATCATTTTCTATCTATTGAGAAAACCCATTGTAAAAGTACCCGCGGTGTGTGTGTGTGTGTGTGTGTGTGTGTGTGTGTGTGTGTGTGTGTGTGTGTGTGTGTGTGTGTGTGTGAAACAAGATCGCCTGTCGCTGCAATTATGGTTTGTTTTTCAGTCTCTCAAAAGGAAAAGTAGTATTCACTAAGGGATATTTATTCGTTTTTTACACATAGGCAGCCTGTAGGTTACAAGCGGATAGAAAGTTCTTCTTTTCATCACAAGCTATGGTGTATCTTAAAGGTTTTTTACAGCGTCTGTATTATAGGAAAATAAAATACTATTGAAATCTCTACAGGAAGTCACTCTTTATTTCCATTACAAACGCCGGTGCAGCTTAAGAAAGTAAAATTACACCCGCTATTGTAAAAAAAAAACAGAGAAAATTGTCATAATATTGAAACAGAATTCAGACTATGAGTTTGCGGAAAACTAGCTGCCGCTCTGTCTCTCTATACATCACAGAATCATCTGCTGCATCACCGCTGTGCTTAGGGAACATGACGCATCAGGTCTGAAAATGACTAGACACTTCCGGAGTATTTCCGGTAGGATCGAGGCCTTCCATAGTAAATATGCTGTATTTGAATATGTCATATTCAAAGCCTTCTTCTTTGGGAGAGCAGATCTCATCGGACACAGGAGCGCTGCTGGGCTGCAGAAGGAAATCCATCCTGTGTGTCTGTGACTTAGAAATTGTGACGGACTCCTCCTCTCTGCTTTTTATTCTCCTCCCCTGCTGCAGACCCTCCCTCTAAAAACTTTTTTTTCCCAACAACAGATGGCGCTCTTCCGGAGGTTTCCCCCTCCCTTCTCAGGATGCAATTCGACACGCTTAGCAACAGATGGCGCGCTTCCGGGGTTCACCCCCCCCCTTCTCCGGATGCGATTCGTCACGCTCATTACACACTTCCGGGGGGGAGGGGGGGGAGGTCAAAAGGTCGTGATTAGGGCCATCAATCACTTCGGATTAAATTTTGTCATAAACTGTATGGGATTATCTCTCTAAGGTCTGAACAGGATGTAATAAAACTCATACAAGTTCAAGACCTGAATATCCATAATATAAATCCATAATCAGAATATTGAAACACAAAACAACTATGTATATGATCTTGATACATGCTCAATCAGATCATAGCGGTTTGAGGGGAACATGTTTCGTCAAATATCTGAGTGACTGAAGAAGAGTAAAGAAGGATGAATGATGACACATTTCACCCACTGAAAGCAAAACACGCAGATGAGCTGAATCAACTTAATGGGAACGACTTACATTGAATAAACTTCTCTATTTTATACTATTTAATCTATAAAACTGGATGAGATGATACTGGTAATATAAAAGCCAAGTTGATCAGTTGAATCTGACTGAAGCAGCAGAAACCCCGATGTTTTCATAGTTAATTGTAACATCATCTTCATCTTGATCATAATGTATCTGTGGGACACAAACAAACAAAATAAAACATTTCGTAATGCGAGTTAAGACAAGTGCATTTTAATAGCTTCTGTATTGTCTCTGGTTTTTTATTTGTCTGTCTGCATGTCTTATTTTCAGTTGGCTTTTCATCAGGTTACTTCTTGTTTTATTTTGAAGGTTAGTTTGTCATGTCTCATTTGTGTCTGTGTTTTTGAGTTTTTGTTACCGCTGTGCAGCCGTGTTTGTTTAGTTGTCATATCTATTTTAACTTCTTTTGCTCTGCCACCTGCCGGTCTGCTTTAAGTTTGTCAGCTGCTGGGTCCAGCTTAACTATTCTACCACAGCTGTGAGATAAATATAGCTTTAGTAAAAATTTATAAGGAGAAGAGAGCATCAATAACTTTCCCAAAATGAACTCTCACATGCAGATTCACTGGCGTTCTAACCAACAACCCTCTAGTTTTAAATATAAGGAAACACAACTTGTGAATCCTCTGCTGTACCACATTTAACTCAAGAAATTTATAATAATCTCATGAACATCATGAACTACAGCTATTAGTAAATAACAAATGTCATAAAACAACCTTTAGGACTTTTGACTTTTATGTTGGATTACTATGTTTTTTTTACTTACTGTTTTATCCATCTTGGTCGTGTTCCCTAAAATGAGAAAAGGAAGTCAATTTCAGTCTAAAATAAAATTTCTAAATCATTCAAAGTTCTCATTATTAAATTTGCCTTTAGTTCTTGTCCATATGTTGACTGACACAGCAGTTATTAAAGTTGCTGCTAACCCCACAGAGACAATAACGGACCTCAAAGATACAGAAGAATCTGAAAAAAAGAATAAAAATGTCAACTTATTAAATATTAACCCCGATTCTTTTGTCCCCATGATAGAACAGAGAAAAACTGACTCATAGTGTGTTAAAACATTTATATTTCTTTTTATTCAATCATCTTCTGAAAGAGGGAGACCTCTGCACAGCCCAAACGCCAGTTGCAGGATCTCTAACAGTTTTAGCTCCACATATGTCTTATATGGTGTTATTTCTGTACTTTGCACATCACACAGTTTCAAACATTGCTTATATGGCAAAATTCTTCTTTTCTGTGTCTTATCTATTAATATGCCTGTGCACTAAAACTTCCTGTTTTTCAGTTTGGCTGAGCACTTAGTTTGTGAGTCAAAAGTGGCCTTGCTCTACAAGCCTTCATTATTAAAGTACATAAAACAATCTAATGAGCAGATACACATTAAAAATATCTCTCTATTTCTTAACATTAAATAATTTGTTTAAAGTTTTCTGTTCCTTTTAAATTCGGTCTTTTTAAAGATCCAAATGTTTACCTAACCCCTTGAAAGTATTTTAAAATATTCAGATGCTATTGTTTTTGTTGATAAATGCCAAGCACTTAAAAACATCGAAAGTTTGTGATTGCATAAGTTTTTGCACCTCATGAAATATTTTTTTTCAGTTTTTCTCCTCATGTAGTGCTTGTTTAGGTTCTTCATTTATCAAGTCTGGCACATTTTAATCTAAATTATTAAGTGTCAGAAAAATAATGAATAAAAGAAGGATTACTGATGATGATAAAAGAATATATTTATGGGTGACTACCTTGTGAATTATTATTGTTGTGGTTGTTTCTGAATTTGTGTTGCTTTCAGTTTTTCTGGATGGTGTCTTTGTTGATTTTGTGTCACCTGAATAAATGTATAATATAATTTAAAAAAAGACACAACTAAACGTTTTTGTGTTATAAATATAAGAAAAAAAACATTGTGGTAAAAAGAAACTTAAAATCAGTCAAATATATGTTTATGTGATTTTAATCACATTAACCTCCTAGGACCTGGCATCCACATATGTGGACACCACATTTTGGGTTATTTAGACCAAAATACTCAATTTTGCTCTACAAGGGCCTGATATCCACTTACGAGGACATTATACCGTTACTGTTATATCAAAATTTTAAACAAATCCTCATATGCGACTCTCATTTTCCTAGAAACAAAAATTAGGTAAAAAAAAAAAAAATCTGGTAATTCTTTGTTTTTACATTCATCAGGTCCCAATATGCCCAAATATCAAAGAGAAATTAAAAATGCATGCCGTGAATGAGTTCGGGTCTTAGGAGGTTAAACAGTTGATCATAAACTCACCTGTTTCTTCACCTGTGAGCTGAGAAGTGAAGGTAAACAGCTGCACTTTTCCTGTTTTAGTGTCAGTCACTTCACATGCCAGTATGTTATATCTTGATGAGTAAAGAAAGTTTGACTCTGGAATGGACACCGTGGTGGAGCAAACAGTGTGTGAAGTCACTGTTTGGTTGTTATTTTTGTCTACATCTTTACCTTTAATTTGCCACATCACTGTCTGATGACACTCTCCATGTGTCAGCACAGAGCAGTTTAGCGTCCCCTTATCAATGTCCTTATGTTCAGTCACTGGTGAATATAATGAGAGAAAAATGGGAAAAAAAAGAACTATAAGGAGAGAAAAACAGAGTAAATCAGAAAAAATTATCCTAATCAATGCTATTAAGACAGTTTGAGCTGAAAACATTTTGATGTAAATACTCACAGGTAATAACAGCGACATGAACAAAAGACTGATGAACCAGAGTGTGTTGAGATGGTGTTTCTTTGACTTTGTATTGTTGACAGTAATAAAGACCAACATCCTCGACTGTGAGCTTCTTTATAAGCAGAGAACAGTTCACTGTAACACTCAGTCTGTCTGATTGAGTTTTGGCTTCTTCACCAATCTGTCCAAGTGTGATCAGCTCTACTGTTCTTGGTTTGTTTGTTGAAGTAAAGATCCACGTAGTCCCATCACAGTTATTCTGCTCATTTATCACATTTAGACAAAGTAGAGTGACGTCATCTCCAACTTTCATAAAAATCGATGTTTCATTTACAGATACTGTTGAGAAGATTGAAGAGAAATATAAAAAATAAATTAGAATACAGAAGTTTTTACAGTCAGACTGAAGATCATTTCAGACACAAGTTTATAAATATGTCCCATGCTCCTCTAAAACAACAGAGCATGCTCAGCTCTCTTATTTGCTGTAAAGGTTATTCATTGTAATAATCGCTAACCTGTAAAGGTTAATGATTATTCTAGTGATCAAACCTTATTAGTAAGGTTTGATCACTAGAGTCAAAACTTAGTTTTACTTCTGTTTAAAATGTTTCCTGTATTCTTACCTGCAATCTGAATCATCAGACATAAAAACATTTGAATCCATCTGAATTCATCCATCGTGCTTCTCTGTCTCACTTCTTTCTTGTTCTCGATCTCGACTGTCACACCCTCTGAACTGTTGACTCTTTAAACTTGTTTCCTTGGAATAGTGAAGTGTCACTAATTCATCATAACTTGTGCAATTTCTGTTATTTTTGTTCTTTTTTTTCTTTATTTAGATTGAACAACAAAAAGAAGAAAAGGAAATTATGAACAACCAATGACTTATATGTTCAGTATAAGAGGGAAAATATGACAGTATAAAACCTGTTTAATAGTTTGAACAATCTGTTGTGTTCTTTTACAGCCGTGTGAGGAGAGCAGGAGGGACGGCCCAGATATACTCAGACTGTCTTTAAGTATGTTATTGATAAATGTAAAACTGACAAAGAAGCACTTACAAACAACAACCTGTTAAAAAGTAGAACTGGACATATACAGTGGGGCAAAAAAGTATTTAGTCAGCCACCGATTGTGCAAGTTCCCCCACCTAAAATGATGACAGAGGTCAGTAATTTGCATCAGAGGTACACTTCAACTGTGAGAGACAGAATGTGAAAAACAAAATCCATGAATCCACATGGTAGGATTTGTAAAGAATTTATTCGTAAATCAGGGTGGAAAATAAGTATTTGGTCAATAACAAAAATACAACTCAATACTTTGTAACATAACCTTTGTTGGCAATAACAGAGGTCAAACGTTTACTATAGGTCTTTACCAGGTTTGCACACACAGTAGCTGGTATTTTGGCCCATTCCTCCATGCAGATCTTCTCGAGAGCAGTGATGTTTTGGGGCTGTCGCCGAGCAACACGGACTTTCAACTCCCGCCACAGATTTTCTATGGGGTTGAGGTCTGGAGACTGGCTAGGCCACTCCAGGACTTTCAAATGCTTCTTACGGAGCCACTCCTTTGTTGCCCGGGCGGTGTGTTTTGGATCATTGTCATGTTGGAAGACCCAGCCTCGTTTCATCTTCAAAGTTCTCACTGATGGAAGGAGGTTTTGGCTCAAAATCTCACGATACATGGCCCCATTCATTCTGTCCTTAACACGGATCAGTCGTCCTGTCCCCTTGGCAGAAAAACAGCCCCATAGCATGATGTTTCCACCCCCATGCTTCACAGTAGGTATGGTGTTCTTGGGATGCAACTCAGTATTCTTCTTCCTCCAAACACAACGAGTTGAGTTTATACCAAAAAGTTCTACTTTGGTTTCATCTGACCACATGACATTCTCCCAATCCTCTGCTGTATCATCCATGTGCTCTCTGGCAAACTTCAGACGGGCCTGGACATGCACTGGCTTCAGCAGCGGAACACGTCTGGCACTGCGGGATTTGATTCCCTGCCGTTGTAGTGTGTTACTGATGGTGACCTTTGTTACTTTGGTCCCAGCTCTCTGCAGGTCATTCACCAGGTCCCCCCGTGTGGTTCTGGGATCTTTGCTCACCGTTCTCATGATCATTTTGACCCCACGGGATGAGATCTTGCGTGGAGCCCCAGATCGAGGGAGATTATCAGTGGTCTTGTATGTCTTCCATTTTCTGATGATTGCTCCCACAGTTGATTTTTTCACACCAAGCTGCTTGCCTATTGTAGATTCACTCTTCCCAGTCTGGTGCAGGTCTACAATACTTTTCCTGGTGTCCTTCGAAAGCTCTTTGGTCTTGGCCATGGCGGAGTTTGGAGTCTGACTGTTTGAGGCTGTGGACAGGTGTCTTTTATACAGATGATGAGTTCAAACAGGTGCCATTCATACAGGTAACGAGTGGGGGACAGAAAAGCTTCTTACAGAAGACGTTACAGGTCTGTGAGAGCCAGAGATTTTCCTTGTTTGAGGTGACCAAATACTTATTTTCCACCCTAATTTACGAATAAATTCTTTACAAATCCTACCATGTGAATTCATGGATTTTTTTTTTCACATTCTGTCTCTCACAGTTGAAGTGTACCTCTGGTGCAAATTACTGACCTCTGTCATCATTTTAAGTGGGGGAACTTGCACAATCAGTAGCTGACTAAATACTTTTTTGCCCCACTGTATAGAGCAAATGACACTAGTGGGAGGAGCTGTGTAGCGGATGGCGCAAAACTTCAGGATCCACCTACACAGAGTAGGCAAGAGCATTGTGACTCATCAGTAACATGTGACACTGTCATGTAGCAATAACATCTCTTCATACAGTGAACGCTTTATGGTATCAAAGTCTCCTAAACAGTGCTTGACCTCTGAACTGAGGTTTTACAACTCATGGTCTGTCCCACTGTTATCCAGATGCATCATCTAACATCTGTATGTTTTGTGAGTCTCATGCGTTCATATTTAGAAAACATATAAAAGAAGAAGTGGTTTGATTTCTGGGTGCAGTGTGTGATTTCACCATGTCCTCATCTGTAGGGTTTAAACTCAGTCCATGAATAACAGGAAGAGTCCTTTTACATCTGGAAGAAAACAGTCTCTATCGAGGAAGTCAAGTTTTTGTTAACACCCACCTAGAGATGATTTGTTTAGATAGTTTAATGCCATTACTTAATATTAGCTATACATGATCATTATCTAGAGTTATTATCCTTGTTAATCTTTAGAAATGTCTTTATGATGAGGCCAAGTTGAGGTATTTTCATCAGAATGTGGCAGCAAAAGCATCAGAGCTCTGGTGGTGTGACTCTATAATAACATGCAGACAATATCAAAAGCATAAATGGTTAACACTCTAAGTTATCTCTGACAGATGTAAGACTAAGCTATACACCATGTTTGATAAATGTGCACATTTTATTGCCTTTATTTAATTATATTTTTGTATTGATTTAGCTTTTTAGAATACTACTACTAATATACTACTGTGTAAATTAGTTAACATCACCGTTTCTCTTGTGTTTGGGAGGCTTGTTCTGCCACTCAGATGTTTCTTTTTTCTAATGCTGTGTAAGATGCAGTTGAATTATATTTTTTCTTCATTAATGCCTCTGTTGGAGCTATGTGCCCTTTAGTAAATGCATTTTTTATATCACTAAATGATCAAGCCAGTTGCATATGTAGTTGGTGTGGTGATTCAGAAAGTGTCACAATCTTTAGATTGTAAAGAAATGTGTGGAAAATCATGACGTGTTTTGACCTGTGACGTAAGGTTTCGACACTCAATGTCTGTTCCACTATTTTATAATGTATATGCTCTATCATTTGCACTCTCTCACAATGAGTCACATACATTTATATTTAGAAAACACATAAAAGAAGAAGTGGTTTTAACACTGTGGGATCTCACCGAGTCCTGACTGATTTGAGGCTTCCACTTTGGTGGCCTCAGAATCTCGTCTCTGCTTTTTGCAGATGATGAAGTGTGAAGTGGCCAGAATGAGATTTAGCAACTCTAAGTCCGAGACCGTGCTTCTCCACTGGACAAGGGTGGAGTGCCCACTCCAGGTCAGGGACAAGTTGCTGCCAAGTGGAGGAATTTAAGTACCTTGAGGTCTTGAGGACAGTGAGCAGAAGACTGACAGACAGATCTACAGTTGTTAGTAAACAACAGATATCAGAAACACAATCTTTTGATACCTGATGTTATTTTATAAAACCGTTTTGTTCCCTTAAATAAAAAAATAATAATGTCAGTTTCAAATGAAAACTTAACATAGACATATGAAGCATTTTTAACATAATAATATCTTTAAAATATAGCTGCATCTGTGTCTTTAGAGACATAACTAAAACAAAAATTGGATTGAGTTGTTGTTGTTTTTTTGATGCATTTCTAAATTTTCACTCCAATTTCCCAGCCTGACTGAGCATTTGTGCTGCTAAAGCTCTGACAGCTCAAATGCTCATTCTGGTCCCACGAACGCCAAGAAAAGCCTTAGATGTTCATATTCATGCTGCTGTATTTCAGAGCTATTTTGGAGGCACAAAGCAAACCTACACTATATTACAAATGTGGTTTAAATGTTTTGGCTAATCAATGTAATGAAGTAAGACCTTAGTAGCACAAAATACGTCCATAAAGAAAGCAAATGGATTACAGAACAGAGACAGATCTTTATTTTATTGCTATTTTAGCTACAGAGAACTGAATGGTTTTTTGGATACATGTAGATATTGTAGCGGGTCGGGGCTGTTCGGGGTTCTGTTTGTACAGTGATGTTTTGTTTGTGTTGCCATGGTGACAGGTGACGCCCTCTTGCTGCGAAGGTGTGTCCTTCCGGGGGTCAGAGGGCGCCCTGTGTTGTTGTTGTTTTTCGCTGTGCTGTGGCCGCGCTGAGCATTAGCTAGCGGCAGTGTTTTCTGGAATTGTTAATAAATGGCTGTGCTCCCTGGCTAGCTCACGGAAGCAAGACCGAACGACACCTCCGTCTCCTCCTTTTCTGAGCTCGCCACATTGGTGTCAGAATTGGGATAGCTCACCCTCGCCATAATGGAGAGAGACATTCAGAGGCTGGAGCAAGCTGTCGAGGAGAACATTCCCCGCCTGGGAAACTGGCGATTGAAGAGAGAGTATGTGAGCGGCCATGTAAGTCCCCCGACATGTCCCGATGGCGCGAGCGCACTGCGGCGGCGGCCCATCGCGACAGATGCTAGGGCAATGCTTCATGGGCTACCTCTGTCGACCCGCACGCCGAGCCCCCAGCCACGAGCAGTTATGCCTACCACGCCAGTTAAGGTACCGAAATACAACGGGCTAACCCCGCTAGAGCCCTACCTCTCACAAGTGCGGCTGGCCACCAGACATAGTGGCTGGAGCGAAGAGGAGACTGCTACACACCTAGCGCTAGCATTAGAGGGAGATGCACTGCAGATACTCCTCGACCTAGCCCCGGCAGAGCAGCATGAGCTCCAGGCCCTCACCGCGACACTCGAGAGGCGATTCGGGCAGCGGCACTCCACTGATCAGAGCAGAGAGCAGCTGACCAACCAGAGCCGTCGACCGGGGTAGGCCTGGGCACCTTTGCAGCAGACGTGTTGCTGTATGCTCGTCGTGGCTACCCGGAGTTTCCAGCAGCAGCCTGTGAGGAGCTTAGCTTGCATGCTTTTCTGCGAGGACTTTTCCCAGAGCGACTACACCAACACGTCCGCCTGGCCATGCCTCAGACCCTCCGTGAGGCGCTCCTTGAGGCTGAAAGGGCCGAGCCAGTGCTCACCTCGCGACCTAACCAGCAGGTGCCCCCCCCCCCCCAAACTACCCCCAAATCAGAGCCGCAGACTGCGACGGGGAGGGGGAGGTCGCCGAGATTTCCCAGCTGCAACCCTCGGTGCCCCGGAGGCGTCCTCGTCGACCGACCGCTGCTACCGGTGCGATGAGCCTGGCCACGTGGCGCGTCACTGCCCAGCACCAGCCCCGAAGACCAGAACTACGCAGCCTCAGGGAAACGAGGAGGGAGCGGTGTAGCGAGGGGACCACCACTCCAGCTTCCTGCCCCCCTCCAAGGACGATGCACAGTGGTGGGCCAAGTTGGGCACCTCAAAGGACTCTACCTGAGCTGCTGTGTTGAGGACCAGCCGTGCCAGGCCCTGGTGGACACAGGGTCTACCATTTCCCTGCTACGACCTGGCGTGCTCCCTGAAACATCTGGGCCACTGGTGAAGGGTTGGTTGCCCACGGACACCCAGCTGCTGACAGTGACGGGGGAGAAAACTGTTATGCGGGGGAAGAAACCGTTGCGGATCCGAGTGAAGGATCTAGAGCTGGTGCACGACTTCTGGCTCGCCGACATTCAAGACCAGTGCATCATTGGCCTGGATCTGCTGAGCCGCTGGAGGGCCTGCGTCGACACCGCGAAGCTAGCTGTCACTCTTGGCGCAGAGACTTTTGCCCTCCAGCCCGGCCAAAAGTAGGGAGTGGGGACCAGACGAGACAGGCGTCAGGCAGCTGCTGCTCAGCAGATTTCGGATGCCGGTGGCTCTGGGTCATCTTCACCCCCAGTCCCCAGATCTCCACTCGCCTCAGCCTCTCAGCCCGACAAACCTCCTTCGACCGAGACCATCGAGGCTGTCGATGACCTTTGGCAGCGCAGTTGCGTAGGCCTCAACGTCGACCAGCGCCAGCGGTTGAGGTGCCTCCTGGACGAGAATGTGGACATCTTTGCCGCCAGTGACAAGGACTGTAGGCAGACGAGTCTGGTCCAGCACACCATCGACACCGGCTCTGCTCAGCCCATCCGTCTGCGCCCACACCGGCTGCCCCTCTCAAAACGGCAGGTAGCGGAGGAGAAGATCCGTGAGATGGCTGCGGCTGGGGTGATCGAGCCGTCCAATAGCCCATGGGCGGTACCCGTGGTTCTGGTGGGGAAGAAGGATGGCAGCCCGAGGTTCTGTGTGGACTTTCGCCGTCTCAATGCAGTCACCAAGAAGGACTCGTACCCGCTGCCGCGGATCGACGAGGCCCTATTTACGTTACTGGCTCCAGTTGGTTCAGCTCCCTCGACCTACGCAGCGGTTACTGGCAGGTGGAGCTAGCCCCCGACGCAAGGCCTAAGACTGCATTCACCATTGGACAGGGGCTGTGGCAGTTCAGGGTCATGCCATTTGGGCTCTGCAATGCGCCAGCGACGTTTGAGAGGCTGATGGAGAGGGTGCTCGTGGATATCCCTCGTAGCCGCTGCATTGTGTACCTGGTGGTGCCCGGTGGTGACTTCGACAGTGCACTGTCTCACCTGAGAGAGGTCTTGAGTGCCATCCGACGAGTTGGGCTGCGGCTCAACCCCGCGAAATGCCGCCTGTTGGCGAGAGAGACCACGTTCTTGGGCCATGTGATCAGCGCTCGAGGTGTCGCCACTGACCCCGCAAAAGTGGCAGCGGTCCGGGACTGGCCGACTCCCTCGAACGTCCAAGAACTGCGGAACTTCCTGGGCCTAGCCTCCTACTACCGTTGGTTCATCAAAGGGTTCGCGACAATGGCCAGCCCCCTCCACCGCCTGACTGACAAGGGACAGCTGTTTGGCTGGGGGGATGCCTGTGCTGCGGCTTTTGCACAGCTGAAGGAGGCCCTCACCAGAGCCCCAGTCCTGGCCTACCCCGACGCCCGGCAACCTTTCATTGTGGACACTGATGCTAGCATTGTAGGGGTCGGGGCGGTCCTCTCCCAGCAGGATGAGGCTGGAGAACGGGTGGTGGCGTACTTCAGTCGTGCCTTGGGGCGAGCCGAGAGGAACTACTGCGTGACCAGGCGGGAGCTGCTGGCCGTGGTGCTAGTGGTGCGGCACTTCCAGCCATATCTGCATGGCTGCCGGTTCCTCCTGCGCACTGACCATGCATCTCTGACTTGGCTCCTGAACTTCAAACACCCAGAAGGGCAGGTGGCCCGCTGGCTGGAGGTCCTTCAGGGCTATGACTTCGAGATCCAGCATTGGCCAGGTCGACAGCATGGCAACGCTGATGCCCTCTCCAGACGGCCCTGCGTAGCCGTCAAGTGCCGCTACTGCCTGCGACAGGAGGAGCGGGCCCAGGAGGTGCTGGGGGTGGCTACTGCTCAGGCCACAGCCGGCGGAAGGGGGTGGCTCCTGTTGACAGCACAGCAGCTGAAGCGGGAGCAGGAGGCCGACGCGACGCTGGTTCAGGTGGGGGCCTGAGATGGACTACTACAGGAGGCTGAGGGAGCGGCTGCAGGTGGTTCATGACTACACCCGCCAGGCCCAGGCCAATGACAGAAAAGAGCCTACGACACCAAGTGCCGAGGGGGGGGGTTTTCATGCCTGGCGACAAGGTTTGGGTGTACTGCCCAGTTCGCAAGAGAGGAGTGTCCCCCAAACTCTGCAGTCACTTGGCAAGGGCCGGCGGAGGTCGTGGAGCGGCTAACTGACGTGGTGTACTGTATCCGCATGCCGGGCCCGGGGCGCATGGTGGTGTTGCACCGGGACAGGCTCTCACCGTACCGACCGCTCGCTCCGGCAGACGGCGGGGCAGAGGATGATGGTGGCACCCCATGTTCTGACCCGAGTGACTTTTCCCCTGCCGGTCGTGACTGGCCGGTGCGCCAAAAGAAGGCACCTGGACATTTGTAGGACTTTGTGTGGGGTAATGGGGTCGTCGGGGACGACTGACCCCTAAGGTGGGGGCTATGTAGCGGGTCGGGGCTGTTCGGGGTTCTGTTTGTACAGTGATGTTTTGTTTGTGTTGCCATGGTGACAGGTGACGCCCTCTCGCTGCGACGGTGTGTCCTTCCGGGGGTCAGAGGGCGCCCTGTGTTGTTGTTTTTCGCTGTGCTGTGGCCGCGCTGAGCATTAGCTAGCGGCAGTGTTTTCTGGAATTGTTAATAAACGGCTGTGCTCCCTGGCTAGCTCACGGAAGCAAGACCGAACGACACCTCCATCTCCTCCTTTTCTGAGCTCGCCACAATATTGATACTTGCTTTAAGTTATGGAAAAATACTGGTTCAGCTTTATACAATGAAATGTTTAAAATGTCTTGAGAGACAAAGAGAGAAAGAGACATTTATTTACACAGTTGTGTGCTAACCTAAAAAAGGAAACATAAACATGAATATCTGGTGTAATAATTGTGTTCTCTGTTCACCCAGCCGTCTTTTAGAGATTCTGAGCAGTTCATAGTCATGTAAAAGTAGCAACGAAACCAACTGTATTTTCATAAACATTGTAAAAAACGATAATTTTTTAATTTAGGTGTTGATGTTTCTTTGGTTGGGGGGGAGGGGGGGGGCACGGGTTGCCTGTGGGGGTTTCAGCTCGGCACTCTTCCAATAACCAGCATTTTATTAAATCTCTTGGAAACATTAAGCTCAACATCCATGAAAACAACATTAAGACAACCTTGTGAAGCAATCTAGCTACAAACAGCAATAACTTAATTAGCATGTTGCTATCACACTGCCTCAAGTCAAAACCAAAATGTCCTTTTCATTAAATACGAGTCCTTTATTCGACTGCTTCATTAAATACGAGTCCTTCCTCCAACTGTGTGAGCTATGTGATTGCAACATTGACAGTAGAATAGAGGTTGCTGGGATCAGCAGTGGATGCAGAGGATGGAGCATTCACCATGCTGTAGGTCACAGTATCGCCTTCACCATCACGATGAACCTGAAAAACAAAAGGAATTTGTATGATACATAAACTAACATGAATAAATGAATAACGTTGAAGTCCTCAGTGCCTTATTTTGCAATTTTGATGAAAGTAATCTGAAGCCTATCAAAAATGTAATAGCTTCTTCCTCTGCACATATTCAACATTAATCATATTAGACAGTCTTTGCCAGCTTACCTGGGTTTTACTGTTGCTATTCTTGGTGTAGCTGATGGTGGCATAGGAAACTTCAGGCTCCACCTACACAATGAAAAAAAAACAGCAGAACATGCTGTCACCTCACTAATATGTGTGATGCTGTGTCACGTAATAATAACAACTCTTCATCTGCTGAACACTTCAAAACTCTTTAACTACCTTGAATGTCATATGCAGTGTTGGGAAGGTTACTTTTAAAATGTATTCCATTACAGAATACAGAATAAATGCCCCAAAATGTATTCTGTAACGTATTCCGTTACGTTACTCAATGACAGTAACCTATTCTGAATACTTTGGATTACTTAATATATTATCATGCTTTTTACAACAACGTGAATGTACTATTGCTGTGTGATTTATTACCATTACTGAAGGTCCGCGGCTCCGAACCTTAGTAAAGGGACCTCTGACTAATACGGCGGGGTCCGTGTTGGGCTTTCAGCCGAAAAATAGCTTTACTTTGTTGTGTGGGTCAACTTTTCTTGCGAGAGACAGAGAAAGGCGTTGAAAGGCTGCTCCAACGGAACTTATTGTTTTCGGAGGAGAACACGGTGTACAGTCGAGTCTTAATAGCTTACTTACAACTGGGCTCCTCAGGCACTCTTCTTGGCTGCAGTGGTTATTATTATATTTACATGCTTCCAGCTCCCGTTTTTTCTCGATGACAACTCGTACCTTTCCACTCCCCTTTTTCTCCCTCCTCTTGCTCACAGACACGGGTATAACGGGTATGGCAGTCCATTCTCCCTGCAACACGGACTATACTGCCCATGATGCTACATTCTTTTGAGCTATTCTTGTAGCATTCTGCCTGTTAGCTTAGCACAACAACAACAACAGCAAAAAGGTGCTCTCTCACCCAGGAAACACACAGCCGCGCGAGAGATAGAGCGTCGCCCTGTAACCATGGCAACCGTAACGCTGCCGCCTGGAACAACAGAACGTAGCTGTCAAACAAAACCCAAACAGTCCTGACCCGCGACAATATGAAACAGGAAAGTACCGCAGTGTAATCCATTTATTTCAACAAAGTAACTGTATTCTAAATACCACCTTTTTAAACGGTAACTGTAACGGAATACAGTTACTCATATTTTGTATTTTAAATACGTAACGGCGGTACATGTATTCCGTTACTCCCCAACACTGGTCATATGAGGTGGCATATTGTGGTGACCTGCTCTACCTCCTGAGCTACAGGAGGTAGAGCAGGTCACCTGTTGATTGTAAGGTTGGTGGTTCGATCCCTGGCTCCTCCAGTCTGCATGCCAAGTATCTTTGGGCAAGATACTAACCCCAAGTTGCTCTCTGATGTATCCATCGGAGTATGAATGTGTAAGAATGTAGTTAGGAAGCACTCAGTTTAGAGAATGCATGGGTGTGAATGTGGTATGTTGTATAGAGCACTTTGAGTACTCTGGGAGAGTAAAAAAGCGCTATATAAGAATCAGTCCATGTAAACTGTCTCAAAATGTTATTTTTGCATTAAAACTGCTGTTCAGTGTTGAAACTGCTGTTCAGTTGCATCATCTTACTTCCTTATCCTTTCTATAGCTCCAATGTTTCTTATGCATTTATATTTAGAGAAAACATTAAAGACAAAGTGGTTTACACTTTGCTCTGGGTGTAGTGTGTGATCTCACCAAGTCCTGAATGGTTTGAGGAGCAGATTGAGTCTCTGTGGGCTTCAAACTCAGTCCCTGAAAAAGAAGACATAGTCCAGTTACATCTGGAGGAAAACTGTCTCTGTGATGCTAGTTTAGCTCGAGGTTAAGGCACCTCAATGATAAGCTGACATATTGCTTATTTAATGTAAGTTGAACAAACACTTAATTATGTATATTAAAACTCACAGCATTTTCATACTTCTGTGTTTTGTTTCCTGAAAAGACAAAAATATTCACTGTAAAACTCCACATTTGTCAAACCCTCTTGATCTATAAAAGTTTTATCTGTAAATGTTCTCACCCTTATTTTTCTTCCATCTGATGACAAACACAGCTGTTATTACCAATATAACCAAACCAACAGCTCCAGTGATGTACAATGAAAGAGCTGAAATAAAAAGTATATAATGAAACATAAAAACATATTTGGATGAAAGTTCTTACAAATGTTTGAAAAACTTTTCATGCAGCTTAATTGCATACAAAATGCGGTTAAAGTGACATGCTATATATGCACAATAACTTGATGAGAGTTGATGAGAAAAACATGAACTGCATGAAGGTTTAAATTCAGACGTGACTTTATAGGCAGAAACTGTCCGACTACATAAATACTAGGGGTGCAACGATATTCGTATCGATATTGAACCGTTCGATACAGTGCTTTCGGTTCGGTACACATATGTATCGAACAATACAACATTTGTAATTTATTTTATCAACTTTCCTTCTGACGATGCTGTCTGTGTTGAGCGCTCAGTGAATCTGTGTTCGACTACTCCGCCTAGCCTGCACTGTCGAGCGCAGATCCACTGAGCGCTCAACGCAAACAGCATAGTCAGAAGGAAGAGCGCAGGGCAAGCTAGCGAGACAGAAGTTAAGCTCTCCTTGCAACAGGCAAATTGAACCTCATTCAGATCTGGCGTTTGGAATTATTTTGGTTTTCATGTGACGTATGACCCTGAAGGTAAGCGAGTCATGGACTAAAGTAAAACAGTATGTTGGTGTGAACTAGTGTGTTAGCGCAGTTAGCTCGTTAACGTGTTGGCCGTCTAGCCCCATGCACGGAGCGATCGGCGGTAGCTCGTTAACGGAGATTTGCCGTGTTGTGGCGTTAAGGTCATTTCAACGAGATTAACCTGAAAGCACTAGTGGGAACACAACGAATATGACTGCACATTTACGCCGACATCATCCTAGTGCAAAGACAAGTGGAAGCAGACAAAAAAAAGCAAGCATGCTACTAACTTTAGCCGAGTCATTTAGACAGCTGTTAGCACATGATTCTCCTTATGCTGCTGAGAATATAGCCCAGAAGAAGCGGATAGTATAGCTTTTATTTTGGAAAGAGCCATTTCTCTGTAATAAACTCTCTTTTCCAAAGATGAGTGATTCCTCAATCAGATACAGGGCTTGCAATATCGCTAGCCCGACGTCCCGGAGCTAGCGATTTTTTTCAGTCGGGCTGCCAAAATCTATCTCTTCCCTGCCCGTCGGGCTATTGTAGGAAGGAAAAATATATGTCAATGCTTTTGCATTCTTTCAGAAATGTAGCTGGGTAATTATGTCATTGGCATCGGTGAGCCACTGTCAATATGTGACATATTGAAGTCGCGTTTGAATTTGCGCTTGTTTTTTTGCTTTCACTTTGCAATCGTGCGAACTGTGTATAGAGAGCGACAGCACTGATCTGTGAGTGATGATAATTTGTGCACCAATTCCTCTGACATCGTCTTATTAATCGTTAGCTTACTATGCAAACATGACAAGTGAAATCTCCCGCAGCAAGCTTAAACATGTGAGAGGTTGATCGCGCAGAGAATCGCTGAGCTTATGTGAGTGCGTGTGTAAAAGCATTTCAGTTCTGCTGAGCCAAATAAGACAGGTCAGGGTGAAGAAGTGACAGCCAAAGAAAAGCTTACCACAAAACGGAGAAGTTATGACAAATCAGACTATAAGGCAAAAAGAAAGTGCAGCTTTATGGTTTCATGGACAAAAGAATTTCTGTGGCTGCAATATGATGAGCTAAATAACCAGGGCTGCACATAAGTGGTCCGCAGGTGCGCATTCGCTGTCAAAATAAAAAACACGCACAAGGGTTAGGGTTAAATTTAAAAACTGTACTTTTGAGTTAAAATATATATTTATAATTTTAATAAATGACAAATTAAAAATGCATGAAAATTTTTTTGTATCGAAAAAATATCGAACCGTGACACCAAAGTATCGAACCGAACCGTGAATTTTGTGTATCGTTGCACCCCTAATAAATACATCTCCACTACATCACATCTCCAATGACTACAAAGATATTCAGAAGTGAATCAATCACTGAACTGCAAAAATCAATCATTTTCTGCTTCCTGTAAGATAAGAGGCTTATTTTGGATGTCTCTAATGTAATGGAACAAAATGGAAAATAAATATTTAAAAACAAAAGTTTAAAAGTCTTCTTAAAGCTCCAAACAAACAGATATTTTTGATGAATGTAGTCAGCTTAATCATCATAATCTAACCTGTTATGGAAGGACTACTTTTTGTTATTGTGGTTGTTTCTGGTGTTGTGTCGCTTTCAGATTTACTGTTCATTTTTGTTGTTGTTTTTGGGTCAACTGAATAAATGAAAAAATAGGGGAAAAGCATGTTCAAAATTTGTTTCATAGTGTGCTTTATATGTTTTATATAGAACAACATTTTTTCTGCTTAAAATGTTACATTTTTCTATCACATAAATATTTAAGGTGATTTTAGTCATTTTAAACATTTGATCAGGATCTCACCTGTTTCCTCACCTGAGGGCTGTGAGCTAAACACCTGTACTCTTCCTGATTTAGTATCAGTCACCTCACACTTGAGTATTTCATCCCTTGATGAGTATAAATAATTATTCTTCAGAACAGACACAGTAGTGGAGCAGTGAGTCTGTGAAATCACAATTTCTTTGTTCTCTTTGTCCACATCTTGACCTTTAAGCAGCCATTTCAATGTGTGACAACACTGTTCATTTCTCACCACAGAGCAGTTTAACGTCACCTTCTCAGTGTCCTTATGTTCAGTCACTGGCAACGATGGAGACAAAGACAGCTCAAATTAGTCAAGTTATCTTAATAACTATGATTGTTGTCATGTTTGAGAACAGTATGAAAATATTTTGATGTAAATACTCACAGGTAATAACAGAGAGATCAACCAACGACTCATGAACCAGAGTGTCCTCAGCTCGTGTTTTTCCTAGTTTGTATTGTTGACAGGAATAAAGACCAACATCCTCGACTGTGAGCTTCTTTATAAGCAGAGAACAGTTCACTGTAACACTCAGTCTGTCTGATTTAGTTTTGACTTTTTCACTAATCTGTCCAAGTGTGATCAGCTCTACTGTTTCTCTGTTTCTTGAAGTAAAGATCCACGTAGTCCCATCACAGTTATTCTGCTTATCTATCACGTTTAGACAAGGCAGAGTGACGTCATCTCCAACTTTCATAAAAATGGATGTTTCATTTACAGATACTGTTGAGAAGATTAAAGAAAAATGTGAAAAATAAATTAGAATAAAGAATTTTTTACAGTCAGACTGAAGATCATTTGAGATACATTTCTAAATAGAGCATGCTCAGCTGTCTTGTTTACTGTAAAGTTAGTGTTGGCAATAATACTGATAACATTTATTTTAACTGCTATTAAAATGTTTCCTGTATTCTTACCTGCGATCTGAATCATCAGCATCCGACATAAAAACATTTGAATCCATCTGAATTCACCCATCGTGCTTCTCTGTCTCACTTCTTTTTTGTTCTCACTCTCGACTGTCACACCCTCTGAACTGATGAGTACTTAAAACTTTTGTACTTCCTGTCAGTAGCGAGATTTCACTTCCTCAGCAAAATGTCTTTAGTTCTCTTTTTTCCTGAAGTCTACATTTCATAAATGAGTATCTCACTCTTTGTATGAAATTCATGGTGTAATTTTTTTTATACAAAGTGACGTTATATTTATATTTAGCAGATGCTCATTGTGTCCATTCCCACAGTGTATTTATAATAATGATGTGTATGGCACATCATTGTTATAAAGATTTTTTGGTGAAGGTGAGAAATGTATTTCTTCAACAGTTAAAAGGTCAAACTCCTTAAACCCAATAAAATTTGACTTTTGATGTCTGAGAGATTATTTTAGTTTATAAAACAGAGCAGATAAGATGATTTAGTCAACTGAAATCTTCCTGTTCCTTGTTCTTAATCTTAAGTAATTGCTTCCTGATGAAGTCAAGAGGAAGTGTTTTCTTCAAAAAGTGGCGGCAACAACATTATCAGAGCTCTTCAGGTTTGACTCTATAATAACAACTAGATAAACAAAAGAAACATAAATTGTTCAAATACAGAGGAGATGTGACTAAATTATTAAATTATTATTTCTAACAGAATTAAGGTTGAGCTGTATATGTGCTCATTATATTGTGTTTTTTTTATTGTGTTTGAGTGTTTGTTTGTTTGTTTGTTTTTTAGCTTCTGAACTTTACTGAGCTCTGATGAGTTTAATTTACATCATTGCTTGTTTTTGTGAGGTTTGTGAGAGGTTTACTGAGATGTTTTTGTTCTGTCTGAAAATAAATCAAGTTAATTTGCATAGTAAAGTATCATAGTCAATACAGTTTTTCTCAAATGTTAAAACACAAAAGCCAATCCTGTAACCCAAATGACCAGTAGTCTAAACACATTTACTAAATGTAGCCACCATATTCCAGTACCATAAACACATGTCACATGAAGACACAAGTCACAAAACACAACCCTCTGTACTCATAAATCTAAACACATTTTTCCTTGCTAAAACACATGTTGCAAAACAACTCTGCTCATATTCTCAAATGAAAGCCCATGTGATGCAAAATGCTTGCCACAGTCACCAATCTTTGAACACAGGGAACACACCTGGCGTCATTCACTACACACAATGTCTCAAAATTGAAGACACTTGTTGCTAATGCTGTACCCACATGTAAAAGCAAGTTCAGAGTGCACAGTATGCTGAAGATTCCAAACAAACACAATGGATGAAGGCAGAGTCAGGGGAAGAGGAATTTGATGCAGAGGAGGGAGAAGAGCTGGCCCTGGAAGAAGAGGAGCAGGCCAATGAGGAAGAGGAGTTCAAATGAGAGGAGGAAGAGGAGCGACCAACGAGGAAGAGGAGAAGGCCAACATGGGAGAGGAGAAGGTCCAGGAGGGAGAGCAAGACAACCTCGCACCATCATTACGGACGAGATGCGAGCAACAGCTCAGCGACATGATGCCGCACAGTGATTGTGGTGTGTGTGTGGTGTGAATAACGTAAATAAAAAAACTTCACACCCTGTTCATGTTTTCAAGATTACTGTTGTGTGCAATAGATTCTGTTTTTGCATTGAGTTGTGTTACAGTAGTGTACGTACATGCAGGATTTTCTATAGATTTATACTACTCATATGAAACTCACAAATCTAAATGCCTAATCCTCTGCAGAGATCTACGACGATCCGTTACTGCATAGTTTCTAAAATATGCATTGGCAGTTATGAAACAAAGAACCTTCTCACAAATTGAGCATTGTGTTTTCAATTGTTTTGCTGTAGTGTGTAATGCTGTGTATAGTGTTTACAGTTTTGACAGCTTTGAGCTGCTCTCTTGGTGTGGGAGTTTGAGTTTTGCAGTGGGAAGGTGTGGTTGTGTTTATGTAGCTTTAGAGAAGGGTGTTGTGTTTGGACATTGGGGGACCTGGTGGTAACGTTTGTGACATGTGTTTTAGCATTTGAGAAAAACTGTAATAAAGAGAATAATGATGCAGACTTGACGGGAGAAGGGAGTGAAAGATGGATTCATGCAGCGGCTGCAGTGATACGTATACTGTACTGGTCCGTCGTGGTGAAGAGAGAGCTGAGTGTAAAAGCGCAGCTGTCAATTTACGGGTCAATCTACGTCCTAACCCTCACCTATGGACCACGAGCTGTGGGTAGTGACCAAAAGAACAAGATCACGAATACAAGCGACGGAAAGTATCTTCTTCTGAAGGGTGGCTGGCATCTCCCTTAGAGATAGGGTGAGGAGTTCGTCCGGGAGGGGCTCAGAGTAGAGCCGCAGCTCCTCCACATTGAAAGGAGACAGAAGAGGTGGTTTGGGCACTTGAAAAGGATGACTCCTGGCTGAGGAGCTCTGGGCATGTCCCACCGGGAGGAGGCCGAAGGGGCAGACCCAAGACACGCTGGAGAGATTGCATCTCTCTGGACAAGCTGGAGGAGGTGGCCCAGGAGAGGGAGGTCTGAGCATCTCTGCTTAGGCTGTTACACAACCCTGCCCTGAATAAGCGGAAGAAGATGTATGGATGGATGGACTTCATTCAAAAGTGGTTAGAAAACATTTTATGAAATTCACTTTCAGCGTTTTAATATGAAATAAGATTAGATAACACCTAAATACACACATTAAAAGTAAAGCTTGAAACAGAAAAACAACCAATATTAAAATGATCTCATTTTATATCTAAAAGATTTTTTGTATAAAACCAGAAAGGATGAAATACTGTTGATATGCTGCTGTTGTTGATCAGTGGAGTCTGAGAGAATCAGGAAATTTTGCAACGTTTACAGTTGATTGCTTTTAGTTTATTGCAGCATCATTTTTATCTTTATCATAATGTAACATCACTCATCAGATTTAAGAAATAACTTGTTATTGTTCTAAATATTTATTGATGGTTTCTTTTATTAATTTTCTTTTTTCCATTGTTTTTCTTTTTGACACTGCATGTATTTGTCTGAAGGTTAGTTTCTTATGTGTCTTTATGTTTTATTTGTTTGTTTGTTTGTTTGTTTCCTTTGCTCTGTTGTCCATATTGTAGTGAGCTCTGCTGCTGTTGTAACCACAGTTTGATGAAAATACGTTCTCTGGATGATGACTTTCTAACATATGAAAGGGAAAATCAATCAGCATTTCTGTAAGAAAAAAACTAAAGGCCATGTTCTTTTATTTAACTTTGGACACATTATAAATGCTTTGCTTCTGGAAACGAATCTAAAATGGGAAGCTTGTTTAGAATCACAGTTTGGTGCTTCACTACTAAGTATCTGATTGTCGCCCCCTGGTGCTTCGGCGGCTGAGTGTACCCATTTCTTGTGCTACGGGATGTGGAGCGTCTCTCCTACATCGGCTCTGGCAAAACTGAGCAACTTCTTCCTTCATTTCCTGGAAGGAGGAGCCATACACGAAGCAGCAGAAACCCGCCGGCTACAGTGGGCTGCTAGCGGGCAAACGGCACCGTGATTCCGACCGTTAATTGGGAGTTAAGAGCCTAACTCAGATGCCTCTATGATCCAGCTAACCGTACAGCGAGATATACAGAGTTCAGTTTGCACAAGGTAAGGCGTTTGGGGGCACTAAATTAGCTAGCGTGAGGTTAGCTAACCGTGGGTAGGTGTCACGGTCACGTACACCAAACCCCATTCAAAAATCTGTCAATTTAAGGTTCGCCCTAGTCTGTTAACCCCACCATGAAGCTCATCTATAACGAGTTAGTTTAGTCGGCAGCGAGATATATTTCGATGCCGACTGATTGAAAATTTGAGAATTTGCTCTGCAGTCGAAATAAACCCTGTTTGTTTGTTTTTTTTTTACTAAAAAAAAAAGTGCAATCAAAATGAAAAGTCTAGTGAAAATTCTCCTAATTTTAAATTTGATTTTACCATTTAAATGTACTATAGATGGAGGCTGGTCTATCTCCATGTCCAATGCACATTGCCAGCTTTATGGTTGATTAATGCATAATGAAATTATTTTCCATAAATTAAATGAATTTAGTGGTAGAATGATCTCCATAGAAGCAAGGCTAACTATTTGTCATCGCCACAGTGAGGAGGACGACAGGTTTATTTTTAGTTGATTAAGAAAGATGGAGACAAAATTAATGGCAGAATAAACCAAATAAAACAAGGTATCACGGATTTATGAATGGCGGGGTGTAAAATAGAAAGTAGTTCCCCATGTGCTGGGAGATTAGCAAAAGGGATTAGCGCTGCACAAGGACAAACAGACGACAACCACGCACCACTCCTTCCTTCATTACACCCTCATCTTTATCCTAACATGCCACAAAACCCATTTCTCTCAGGGGGCTGCCTGCTGTGGTTTTAAATTATGGTGGTGTAATAGTATTTAGGTTATTTTGACTCTACATGAAAAATCAGAATCCGACAAAATTCAGGTTGTTTAGATTCAGAATTGATCTAATGACCCAATTAGGATAAAATACCATTTTCCTCTGCACTTACTCTCTCGAGAAGACCCTGCTTCACAGCCTACCTGTGAGACGGTTTGATCATTTCAGGTTTGACCTTCTGAAATGTGAGGATTTTCTGGTTTTCTCTGTTGCTGTAAAATAGAATAAGCTTGGTAAGACTGAGTAAATTGAAGATCTGGGTTAAATCCCTGCCCACGTGTGTCTGTTATGTGTAATCGTGTAAAGTAAGAACAACAACAAAAGAAACCGATCATCTACATGCATTTATTTTTTGGCATTTTATCAGAATTGAAAAAAAGAATAATGTTGTATTCATCTATAAATATTGGGAAGTACACAGATACAGGCAAGAATGGGGAAATAATTTTAGGTTTCCGTTAGATATTTGATTGTCTGTGCAGTTAAAGTAATTTAAAGACCTAGAATAGGTCCCACTCGTTTAAGATCTACGTTGTGTACATATAGATTGTTGTGCCCTGCATTCAACATCACAGGAACACCTTACATAATCTCTCACTAAGGGAATACTGATATTATTCCCTGTCTTGCTTCATCACCTCAAATGTGAGGGTTATCTGGTTTTCTCCAATGTTGTAAACTAACTATTGGACGAGGCTTAGCTCTTGTCTTATTTATTAGTGTGGATACTGATTAAGCATCCACAGTATTAAGATCCTAATCTTTCTTATTATATTTCTCTTTGTAATATAAATATTCTCTATATTTGATTAGAAGGCTGTATTCTTCCTGCCCTTAACCTCTACAGGTTTGTTTAAATATGTAAGTCAAGGCCCTGGATTAGACCTCTACTTATTCTCTTTAGACTAAGAAGATTTGAGTTTGTATTTTGATGACAACAGCAAGATGACTGAGTTTTGACATATGAATGAGAAGAAAATTTCTTTTGTCATACATAGCAGAAGTACCATTAGATGGATTCATAAATTAACAATAATCTCAATGATTGAGCTGCTAACTTAAACAGTATCTCATGCATTGATGTTAAATACTCTGAGGTGCACAGTAACACTCATGGTAGTGCTGGCTGTTGTCCTGTTTCTGTGAGCTGTACAGCTGTTCTTTTTTCCCCATAGTAGAAGCTTGGATGCATTCGACCATACATAAAGACAGCTGCTCGTTTGTAGCAGCAGTTGATGTTTGAGGCTGGATTACCAACCAAGCAAATATCCTGAGGCCTTGAAGGTTTACTATATATCACTTAATTTAATTTGACATATTTTATCTACTTTAATAGCCATCATATGACCCTGATCTTAAAGGAGAGGACTGGCTCAGTTGTTTTAAGGCAGCTTTAGTTGTTGTTGTTGTTGTTGTTGTTTCTGTAGGTCAAGTAGTGAACACCCAAAAACTTGAAAATAATGACAAACAACAGTTATTTTAAGACTCAATGCCACTGTCAGATTTTTTTTTCCCCCTTTCAAATCTATAATCATTTAAAAGGTCAATTATCATATTTCCCTTCTCTTCTCCACCCTGTCCTGCACTCAGAAACCTAAAAATCTCACTCATCAAGGGGTAGTGACGTGTGATTGAGATGTTGTTGCACAGTGTGCATATCCTGTATGTTCCTCTTTTCAAACTCTAATAATGGACATAATTGACAAAATTAACTTGATTTTATTTCAGAATAACCTGAAGCTACTGACTAAACCCGTTAGCTGAGGTTGAAGAATGAAAAAGCCAAAGATTGTTTCCTTAAGTATACAAAGTAACAGTGGTGTTGTCTGTCAGTTGCTCAGCTGGTTGGTTGAGAGAGTTTGACTTGGGAAAAACAGGGGCAGAAGCGATCAGACATGATTAAGGTCCTTTACAATGACCTTAAACACACTTAAGGGCAGTAGCTCTTTTGAATCTAGCTGATTTGTCAGTTGAATCAAAATGAAAGGCTCTGCAAATTTGAAAAGAAAAAGAAAAGTTTTCAAATTTGTTACAGACTTTAGGGTGAAGCATTTAGCTTGCTTTTGGGGCCACAATCTTCTCCATCAGCTTCCCACAACAAGATGGTCAAAGTTCAAGTTGCAATATAATAAGATGCAGTAGGCCCCAGTTGTAGACATACTGCATATAAAAGTATGCACCTTTTAAGAGCAGCTGCAGTACTGCATACCAGGAGTGTAACTGTTTATATTCAGTATTGTGTAATAATGAACTCTCTGTTACACTGAATTTCCAGCAGTGTGTCAGAGATCCGTTAAACTGTGTGGCAGGGCGACTGCTTCGATTACATAGTTATCATGTTACACACCTTTAAAAGCCACAGTTATTTTCAACAACAAAGACGTCTATTTTAAACCCAGCAGTGTTGCAGACTGTCTGAAGAGCTGCTGTCCTCACTGATCGAGGACTTTTTAGGGAGTTTTTGCTTGCAGTTCTCACATGATTCTCTTCACTTGTGGTTTTTGACAAACACTCCATTCTTAAGGAATAGAAAAGCTTAGTTCAGCTGGAGCAAAGCAGAAGTCAGATGCCTTTGTTCTTTACTAATAATAACGTTCAGAAAATGATCATTTAAGTACTCCTACATATGGATCTGTGCTCAAAAATATCACCAGTAGAAATGTGCTTGTAAGTACCCTTAAAATTGAATTATGTCAATTATCAGTTATATCAGTGGTGATAAGTACTGTTAAATATGGATTTTTTCATAGCCTGCTTCTGTCTCTTTAAGTTGCTGTTTTAGGCGCTGGTACATTTGTCAGTATTATTATAAATGTATATTTTATTAACTGCCTTTTGGCAGAGCCTTCAGTTTGTGTGGCGAGAGCTCCCAGTTCATATTCAGGAGACAGACACCCTCTCTACTTTTATGACTAAGCTTAAAACTTTCCTTTTTGATAAAGCGTATTGTTAGGGCTGGATCAGGTGACCCTGAATCCTCTCTTAGTTACACTGCCTATGGCATCTTAAGAAGAATAATTCATCTCAGTTTTTTCCCAATACGAGGAAAAGCTGTTGTAGCAGGTCTTCTTGGGCTTATAGTCCAAGAAATGAATGTAAAATTGCAGGAAAAAGTACTGGAAGCTTTCCACACATTATCCCGTAACAAGCAGGATATTTAAAAAAAAATTTAATTTTAAGCTGTAGAATAAGTGCACGAAATTAAAATTCTCTAACATTCAATGGTTAATATACAGTTGAAAAAAGTAACGTAAAATTTTATTTATATAGCACCTTTCAAGAATAAAATCACAAAGTGCTTCACAGAAGCTAAAACATAAAAACAAAAATCAACCAAAAGCAAGTTTAAGAAGATCAGTTTTTAGCTGTTTTTCAAAGCGTTCAATGGGAGAGCGTTCAAAAGTCTGTGGCCACAGTTACAAAAGCTCTGTCACCTTTTGTTTTCAACCTCATGTGCTGGACAACCAGCAAGCCCTGATCACATGACCTCAGGGACCTGCTGGGGATGTAAGGATGTAAAAGATCGCTGATGTATGTTGGTGCTTGTCCATGCAGAGCCCTAAATGTCAAAATCATAACCTTAAAACACCTCTTTTTCTGTGATTCAGTGGTTAGTCTGTGACTGACTTTGTATATTGTGCCGGGCTGTGGTTACGATGGTTAAAGTGGCTTTATCGTAACCATTTAGTATGTCTGCATGTAATTCACTGAGGGTTTTTTTTTTTTTTTTTTTTCTCCCATGCATCATTAATCGCAGCTTTTGTCTTACAATTTTTATATGTTACAAGTACAAAAGAGCATCTTTTTAATCTCAGTTGTTTTATTGCTTATTTGCTGGATGTACTCATTTGTTAAAGGCCTAGTGTTGACCACAGAAAGAGGCTTACTGTCACAGTATAGCCGTTTGTGAAAAACCTCTGTGTGCAACTGATGGTTAAAATAAAACATTTCAATTCATTCAGATTTTTTGTGTTCAAAGTAGAAAAATAAATATTGAATGGTCGATTTGAATGTGTATACCAGCGCAATTCTAGGCACTATATAGTTGAAAATAACATTTGTTTATAGAGGTTATTTAAACATATCATGATATAAATATTGTGTATTGCGATATAGCCTAAAAAAAATTGCGATATTAGATTTTCCTCATATTGCCCAGCTCTAGTTGGAATTCTGCTGCTTCACAGGGCTGTCAACCTATCTTGCTTATTTACATCTATTTGAATCTTCCCGTCTCAAAAAGATAGAGGCTCTGCAGCCCTGATTAGTGGAAGGTGGTGTTGTAGGTTAATATTATTTTACACGAGTAGATTCATCATCTAGCATTTCTGGCAAACAACAAACATCAAGCAACAAGGTTTGATTGTCTAGTTGACTGTTCAGGCTCATTTCTACCACAAACCTTGTGTTTTTGGCTGAAAGTGTCTCATTTTGTCAGCTAGACCTGTGTAAAACCCATTCACTTACTTTCTCTCCCTCTGATCTGACACTGTCTCAGCAAAAAGCCTCAAACAAATGGTGGTTAAACTTTGATAAATATCTTCCCTTTAAAAGGCTCATTGTCTAATGCTTGGCAGTGACTCCTTTCTCTTTCCTGTGTTTCCAGCTTTTGTACTCCTGTTGGTTCATTTTCATATTGTCGTTTCATATTGGCGAGCTCCATTTGCATACATGCTGGGCGGATTTCTAAAGTCTGCACCACAAAGACTGCAGTTGGCTAATTAACCTAATAGACCTGGCTGAGTGGGTCTCGATCGATTGCTTCGCTGCGAGTTGCAGTTTGATCAAAGCGTAGTACATTTCCTCAGAGCGGTTTGGTGATCACAAAGGATTATTTTAGGAATATTGAAGGCTTGTCTGTGTAAATGCTGCCCCTCCTGCCTGCATGCCTGCCCCTTGTTTTGTGCACCATGTTTCGAGATGTATTTACATCAGCTCTCTTGGCTTCAGCAGTAACGCCATCTGGGCCTGCAGAGCTTCCATCACAGAGGAAAAATTGTCCTTTTTGAACTCTTATTTGGAGGGTTTATTTCAGTCAAAAGCCTTACTGGATTTTGTCTTTTTTTTCCAGTCTCCAGTGTGCATTTTTAGCACAACCCAGTTATTATGTTATTGCTGCAGCTATCAATAGATCTGTATAATATTTTGGATATTATTATTATTATTATTATTATTATTCTTCAAATAGATTTTTCTTTAGATTAGATGCACTGTTGTCATTGTGCTTAGCACAGGTACAAAGCCACTGAGCATCATTCTGACATAAGTGCTGGGATTGTTCAGATGAGTCATGGCAACGTGGATCGCTGTGGTGATGGTGTCCTCTGTTGACCTGTTGGTGCAGTAGGCAAACTGATGGAGGTCCAAAGTGGTGGATATACAGAAAGTGGGAAAGAACACAAACGCTTACTTGTAAATGGAAAGTCAGACTGTAAGAAGAATTAACAAATGCTTTGTAATAAAAGGGTGATAAACATACTTTGTTATGCAATATGTGAGAGTCCTCCAGCGGTACAGTCTGGCAGACAATACGGTGGTTGTCACGTGTGCTCATTATGACACTTCTGCTTATCGACTCAGGAGTTCATTCTAAGATGTATCCTTCTGTACAGATTTATTTTATACAGTGAAATATAAATGCCATTTATTTTATTTTATTTTATTTTCTTTAATTGAATGTGTTATCAGTGTTATCCTGCAGAGACACTCCTACCAGAGCAAGGTAATTTCCTAAATCAGCCAGCTGTGAATCCACTGAGCTGAGAGAACTTGAGTTTCACATTCATGAGCTGCAATTTTTCCAAAAATACTCAGAAATATGTTTTGTCTGCTCTGTGTTTATATAAACTCTAAAGTGACCTAAATCTGTTGATCTGACTGAATCGGGAACCAAGTGAATAAAATATGCTACCTTTAAGTGCCATCTGTTAAAATTGCAAATCCACATGAGCAGTGTGAAGCCAATTATTTTGTTCTCACATCAGGGCGCTCTTAACTATCTGGATGAGAACGCAATATCAACAAAGTTGTTTTCGCTCACTGGTTTTGAGCTAGAGTTTGAATTGAATTTGATCTTTTTCCCTCTTGTTAAATGCAAAATTAACATTAAACTGTAGATTTGATAAAAGAAGAAAAGGCTTTTCTTTGAAGGACACCCACAGAAACACAAGATGTTTTTCTTGCAGTTAAACATTTTCTTGCCATTAAATGGCACAAAATGAGGTTTAAGTGCAGTTCAGGTTCAACGTGTGAATATATTCCAGGGTTCCTGTATATGTTAAAGGCAGAGAGTCAATGTTTGCTTATCTGATATGCAGCTCTGTTATGTCTGACCATTTCATTAGCTTTGTTTTGTTTTTCAGACCAGTGAATTAAGGGGCTGGACCAAAGCCCAGTATAACATAAATAAGGATAACTTTAATCTTTGATTCATGCAAAGTAGAGCAGGGCGATATGGCCAAAAATATTTATCACGATATATACCGTATTTCCCGGACTACAAAGCGCACCTGAATATTAGCCGCACAAGCTAAAATCAGGGGAAAATCCTGTTTTGTACATACATTAGCCGCACCTGACTAAAAGCCGCAGGTGTTTCAATATTGACTTATCATATGTAAGAGAATATGCACAAAGCGAATTGTCAGGAAAGAGATGGCTGTTTGGAGACACACCCCTTTTATTAATATTTTGAAAAACAAGTTATGGGTACATATTTGCATAACTTTTTAGGTATATGTACAAGTAGCGGTAATTACAAGTAGGAAACATGTACTGTGCTTCATAAATGAGTAACAAATGTAGTACATAACAATAACCTAGGGCACACCAGAAAAATAGATTGGACTACCTTTTAGGCTCAGGTGCAGTGACATGGCTTTAACAAGAAGAAAAGTCAGTCATTCACCACCATCTTCCTGCGCACTAAAACCACCAAAGTCCTCTTCTCCAGTGTCGGATACGAACAGGCTCAGGATGGCTACGTTATCCACTCTCAGCTTCTTTCCTTTGTTGTCAGTGTCAGAGTCGAACACCCTCTGAAGGGCCGTGGCAGTGTCCTCCTCTCCATCATGCAGCAGTCCAGCCCTTCGAAATCCGTTGGTGATCATGGATGTTTTCACACTTTTCCACGCTGTCAGATTCCACCGGTTGAGTTGGGCATAACTTGCTTTTCGCACGTTTATCGCCGCACATCATCCACGACTCCCGCTGAACGTGTAGCGCTACTTTGAAGTTTGTTTTTCGCGCTACTTGTACGGCACTATGTTGCCTGGCGGATGGACATGTGACCAACATACCACTCTTGAACCCGATACTGTGTGTCTGATGACATGCCCATCCGCCAGGCAACGTAGTGCCGTACAACACTGGAACAAACAAAACAAATCGTCTTACGATATCACAAAAATCATGGACAATCCATAGAAAAGCCGCACCTGACTAAAAGCCGCAGGGTTCAAAGCTGGTGCAAAAAGTAGCGGCTTATAGCCCGACAATTACGGTATTTGAAAATTTGCGATAACGATATAACTGACGATATAATTGATGCGAGACAAAATACAACTCCACAACATTACTAGCGCAAAAAGACATCCTTCCATTTATTTTCACTTAAACAAGAAGCTGGTTTTTATGTACATTAAAGCTTTATAAAAATGTAACAGTGCAAATGCAAATTCCTTGCTGAAAGTTTAACCAAAAGGCATTTCCAGTAGAAATGGGCTGACATATCCTGAGCATAACCATGTATAATATCCACTGAAGTTAAAAAAGAGGTGCTTTGCAACATTAAACTGCAATGTGCAGTACGTATTTTTCGGACCATAAGGTACATGGGATTATAAGGCACATTAAGCGAAACAAAGCAGTCAGATAAATCAAACTTTATTAAACTCATTCTTCTTGCTTCCTCCACTTCTGTACCATTGATTCATTAATGAATGAATTCTGCTCTATTTCCATGTTGTTGCAGTATATTAATGACTAACCTCGTATTGTGGATGGATTATCTCAGTTGTTCTCCTGACTGAAGTTTGGTCCATTTACAGCATCCTGCCATGCGATTGCATTTGTCTCTAACTATCAGGAACTTTAACGTTAACTTTTATAAGTGGAAAAGTGTTAGTGTTCATCCTCCAGCTTCACTGTTTATGTTATGCTAACATAGCTGTGTCGCTAGCGATCACGTAGCACATCATTATATACCAGCTAGCCCAACTTCAGTAACTTTACAAACATCACTGCTGTTTAGTTTCCTGTCTTCATTTATGTTGGACGTGATAGCAGAGCTGTACGTTTGAATTTTTCCAGAAATCTCTGTCAGAACATGCTATATCATGCTTAGGTAACTAGCGAAACTAGCGAGCTAACTTCCGCTAGCTTCCTGCTAACTTCTAACTCCGTTAAATGTAGTAAATTTTGTTTTCATGGATGCCTGGAAGTTAAACTTCATAGTTACACCTGGTAAAGCAGCAATGCTGATCATTTCATTAAAGATGAAAGAATTTAGACAGTTTTAACTCCCAGTGATGCTGCAGTGTTCGTTTGACCTGAAAAAGACGAAGTTTAGGACCCAGATTACTCCCAGATTTAAGAGCATCTTAGTCCGACAAATACGACAATAACGACGGCCGCTTGCATGTTCTGCAAAAAAATGTGCTTTGTCGTGTATCAGACGGACAAACACCAAACCAGTTCCACATCACTGAAGTTGCACCATTTTTACAAACCAATTCTGGTTCATCTGTTTCACTCAACAATCGGCCATGTGCGTATGAAAACAAAGGCACTGCGCATGCGCGTTTTACTCATATTCTATCGCGATATTTCATTTTCCTATCGTTGCCTAACATTATACCGGTATTACCGTGAACGGTATAATATGGCCCAGCCCTAATGCAAAGCTACTCTAGTCCAGGACTAAAACAAAAATAAGATATGGAGCAAAAAATAAGCATAGTAGATCCCGCTTAATTATAATCACTTCAAAAACATGTTTCAGTTTGCACAATTAAATGAGGGGAACTAGTTAATTCTTACAGACATTACTCAGAATGGTACAATATTGATAAAGTTAATATCTGAGTTCATATATTAATGGCACAGAACTTTGTAATGGTTAGATGACATAACAAAAGCCCCATTCACAAATCTGTAGTGTTAGCTGTGATCTCTCTAATTAGTAACTGTTACATATTCATCTAAATTTAATCCTTTTGCAAATCTGCTTCGTCTGTAATGAGTAGAATAAAAATCCCAAAGGCAAAGTGTGCCAGATGGAAAAATTAATCCTGTGTGAATACATCTCTTAGTTGTTTCATTTTTGTGTTAATTATTTACTGTCAAGGATTCCTTGGATTCAGGATGTAGAATTACAAGGGTTACAGTTAAACGCTTATGACAGTCGATTGGTTTGTTGCACATATCTGTGCAGTTGTCTTGCTGGCCTCTGACCAGAACGTTGGCCCTGTCTGACATGGACTTGGACGGGTAATCTGTGAGATCAGCAAAATGTAATCTTCTTTAGTCAATGACCTGGGTGGCATTATTCGTGTGGCTCAGTATGACTCAATGTGAGTGTATTTGTGTACGCGTACAGTAATCGTAGTTCATCAGAAATCCATTTTGTATGGAGTAATTGTGAAACACTAACTCTCTGCTTCTAAATACTTGTGTGATTCATTGCCTCCATAAAGGAGGCTTCTCCTACTCTCTTCTCAGTGGCTTGCATACTCAGGGTTGCTAGTATCATGTTATACCCTTTTCTCTAAACATTTCTCTGCATTTTCACTGAAGGAGGCGGAGAGGACAAAAATAACTGCATTTGCCTCGAAGATGTGCACAACAAAAGCTGTCTTAAAAAGACAGGATTTGCCCAGAAGGTGCAATAGAACTAATTACTGTCAAGTTTAAGCTGATTTGTGAAGCTTGTTGCAGAAAGTTATTTTCAAATCTAGCAGTGTTACAGCAACGTCATCATTGGTGGTTAATGAAGGGTGTTTTTGGAGACGGCCATCGTGATGTGCCACGTTGGCATGTGAAATGCAGCACTGAGCTTTTTACTATTGTGATCTTAGCTTATTGAAACTAGAAGACATGAGGACAGGCTGAGAAATGGGAGAACTGGTCAATCGAAAGCAACTGAGACAATCTAATGCTACACAGATCCTGTGTAACATGCAACTGTACATCTGCAACTTGTGCAGTCACCGTTGCTTGTTATTAGAAAGCATACACTATATTCCCTATTTTACTTAGTCTTTAAGTAAATATGTGGCTCTTTAGCTGGTAGATGTTCCAGTATGTTCACCAGAGCTTGGCCAACTACGTCAGTTTGTCTTTTTAGTCTACATTGGGTTTTTAAAGCTGTTATTTGTTCACTGTTGGAGAAAATTGCATTTGAAGTAAGCACTGTAGTGAACCGAAACAATAAAGGTCAGACGTAAACTTGAGGTATGCTGAACAACAGTAGAGAGGCAGACAAGGAACCAGGAAGTAAGTCAAACCGAGGGTGTTATGATTATGTTTTGTTTTTTGTTTTTTTTGTAGCACTATTTATTTTGTCTGGTGTGTCCTTATTTTCTTTGGTATATTAAACAGCTGATTTATGTCTCCCTATTGTAGTGAAAAGTGAAAAACAGTATCTTTTTCTTTACTTCTTCTTTATTTACACCACCTCTGCCTTGGTGAACCTCACCTTCTGCACTACTTTGGTAATTAACACTGGCCTGAGTATTTAGATTCTTTAAATAAATCATTTGAATTCTGAGCTTTTTATGTATCAGCGCCTCCTAATAAGTTTGATCTCTTTTAATTACAGAGGTGAGCCATGGCTGAACCAAACTCCTCCCGCCCCCAAAGGAAGATGTCCACCTCTGGGGAGAGTGTGTACAAGGTGCTAGGTCTGGAGAAAGGAGCGTCTGCAGAAGAAATCAAGAAAGCGTACAGGTAAGCTGGACTTTAGTTACTTCTCTTTATTAAAGTTCTTTTTGTTGTTTTGCCCATATTCTTAATTTTGGACCGTTAGAGTGGCTTTGCATTAGGGCTGCCACAAACGATTATTTTGATAGTCGACTAGTAGGGCTGGGCCATATTATACCGTTCACGGTAATACCGGTATAATGTTAGGCAACGATAGGAAAATGAAATATCGCGATAGAATATGAGTAAAACGCGCATGCGCAGTGCCTTTGTTTTCATACGCACATGGCCGATTGTTGAGTGAAACAGATGAACCAGAATTGGTTTGTAAAAATGGTGCAACTTCAGTGATGTGGAACTGGTTTGGTGTTTGTCCGTCTGATACACGACAAAGCACATTTTTTTGCAGAACATGCAAGCGGCCGTCGTTATTGTCGTATTTGTCGGACTAAGATGCTCTTAAATCTGGGAGTAATCTGGGTCCTAAACTCCGTATGCTTCAGGTCAAACGAACACTGCAGCATCACTGAGAGTTAAAAACTGTCTAAATTCTTTCATCTTTAATAAAACAATCAGCATTGCTGCTTTACCAGGTGTAATTATGAAGTTTAACTTCCAGGCATCCATGAAAACAGAATTTATTACATTTAACGGAGTTAGAAGTTAGCAGGAAGCTAGCGGAAGTTAGCTCGCTAGTTTCGCTAGTTACCTAAGCATGATATATATAGCATGTTCTGACTGAGAGATTTCTGAAAAAATTCAAACTTACAGCTCTGCTATCACTTCCAACATAAATGAAGACAGGAAACTAAACAGCAGTGACGTTTGTAGGGTTACTGAAGTTGGGCTAGTTGGTATATAATGATGTGCTACGTGATCGCTAGCGACATAGCTATATTAGCATAACATAAACAGTGAAGCTGGAGGACGAACACTAACACTTTTCCACTTATAAAAGTTAACGTTAAGGTTCCTGATAGTTAGAGACAAATGCAATCGCGTGGCAGGATGCTGTAAACGGACCAAACTTCAGTCAGGAGAACAACTGAGATAATCCATCCACAATACGAGGTCAGTCATTAATATACTGCAACAACATGGGAATAGAGCAGCTGCCAGAGAATTCAACATTAATGAATCAATGGTACAGAAGTGGCGGAAGCAAGAAGAATGAGTTTAATAAAGTTTGATTTATCTGACTGCTTTGTTTCGCTTAATGTGCCTTATAATCCCGTGCACCTTATGGTCCGAAAAATGCATACTGCACACTGCAGTTTAATGTTGCAAAGCACCTCTTTTTAACTTCAGTGGATATTATACATGGTTATGCTCAGGATATGTCAGCCCATTTCTACTGGAAATGCCTTTTGGTTAAACTTTCAGCAAGGAATTTGCATTTGCACTGTTACATTTTTATAAAGCTTTAATGTACATAAAAACCAGCTTCTTGTTTAAGTGAAAATAAATGGAAGGTTGTATTTTGCGCTAGTAATGTTGTGGAGTTGTATTTTGTCTCGCATCAATTATATCGTCAGTTATATCGTTATCGCAAATTTTCAAATATATATCGTGATAAATATTTTTGGCCATATCGCCCTGCTCTATCGACTATTCACCGATTATTTTTGCGATTAGTCGACTAATCAGGTCATGCATCCATTAGACGTAAAACCTACAGCTTATTGCACCAGCATGCATCTGCTCTTATATAACTATCATTAGCTTACAGCTTTAAGTGTTTTGCGTATGTGCTAACTAAAAATGAAGACAAGATGATTTTTTAATTTTTAATGAAATTTGCAGATTGTTTCTGTGAAGTTTAATAAACTCCTTGATATCTAAAATATAACAGGACACCGGTGTATATTCTCGAGCATCTCACACTTCTGATGACCAGTTGTATGCTTGACGTTTATTCAGCTGTGTAAAAACTATAACTTGAATCTCAGCCAAACTGATTTACTCAGGAACAAATAAAATACTAAAAAAAGCCAAACAATAACATTTTAAGTTATCTAAGTGACTCATATACGTTTAACCTGAGCAGCGAAAGACGGCGGTGGGTTTGACAACGATTTGCCGGGAGTCCGGTGTTCTCACGGGCTCTAGTGAGCCTTGAACCCAGGCTAGGTATCGAGCTGGTGGGTAACAGATGTCTCTGAAAACGTCGAAGCGCTTTTGAAAATATGAGATGTCTTGATAAACTGAGCAGATATTTGAGGTTTACACAGCTACATTCTTGCCTGAAAATGTGTTAAACGTTTATTTTGTGACCCAGAAAGAATAATAAGAGTAAAATTAAAACTAACTAGCTGCCGCCATTGTTGGAAACTAAGCAGGGCCGCACTATAAATTCTGGGACAGAGCTTCTTCTTCAGGGTTTAACGGTTGGCATCCTTGTACATGCAGTGCTGCCATCTTCTGTTTCAGTCCGTTATTACACTCTTAAATCCTACTACTTAGTCCTGCGTCTTTTGGGATCTTACAAAGCTTCAAACGACGCGTTGACTATTAAATTGGTCATCGACGATTTTGATAGTTGACGTAATCGTGACTAGTCGACTAATCGTGGCAGCCCTACTTTGCATGACTCACAAATTACAGCTCCCAAGTTTCTTTGTCTGCAAACAGAAGGTTTGAACAGCAGGTGGATTCTGTGCTACTACTCTGTTCAAATGTGTTATTTGTGTCCCTGATAGTGTTTACTCATAAGCTGCCAGATAACTAAAGTGCTGTTCAGAAATATTTCTTTACAAGTTGTCTGTTAATTCTGTCTGTAAAAGTGCAGACGACTGACATGAAAGCATTTCAAATGATATCTGTAATGCATTTACTTAAGATTCTTCAGACACTTCAGATTCTTATAATTCAGGAAATAAATAGGGAAAGTGCAAATTGATTAGCTGCCTCAAAATCACAGTTAAAGCTTTAATTTTACTTTCATGGAACAAACAAATAATACTGCTGCTTGTTTACTTTAATGTAGTTTCATGTGTGGGATAGACTTGTGACATTATAGAGTTTTTATTTATTTATTTTTTTAACAGTTTGAAAGTTTCCAGAACCCAAGCTGACATGTTGACATTCCACCTTCTTTGCAGTTTATAACAGTTTACAATCGTTTATAATTTTCACTAAGGTATTTAACGTTATAGTTACGGCTACAACTATTGGATATTATGATTAGTTCCATGGTCAGGCTATTTTCATCAGTTTTAGATAGGAGTACAGTATACAGTCTGCAATATAATGTGAAAAAGATTAAGCCGGTCATTAGAGTTGAAAGTGGTGGAAAATAATATGGTTGTAATTTTATGTGTATGTAATTTTAAACCATGACATACTGGGCTTGAGCCTGTGAGGGAACCATGTGATATTTCTTCCTCACTCACACTTGCAGCAGATTCTTTCTGGCACATTTGGAGCAGACGATCAATAATTTTGTTGATCTTTTCCTTTCTCTCCTGACAGAAAACTAGCACTGAAGTACCACCCGGACAAGAACCCAGACAACCCAGAGGCAGCGGAGAAGTTTAAGGAGATCAACAATGCGAACTCAATTTTAAATGATGAGAACAAGAGGAAGATTTACGACGAATATGGCTCCATGGGCCTTTATGTGTCCGAACAGTTTGGAGAGGAGAGCGTCAAGTACTACTTTCTCATGTCCAAATGGTGGTTTAAGGTTGGTGTGTATGTGTTTTTGTGTGCTATCTCTGACTTCTAAACTGTTTTCAAACATTCTCGAAATTATCCTAAAGAGCTTTGTCTCAGAATACAAAGGTCCTTAACCTGACAGCCCACTGGTGCACATAGGCTCAATGTCCAATTAAGCCTATGTGAGAGTAAAGAAATGTATGTCCTGACTTATACGTGCTCTTCTAAGGCAGCACACATCTGTAGTTGGCTACTTCCTGTGAAATGTGCAGACCTGATTCTCCCAGCATTGTCCCAACAACCCAGCTGTGTGTGAAAGTGGCTCAGCTGGATTTACTAAATATATTTGACCATTTTGGGACAAAATGGTTTATGCCTTTATTTGGTAATGTGCAGTGTACTTCAAAAATATAAGTTAATGTGTACTTAGTGGTGCATATTGTAACAGCAACATATTGTTAATGCAGTTCAAGGTCTGTGTATTAGAAGTCTGGTAGAATAAACTGATCTGCTGTTTGTGTTAAACAGGATTATTTTTGCTTTTATAATAATCTGTAACCGTTAACTGAGCTAATAGGTATTTTTTTAGAGCAAAGTGATCAGGTTTATAAAGGAGTTTCACGCTTGACTAATTTCCCAGCAGCCCGTGCTTTACCAGGCTGATTCCTGATTGGTGGCACTTTTTTTTTCTTTCTTTTTTCTTTTTTCTAATCATGGCTACAGATCATAGTAGGCTAGATCAATCTTTGTAGCGTGAGTACAATATGAAACGTGATCTGGTGTTTTCTTGCTGGTGTGAGCTGTCACCCTCTGCGTCTGCAGAAATGCACCTTTTCCATCTGTGCCTCATAGTCAGTGTTTAGGGATGGATAACAGTACAGTGAGTGCGAACATAACTGCAGTGAATGCTGGCTTTGTGAGGCTCGTAATGTGGTTTTACAGTCCCTGCGCTCAAAAGATGTTCTGTGCCTCTAAAATCCATTTAGGGAAATTACAAATTAAACATTTTTAGGGAGGGTTTTTTTTTCCTTTCTTTCTTTATGTGATTGTCTTAGATGAATTATGATTGTTACACATTCATGAGTCTTGAATATGGTGACAGAAGCACTGACTGTGCAAAATGACATCTGTAATCTGTTTATAAAGGATTGGATGAAATCCTCACTGTTTGCTGTCAATAATTTGTTGGAGATTAAGATTAAAGTTCTTTTAGATCCTCTGTGTCATATGGCTAAAAATCTGTTTGCATGTTAATCCCTGTAGGGTCTGGTGCTGTGCTGTACATTATTCACTTGCTGCTGCTGTTGCTGCTGCTGCTGTTTCTGCTGCGGGAAGTGCAAACCTCCAGATGACGATGAAAACTACCAGTACGTCAACCCCGAAGACCTGGAGGCCCAGATCAAAGCAGATCAGGACGGAGGTAAGAAAAATCATAATCCAAGGTTATTTAACACTGTTACTGGTACCTTTGGAAACATCTTGCAAGTGCTTAATTATAGTTCAGTTGAAACCCAAATAAGATCATTAAAAAATGATGGATTTGGTTGACGTCGCAGGGTCAGTGGATTAGACTATGAAGTCTTTTTCACAAGGACAACCACTCACCAGCCAAACCCCCACAGGCCACAGCCTCCACTGTGTGAGGCCTGTGGGCGTAGTTAGGGGGGCAGTATTTAGAAAACTAGCATGCCTCAGGAGGCAGCCACAAAGGGAATGGGCAAAGTTATTGAGGGCTGACGGGTGACAACCAACTGACGCTGTCAGCCGCTGCCAAAAGCAGACCACGCAAGACAAACGAGTGTGCGCTGGTGGGCTTTTACTTCCTCTGGTGTGATTATTTGTTGGCTACAATCTCTCTTTCCATCATTTCGGCTCAAGCTGAACAAAATGATAAATGACTTTCATTTATTTTCTCATCAGATTTGCGCTAAATTGTAATTTTTAATTTGTGATCAAGTCTGAATTGGTATTTGTGCATCCAATAGACAAAACAAAGTCATTTTTTAAAATTTTTTTTTTTACTTCCGTCATAGAGGCAAAAGACTGTAGCCACCAGTTATTAAATGTCAACCACTTTGATAAAGTCATCCAGTAAATGTGAGCCTGAGGCTGTGTGCGTGTGATGTGGAAAGTGGAATCAGTGCTTGTACAAATTTATTCTACACAGAATCATTATGACAAACATGAAAAAATTGTCAAGTTATTTTCTGCAGATTAATCTGCTGATGAGTCTAGTTTGTTTTATTTTTCATCCCCCTCCAGTTTAGTTGTGATCACTCTTGAAGAAATCTGTGACATGTGCTTTTCAGAAACTATTCAGAAGTGTTAATAAATGGAGTAAGACCTGAAGTAAACAGTGTGCAGAGACCAATAGTGCTGACAGCTCAAGCTTTGATTAGACTCCAGCCAGCTGGAGACACTCGGGTAGTCATTGCTGGTATATTTCTTTGAAGTCTGCTTGAAATTTGCCATCTGGGGCACGTACACAGTTGGTGCATTGTAATTTAAAGTCCTGCGGGGTCACAAGAAATTGGCCAACATACAGACATCCACACTGACCCAAGCAGGCTCACAGATGCAGAAAGTATAATCAAGACCTCATAAAAGAAGGGAAAAAGGCATTTAATCACATTAAGTGACGTGGCAATGCCCATTTGTAGATCTGTTTAAAAAGAAATGCTGTAAATTCTACAAATATTTCTGTTGGATGTGGCTGTAGAGCACACTACAAACGCCTCTCCTGCAGCTCTGGCTCGTTTCATTAAAACTGTTAAACTGTTTCTTCATGATGTAGCCCTTTTCTTTCAGCAGGCCTGCTGAAGCGGGGACTTTTCTGTGTACACATTTTACAGAATGACCTGTGTCTTTGGTCGACTGTGTTAAAATCTGAACGTGTGATAAAGCTTCAAAGCATAACGAATGCATAAACTGTAACATGCTGAGGTGTTTATTTCTTTATTTATTGCTTTTAAATTGAGCTTTTCTTTAAAAAAAATATTTTACTTCTTGCTTTCTAGAGTTTAAACACTAACTTTAATAAATAAATACAAAAATCAAAGTCAGCTCTAAGGTCTCTGTTGCATCATCAGTGGATTAAACATGCTCTTATGCTTCAGGATTCGTGTTTTCATGCTCCAATCCAACAGGTAACACAGTAATCATAGGCCAGCCTACATCTAATCTGGGTCCAGAAACCCCAGAAGGAAAGAGCATGCCCATCCCCCTGCCTATGCCAATGCCGCCACCTGAGCCCCAGTCGCCAACTTCAGTCAACCCAGTAGTGGAAGATAGACCTGGGGAGAGCGTACCAGATTTAAAATGACTTGTAAGAGCCACGTCTACTGCTTTTTAAATTTTTTTTATTTTGTTTTATTTTTTTTTTATGTGTCACGTTGTCATCCATCCATGTTGTCACGTAAACAAAGCCGTCTTGGCCCATCCTCACCCATCTTCACGCTCCATGTTGCATGTCCGCTGGCAGCACGCAGCTTCTGCTTACTCACTCATCCGTTTAAAAGAAAAAACTGCTCCTGCTGTCCACTTACCATCGTCATGCACATTCACTGCATCAGTCACTGTGTTGTTCTAGTCGTCTTGTACCTGCATGTCTCTTATTCCTTACCCGTGTCACATTAGGTGCTGTCATAACGTGAGCATGGTGATGTCGTGTTGGTGGCACTTTGTACAACATTGTTGTGTGCTCATTATTTCTGCTTGTTGTCAGATGATACGATTATGGGATATTTTTAGCATTTGTCCTGTGAAAAGAGAGGTCCAAATTAAGTTATTCAGATGGGATGTGGAGTGTTATATCACATTCACTGAAATGTGGACGTTAACTTTGCACAGCATTACATTTGTAAGATGGGGGAAAACAAACTGATGACCCTTTTGCCCTCTTGTAATAGCTTTGTTCCCTTTGGCTAATTTATAGCTTGCTGTTTAAAACATAAAACTAGTTATATAGATAACTTGGATATTCTTGACGTAATTTCCAGGTCTGTTGTACGATAAGAAAGTTTTTAAAGGTAAGTTCCCCTAAAACCTACAGGTAAAATAAGAGGTTTGCTTTATCTTAGAATAAGACGAGGCCTTACAATAGGGCAGAAGAGTTATACCTTATTTATTTCATGCGTATGTCAATGTTTGGCTTAATTTTGAAAGTGTGCCTTTGTCTTCTACAGGAAAGTGATGGTGTGGATAAGCCTCAACTAGCAAAAGCAGGAAGGTAAGATACAACGGATGATGATTTTAAAAGTGAAACTTGGAATATAAACAGTTGGTTTGAACATACTGAGAAAGTGGTCTGTGTAACTTAATTAGTGGTTGGGCAGACAAACAGCTTATTTTGTTCATTTCTCAGGGTCATTTTGATGTGGCTATTCTCAGTCATTAAATATTAACTTTTAATTCCTTGATCTACAGTACAGTGTTAAATCTACTGTGTGGGCTGTAGACCTGCTAATGTAGATGGATACTAGTTTTCTCTTGCTTTTGAAGTCTTTTTTTTTTTCCCCCTCAGTAAAATATTTATTGGCTCCAATTCCAACATAAACATCTCAGTTTCACATGTGTTGGCAGAGCAGTGCAGACACACCAACACAAGTATTGAATCAAATGTCTGTAACAACAAGGATACCAATACTATAAATTAATTTAAATTGAATGTCTAGAGTTAGGATAACACTTTTGGATTAGGTGGAAGCTATGCACTGCTGTTATTGGCTATGCAAATAATAGCAGTGCATTATTTTCATAGCCAGAGCGTGGTTAGGTTTACGTTGTTAGATAAGGTGTTTGTATGTGTCCTACATACACAGTGGAAAAAATAAAATATGAAAAGCTCATTCTAAGCAACCTCATAGTTGGAATTTCACTTACTTGTCTCTGCAGCAGTATGTGCTAAGGTTGGATATACAGTTGCCAAGACTGGAATAAAAGACAGAAGCTTCTTGAAGTATGATTAAAGTTGTAATTAACCTGATATAACTATTTTTAATCTGATTTTGACTTCCTCTTTTTCCCCCTTCAGCCTTCTGCGCCCCTCTTATGACCCAGCCACATCTGACTGCTGCCAGCGACCCAGAGAGAAACCAGCCCGCTGTCACCAGCCAACCCACAGTTCAGGCCTGATCCACCCAGACCTACCCGAGCCACCAAACAAACCCTGCCAGGTGGGCACTGAAATGCTCCCGGCTCCCTTCATGGAACTTAAAATACGGAGAAGTATTCACGCAGATTAACCTACTAGATGCTACGAGCGTCATGGAGGATAATTTCAGGCCAGCTATTAAGACCACAAGCCATCCTCTAACAAGTCTCCTCTCTTCTTCCACCTTCACACATGTCCAGCCTGGGCTGGATGTTACCTTGATAGCAGTCCAGTTATCCAGGGCTAGGCTTAAAGTCCATCTCTTCTGGTCATTCCATTCTAACCAGTAAAGGTCTGACACTGGCCAGCAAAATTGCAAAAATGGGGACATGAGGGCCGAGAAAAAAAAAAAAAAGTCACGTAGAGGTGGCTTTGATTGTTTACCTGCTATCCAAACCGGGACTGGAACTTACTACCTTTTTTTTCCTGTCACAATCTTAACCGCCTCCCATCATGTTGGACTCCATTGGTCACCAGCAGGAGCACTTATTTTCTGTTTTCCCTCGTTAACCTGCCTAGGAGTTGCCCTCTGAAGAAACCCATACACGTTGGTGGTAAATTCATTGCCACTCTTTGTGTGTTCATATCAGTGGCAAGACAAGAACTACACATTTCTTCTTCTTCGTGAACAATCGCATTTAGTTAAATGTTGCATTGTCGTCCTCTAATGTCTCAAACTAGTCCCATCGATGGTTGTGTAAAAAAAAAAAAATAAATAAAAAATTAAAATAACCTTCAGAGGCGGCAGGAAGTCTAACAGATGCTTCACCATGTAAAAAGTTTTCAATCAGGACACTGTTACATTTCATTGCTTTAACAATAAATGTCTGAGCCTAATCTTTGAGCTTCGATCAGGAGTGGACTTGACGCTTCCACCCCGGCGCGCATGCAACTTGTACGGCTGCATGCCTCTTCTTGTACAGCACTGGAACTCACCTCAAACGACAAACATGGGACAATTGCTGAGCTTGCAGACATGCAAACTGTAAATGAACACGAGCCCTTATGACATCATGTGCCACCCTCAGCGGGGAAAAAATAAAAAGTACCCCCCTAATAATAATCTGCCGACTGAAATGGACAATTACAGATGCCATAGTCTTTTAACTAGAAATAACTTTCTGTTAGATTTACTTATTTTTTTTATATATATATTGCGGGGGTTTTTTTGTTTTGTTTTCTTTTTTGTGTTGCAGTCAGATTATTCGGTAGACCAAAGCCGACAGCTTCATGTAGCCCAGGCCGATAGTTTCTAGAAATGCCATTTGCTCTGTAAGCCACGGTTCAGATTGTCAAAGCTGTGTGTATATTATGCATTTCAGTCTATGCACCGTGTCAGACGGGTCTGTTGCCATTTTTCTTCTTTTATTGTACCTCTTACATTCAGAACTGCAGAAACCCTGAAAGTTACTTGATCTATGAACTCAGCTCCAGATTCACTAAGACTAGATTGCAGGGCAATCTCTTGATTTAATTGCACCACTATTGCTTTCTATTTGGGGATGCTTTGGACATTTATTTGCAGCCTTTAAAAAGAGTAATGAGCAAGCAATCAACCATCTTTACTGCAAATTTCAGGCACTCGCCCTTTAACTGCAGGACTGATCCATTCATTCCTGCATCCTTACTGATCTGTTCTTAGTTTCTGGGCAGGAAAGTCCTCCTTTATGTACTAACCTGACCCTGGCAGCGCTGTACCTTCAAGAATAATTGCAGCAGTGACTAAAAATACAAGCCCCAAATGCACTCACTGTTGTCTGTTATTTTGCAGAATCACCCAGGAATACTTTGTCTAAAGTAATTCAATGCATGAGCACGATTGATTAAATCTAACCTGAAGCATTCGGCTCTCCTCTTCATCTTCGCTCATTGTGCACACTTGGCATCGCTCTTCCTTCATGCTTTAGTGAATCTGGATCAGTGTTTGTGTTGACACACCTTGAATTGCACAATAAATACAGACACTACAGAGATTTTTGGCTTCATCAGTTTTATACACCTTCTTTGAGTCAAACGCACTTTTCCTCTGTATTGTTTTTGGTTTCATGTTTTGTTTTTTTCCTCTTTTAGATTTCAGTCACATTCTTTAATTACAGTTGGTCATTCAGTGTGTCTGCACCTTTAAAGCTGCAGCTAACATTTATTTATTGCTTTTTGCTTGCGTTTAATGTGAGAAAATGGTAAGAAATATCCAACACTAGTTTCCATTATAGATTATTTCATCCAAAATCTGGAGGCAAAGACAAAGAAAAGCGCAGTTGGCAAATTGTTTCAGCTCTTAATCTGGGACACCAGAAACTTATTGAGTCACTGCTATCGTTGACATGCTAATGTCTGTGTTGTCCAGCTCAAAATGTCAGTGGATCTGCTCATGACAAAGCTAATTGCTTCTAGATGGCAAATGATTTAATTGCTTTCCCTACGGGTGATTTGATAGATTTAATGCCATCTAAGGTTGAGACGTGAGGATTACTAATGATGTAATGTGATTTTGGTGAGAGTTTGAGCTGCCAGCATTTTCCATGAATCATCCACTTTGCACTGATTTATTGACTTGTCTGAAACTGATTTTCTTCCTTGACTCAAAAGCTGTAATGGAAGACAGATGAAGCCCAATAAATAAGCAATTTACTTCAACAAAAGCTCAAAACACAGAACACATTGTGTTAAGCATTATTCTGCTACATCTCCATGGATGGATGAATAGATGGCTTTGGGCGTCTTCTGAAATGACAAACCTTTTTTCGTAAAGAAGTAGTTCAACATTTTGGGGAATCTGTTTTAAAAATGTATTTGCTTCAATGCTTTCTTGCCATCAGACTGTAACTAAAAGATGGACATCACCACCTCAGCGTCAACCTTTGTGTTAATGAAGGCTTGAGCCGAGGGGTTTTTCTGTTTTTGCCATTTTTATGATTTGAAACTGTGCATGATGAATGAGGGGTGGGTCTGACTAAAAAACCAATGATATTGCACAATCATAGGTTAGCAACTTGTCAATTACAAAGTAAAGCAGCCTCTGGTTTGTTAATGAGGTCACCACTTACAAACTGGACCCAAAATTAATATGTGGAACTAGCGATCGAGGCCACGTGTTTAATCTGTAAACTCACAGATTAAAAGAGCGTAGAGCCATTTCCTTTAGACATCTATACGGCGCCGTCTCAGATGGCAGCCTGTCTAGCATGCTCTCTACAGTTGAAAATTACTTTGAGCATGTACATGACAAAAGAGTTTCCCTCGGGATAAATAAAGTTCTTATTCTTATACAGTTGTGAAACTGGAGTTGCTGCCCTCTGTTGGCCACTAAATGAATGATGTGTTAAGGCCCTTCACTGGCTTAATTTTGTTAGTGATTTAAAATGGTATTGATGAAACACGAAATGCACATTTCCCAAAATGTTCAACTCTTCCTTTAGTAGTGCATGCATTTTAAAATGGGGATGTAACGATTTTGAAATTGTGATTCGAAACAGAATTTAAAATCATATACCAATATTATTACTCTGCAAGTTTATTTTGTTCTTATTTATTTGCCCCTCTCTACAAAAGAAAGGAAAAAGAAGATGAGCAAATAAAACCCCACTAAGCTCTTTTAAGGTCTTTTTTTTTTTTTTTTTTTTTTTAAAGCGATGACTCCTAAATGGCCTCTTATTTTCTGATGTTACTGATACTTGGCTTTTTTTACTGCTTAGTCTCTAATTTAAATAAAAAACGATATTTTACTCCCATGTTATTTTTAGATTGTTTTAACGTTTTCAAACCTCAAGCATTGTTTACTGACATCATGTGGAAGCTGTTCAGTTGTTGTCATGTGGAGCGTTACAGTCCTGTTTAGAGTACTAATGCTAGTTGGTCTTTTTTTGTATCTGTGCTGGCCAAAACTATAGTTGCATCTAAATTCGGCTTCTAAAACTCTTCTGTATTACCCGGTGTGTTATAATAAATGAATGCAGAGCTACGTGTACGATCATATTGTGAAAAAACAAACCACCTTTGATAAGTTTTTCAGTCACTTCATATCTGCTCTCTTTATTCACATATCCGCTTGTTTCTGAGTGAAACCGTCTGCAGACGTCTGCATGTCATAGTTGTTTTTAATCCATAATAACATCCAAAAGTGAAACGGAGCACTTCATTTTCATTTATTGCTACATGATTAGAGTTTAAGCATGATGGTGAGCACTCAGTCATACTGTTTAGTTTTTTAAACACCATAAAACAGCAAAATGATTTTTTTTTTTTTTAAATCTTACTATTAGGCGACATGTTTTATGAAAGGATTTAACAGAATTGCTGATGTTTGACGCTAACATGTCAGCATGCACTGTTCGTGTGGTGTCCTCGGGATTCCCATGTACTTGTTTGCTATTCACCTAGGGACCATTTTTGACCCGAGGACACCACAAGGGTTACTACAACCACTGGCGTATGCTAAAAACAATTAGCATGGAGCTAATTTCTTTTTGTGGATAAGCTGAGTGGTTGGAAAAAAAACGTTGCACTCATCTTTTTTAAGAAGAAGAAATTTAAAAGAAAGTGAACAAATTTAGAAGAATTTGGATAAAGACATTTTTGGATGAAACTGGGGATTGATAAATAGGAGAGCTGACTGTTGTGGTTCCCTGTGGACCACATGTAAAATTTATTATAGAAACCAAATAAAACAACAGGATTTTATAACTTCTAGTGTGTAACTTTGTCTTATGTTTGTGCTTGCTTAGTAAATTATGTCAAGGGTTACACTTTTAGTTTTTTAGCACCACTTAAGAAAATAAGATGCATAAAGCTACTTTCAGCTTGCTCCCTGGCCACAAGGGGTCGCCACAGCAGGTCGCTTCACGATTTGTGTTTATTCAGTTATGTTGGCTTTTGTTGTTGTTTTTTTTTTTTTTCTTAAATTTTATTTCTGCATTTAAATTAAACATAACATGCTTATACAAATCAACCGAGAACAATTACTGTCTTTAACATTTGTGAACTTATAAGCATGAAAAGAAAAAAAAGAGAAAAAAAAAGAAAAAGAAAAAAGAGGAAAAAAACAACCAAAAAAAAAAAAAAAAAAAAAATTATAACAATATTAACTAAATGAATTATTATTATTTATTTATTTTTTAGTCTATTTCACTCTTTATTTAGGCTTTTGTTGTTGTTGTGGTGTGTTTTTTGTTTTTGTTTTTTTCAGGCTCTTCCCGATGCAGTAAATTTAAAATAATACTACAAAAATAATAATACAAAAAAATGGAGATAATTGAAAATACAGAAAAAAGAAGTAATTGAACCATTAGTGAATAATAAAGAGCAATTCATTGTCATCAGAGCCATCAATAGATAATGAAACGGCTGCAAACAGTACCAAGAGAATAGCATGTGTGGTGGTGCTGGTGTTGACAACCATTATCACGTTAATAAACACTAAAGCAAAGGTTATATGGTAAATGAATGAGAGCCCAGCTGCATTTGGTGTTCGTAAGGGTGCAGGGTGGGTTTTATTTTTATTTATTTATTTTTAATAAATAAAAAGTTTGTTGACAGGAAGGTAATCACAGAACAGTCACACGGAGGTCTTCAGCTTTAATCCCTGTGTTTGTATGTTTGGCTCACTGCAGCAGCCCTCCACTCCAGACTATTAATAGTCCCGTTAGCCCATTAGCAGCTTAGTTCTGCCGACTCCATTCTGTTGATTAGCAAGTACTTCAGGGTTTTTGTTTTTTTTGTTTGTTATTTTTTGTCTGTCCCTGGGAACAGACCTCACTGCTGTATGCTGACAGGTTGAAGGCCACAAAGGGGTCTCTGGGTCACATTGTGAACGAGATCAGGCTTAGATTCTGCATGAGTAATCAATGATAGTTTACCAGGTCAGAGCATGAAAGCATAAAAGTGATTGTAAAACAGTTAATTCATAGTTACAGTGTCAGACAGTGACAAAAAGAACATACACAATGTCCCGCCTCAATGTGCAGATAGTATACAGTGAAATAAATACAGATTCAGACTGCTTCATACATTTATAGACTTTACTATTCTTAATTTTAGGCCAGTAGTCATCTTACCTCTGCTCTTTAACATGACTGCATTAATAAACTTCACGTCTTTAGTGTTTAATATTAATATTCACAACACATTACTTGATTTTTCTGATCACATTTTGCCCTCACATTAGTTAAAATGACTTGAGTGGTCCATAACATGATGTAGTTGTAGTAGTAATCAGTCATAGTCTGTTAAGTTTAAGCCCCAAAAAGAAATTCCTCAGTTGTAGTCACGTCCCTGCTTTGATGTCCAAGCTCCTGTATAAATGTGATATAATCTGAGGTTTTCTTGCACATTTGACACAGATATTCAATAAATGCTTTCTCCTGAGGCTGAGGGTGCTGAGGGTAAACAGTAGATGGCGTTCTTGAGTCGGTTATCTAGTCTCTGACTGATATTTCTGTATTTATAGAGTTTAAATGTCCTGTGAGCCGTTGTTTGTTTGGAGAGACGCTTGGCCAGTGATTCTGTTCAGCTTATTATTAGGATCTGGTTACTGACGGACTTTGTTTTTTTCTTCTTCTGCCTTCCTGCTTGAAGACTCAGTTGCACACCTCACATTTATATATTTAGTAGAGTGGAAAATGAACATTAAGTTAAGAACCAAACTAAAATTTTAACTTTATTAGAATTTCTTTTAAAATTTGAACCATTTTGGTACATTTAAAAAAAAAAAAAAAAAAAAAAAAAGTTCTTACTGAATTGAATGTCGTCAAGAAACATAAATCAGCCGTGGGGGGAAAAAATGCTTTATTGTGTTGACTTGTACCCAGCTCATTATTTAGCAAAGCTTTGCTTGTTTGTTTTTAGTGGTTTCGATATTAAATATCTTTGATTAAATGATATTTTCACACTTTGCTTTGCTCCAAATAAGAAGGAGGCTTGTTGGAAAAATACAGCACAACAAATACTCCGACTTTCTGACTAATCTCCTGGTGAGATTACTCAGAAAGTTGGATGAACAGAGATGTTGCATACTCAGCGTGTTCTGCAGGAACAAACAGACATCTAAGCTGTTTATGCCAGCATGCTAATCACCTGAAACTTTGCTGTCACAGGTTGCATTATGTCACCAGGATCCCCTCTGAAGTATCAGACTTCATAAAAATAGAATAATTTGAACCCAGATACCGAACCCTGCTGTGATCCCCTGCCACTCCCAGACTTTCAGGAACGCAGTTTAGACAGTAACCCAAGCCAGAACAAACTGAGGAGCTAAAAATACCAACAGAGGGACAGGCTGGCTGCTGTGGGCCTGAGGTGTGTGGGAGGGTCTTTACATGGGCTTCAGGCAAGCTGGCTGTGGCATAAAGTGTTGGACAACTGGGGTTAGAAATGGCGCAACAGCTAAGTGGAAAATACTAAAAGCAACTAACTTTACAGCCATTTGAGAGTAGAAGGGCGGAACTTCCTGACGTCTTTGACATCTTCCTCACCACTGGAGGTGATGAGCTTTGCTCTCAGCTTTAAGCACCCGACAGCAGGCAGCTCTGGGCCCGGTGCTGGAAGCGGAGCAACCATGGAGAATCTGGAAAAGCAGCTGATCTGCCCCGTCTGCCTGGAGATGTTCTCCAAACCTGTGGTCATCCTGCCCTGTCAGCACAACCTCTGCCGCAAGTGTGCCAATGACATCTTCCAGGTGAGACTAAAAGAAAACAGGAGACGACCTTCTGGGTTAGTTTTAAAGGTTTTAGATGGCGTTCCCCTTTATCTACACTCATCCTCAGAGTCTGCAGTGAGCTTAGATTCACGCTACAATGTGATGGAGTGAAAACCCAAACAGACACTATTTATTTTGTTCTAGTCCACTTCCATGTTAGCAGATAGTATCTGTATATTAAATACGCTTTTGAAATTTAGAAATCAGATTTAGTCATTAATCAACACCAACAGCAACCTAAACTCAGAGGCTTTTTCTAATGTAAAAATATTTCTTTCTTCTAGCTGTTTCTTTACATCAGGTACGAGAATCTATGAACACATAACCCCAATTTTAGCCAAACTACATTGGCTCCCTGTTAAATATCGTATAGATTTTAAAATTCTTTTTTTTATTCACTTTTAAAATTCTGAATAATTTAACGCCCAGCTATCTCTCTGAACTACTCCACTTATACAATCCCATCAGAGCACTTAGATCGTCCAATCACAGGCTCCTAGCACAACCTAGGTCTCGACTGAAGTCGAGAGGTGACCGGGCCTTTGCAACCGTGGCACCCAGACTCTGGAATAACCTCCCTGTTCATATTCGTACTGCTGTGTCTCTCCAGTCTTTTAAATCACGTCTTAAAACTTATCTTTTTACTTTAGCCTTTGATTCTAACTAGTTGGCTGTTCTAGCTTATTGTGTTGTTACCTATTGTTTGTTGTCCTGTATTATTGTTTGTTTTAATTGTCTCATGTTTTTACTGACTGTGAAGCACTATGGTCAACACTGTTGTTTTAATATGTGCTATATAGATAAATTTTGATTTGATTTGATTTGATCATATTTTAATGTAATTTAGGGGCACAAACATTGCAGTTAAATGGCCAGATGTCACAACACACCTAACATCTGGCTCATGGAAAGTGGATCTGTGGCTGAGCTGAGGCCTTGACTGACAGTGCTGACTCAGGGTGAGTCAGCACTGTCAAGGCCAAATGTGGCCTGTGGAAAACTGCAGATGTGGGTCACATTTATTGCCATCTGGCTATAAATGTTTAATATAAGTTTAATATAAGCCAAAGCAGAGTCTTCCTCTCTCTACACTGATACTGGGTTCATATGTGCAACCAAACAGAAATGCACCAGAAAGCAGTCTGAAGCAGTTTGTTTCTTTTCCCCTCTTAAATCCAGTCAGCTAATCCTCTGTGGCATTCCCGCGGTTCCTCCAGTGCGACGGCCAGTGGCGGTCGCTTTCGCTGTCCATCGTGCCGCCATGAGGTGGTGCTGGACCGCCATGGAGTCTATGGCCTCCAGAGGAACCTGCTGGTGGAGAACATTATCGACATCTATAGACAGCAGGAGTCCTCCAGGTGAATGACCCACCGAGGGAGGGTTGAAAGAAGGGGTAGTAACCCAGGCAAATGTTTCTTTTAGTGAACTTTTTAAGTCATCACATGTACATATTTGAGGGTCTTCAGGGGCACACTAGCATTGTAGTGATGCCTCAATACAGCCACAGGATTGCTCTGGTGAAGCTGTGCCTCTTAATAAAGTCTAAGCAGAATTGTTCTTTTGTTTTGCAAATACCAGATACAATGGTGTGGTGGAGATAAAATACTCAGTTTGAGACAGTTTTTTCTACTCTTGCTTCTGTATGACGTCAATGAGAGGGTACTAATAATGCGCTCATCTCAGGCCCAGACTCAGTGGCTGGAATTACAGAAGCCCCACCCACCTACTAGTCAACCTTCTATTTGCAAAAGCTGGCCAATCAGGAGAGGGTTGTTTTGAAGGGAGAGAATCTGAAAGAGCTTGTTCAGTCTTTGAATGCACTTTCCCAATAATATTTGTTAGTTGTATTAAACCAAAATCAAGTAATTGTACCATTGGACACCCAAGACAACCTGTTTTTATTTCTTGTTGTTACTATGGGACTCACCTTCCTCAGAAACATTTATCTCATCAAACCAATCCTGATTCACTACTAACTGCCACATCCAATCCGGGTAACTCACAAAAGTTAATCAGGGCAAGTTCATCCAACTAATTTATTTTATATTACATTATAATTATGTAATGAGATTAATACAAATCTAAGTAATCAGAAGAATCATTAAATTAAACATTATGCTGATTGTAAATCTTGAAATTCTTCGTTCATCATTTAAAAACACTAACATGTGTATTGAGTGTGCACTTAGCTGTAGTAATGAGTGACTGCCTGCAGAGTGCAGCATCGTATTTTATTACAGCAGGTTTCTGGGTTTGCATGTTTGTCAGCAGAGCAGAAGTGATGTATGCATATACTGTATGTTGTGTTCTTGTTCATTGTGGCTGATATAAAGTATATTTAGCAGTAACGACAAAGCCGTGCGTGCTTACATAATCAACATAATCATAATCAAATAAACAACAACATTGTAGCGTTCATTTTTGGGTTATTTGTCTCCTTTATTTCCAGAGACATATTTAAAGACAAAATCAAGCACAAGTCACTCAGTTTTGAAGTACAGACTAAAATATGTTAGCCAACACGTGTCTTGAGACACGTGTTGGTTTTATATTTTATTGTATTTTCTTTATTGCTATATTAATACATTTTGATGCACAGGTTGATGATCACAGGAGAATGATGTGTTGTGTGCACAAGGAAAGATGTTGGAGATATGAAGAGTAACGAGAAACGCCTGATGCTTTCTCTGTAGTTACAGATTATTACAGATTGTTGCAGGTAACACGTTTGATTTTTAATAATAGGTAAACAGAAAGATGTTTAATATTTAGATTTTGGCTGAAGAAACACAAATTCTGAACAAGGTCTAAAAGTAGAGTCGTTTTTAATAAGTGTATCAACCAGAATCAGTTATCAAATATTTCCCCAGCTTGACTCATGTGGAACCTGACACAGTAACTGTTCCACCTGAGTATAACCAATACCCGAGCACTGTAGAAATGACAGTATGACAGTTGTTTCCACATGCATCCACTTCGTATAAAAAGTAAAGCGTTTCAAGCAGAAGGCTCTTTAGTACATCTGCTCTCCACACTTACCACAACAGATCGTCCTCAGTGTAAATATGCCTCTCAGAATAGAAGCTGAGTGAGTCAGTGATAAAAAAGAAGAGCGACAGTAGGACAGGAGTCCCCTCTTTATCCGTGTGGGTTAAAATAGATGTGATTGTTCACACGGATGTAAACAAATCTTTTGTAACTTGTGGTTTTCTCATCATTTTTTCACATGCGAAAAATATTATCATAACTTAATCATCGTTTCTGTCAGAGATGCCTGCGTCAGAGTACAAAGGACAGTTTGTTTCATTAAATTTAGCTGTTGTTTCTCGGAAGCTACGTGGCACCAGAGTTATCCATGTCCGAGTCAGCTTCTTTTTTTTTAAGTGAAATGTCTGGCAGTGATCAATCTGGGAGGAGAATGATGTCAAATCACACGCGCAAAAATAAAGGAGACAGCAATGATAATGACCTTTAAATGCATACACTATTCTTGTATATATTAAAGCTATAATAAAGGAAACCAGCTGAGCTGTAAGTGAGCAGTGACATTCCTGATTTGCAGGTGGCAAAGGGACAGCTGCCACCTCTGGCAAAATCTTTATGCAGTTCTTCCATCATCCACTGACGTCAAAGTACGTCAGTGATAACAGAAGTAAACTAAGCTGCTTCAACAATACAGACAATGATGCCAAGTCTTGTGCATGCTATGCATGGGAATGAGATTAAAAATGAGCCAAGTTTCCTTTTAGTCACATTTTAAGGGTATTAAAATGATGGCTAACAGCTTATAAAAAAGAGCTACTTTTGGATTATTTTGTAAGTGAAACACTGGTTTTCATCTGAACTTTCTATGTGATTTACTGTGCAACTGCCTTTGTAGCTGTAGGCTGCTGCAGGCTATCTGCAGGGGTGGGATGTTAAATTTAATTTCTTACAACCTTATTTAGATTTACTGTAATGGAGTTTAAGACATTTTAATTACAGGCTGCTTTAAGTTAAAGATTGACTTAAAATATACTTTTTTCACTGCTAATATGTTAAGGTAAATATTAAAACTTACTACAAATGGGTGTGATATTGACAGAAACCTGTTATATAAACCTACCAGGCTTTTATGTCCACATCCAAATTTCCCTGGAGCAATCTTTACATTAAACGTGATATTTTTTTTGTATCTTGCAGACTTGTTAGCATGAAGCCAGAGCAGCAGCAGCTCATGTGTGAAGAACATGAAGACGAGAAGATCAACATCTACTGTTTGTCCTGCCAGACGCCGACCTGCTCCATGTGCAAAGTGTTCGGACAGCACAGAGACTGTGACGTGGCTCCGCTCGGCACCGTCTACATGAGACAGAAGGTGAAGGACGGTTACAGCATACAGTTTCTACTTCGCGCCACTTCACGCCTGACTAAACCAAGTTGTTTTCGCTCTCCTACCTCTCCTTTTAACCAGTCTTTATTCTAACTAGCCGACCCTTGCAATCAGGTTTAAACAACAGGTGGATGATGCTCGCATATTATAAATATCATGAAAAATTACATTATAGCGCAAAGAGTAGGAAAAATACTGTTCAAACAGTTTGAATAGATCCACTTTAAACTCGCTCATAGCACATCTAAATATGAAGTTAAACATGTGAAGATCACAGATAATCCAGTCAGCTTTCAAAATAAAACACTGCTTGCTGATATAAATGCCCCATCTTTGTTTTCCCAGGGTTCATTTGTGATTCTCACCCCTTATTTCCATCTCATACTTTAAATGAGCTCAGTCAATTCACATTTCCACCCTCACATCAACTTCTTTTACCTTCATTTAAGTTTATTTTCAGCTTATTTGCAGAGAGCCCTGCTCCGAGAGCTTGAGCTTGTTTAAAGGTCAAATCACCACAGAGTTGGTAAAATAGTTTCTACCATGAAAAATACAGGTAGGTGTGTTCTTACGATGACCTTTATCTTCCAGCATTTTTTATCTTATTTCTATTTTTACATTTTTCCTCTTCCTCCTCGGCAAAATGCACACCAGCTCCCACTGTGGAAACCAATTCATGACTAAAAAGAGAAACACAGCAACTGTTAGGATGTGAAAATTTAAGACATTTTTTAACCTCAATTTTGATTATTCTGATCAAACTTAAGACCTTACATTATACATGACTTTGTGTTTATGATGCAGCTAAAACGAGACCAAGAGCTGACTGATCGAATACCCAGAGCACACGAACAGGATACATATAACCACTAAAATCAAGGCTTCAGTACATGTACATGATCATCTGTCCATCTAAACATCAGTGGCATTGCTCTGTGCACAGATTAAAAGTGCAACTTCTGTTTTTCAACACACAAAGTCACACAAAGACAAAGTGCAGCAGTTTTGTCATGCAGATGGCAGCAGCAGCGTCCGGCATGTTATCGAGCAGTTGGCTTTGTTGACATTTCAGTGCCGGCCTCTCCATCTCTCACTCTGCATCTGATTCACTCATCTGAAATTTAGATGAGGCTCCTGAAAGTTGTTGATTCCCCATCTTTGTGCAATCTGAAAAACAAAAGTTTGGTGATCTCATTTGGCCGGCACAGAAGCGAGAGTGTTTGTTACACGAGCAGCTCATCAAATCGCACTCTAACTGTAAAGTGGCTATAAAAATATGCATGATGTCATAAGATATTCTAAACAGATGCATGTTGATGACTCATGTTGTTGTTGTGCTTGCTGGTGGCGGCGGTTACTAATGAGAAAGTACTCGTCCTGCGGAGCAATCCTGCGATTACTATGAGAGAGGTTTGAGTTAAAGTCAGCATCTGCGAGAATGATAAGACACTTAGCAGTCGACTGTCAGATTTTCTTGAAGGTGGAATTTATTTCTAGTTTGTGTCTGCCCGAAAGCAAAAGTTGAAACCGTCTTTGCAGTCCAAAGAGAAGTAGTTTAAATATAAAAAACAAACAAGGAAAATAGTGAAAAGCTCAAAGTAATCACGGACCTCTGATCAGAATTAAAGGATTGAAACCAACCATATCTGAACAAAAGTGCATTTTTCCAAAACACAAATCACACACAGACTGTTAAATATGAATAACATTTAAAAAAACAACAACAACATTGTATTTAAGAAAAATAGCGGTACTGAAGTGTTTTACTTTAACATATAATCATAGAGGCAGGAAAAAATGCTGAAATTTTTATTTTATAAAATATAACTGGGGCTCCGACAGTATTTTATCAGCTTATAATGTCACCATGAATACAACAGAGTGCCTCTCAGTTAAGAATACCAGAATAACAGTGACGCAGTAGCTCATCTGGCTCATGGCTCGTCATAATTCACAGGTTACTGTAAAGTGTGAAGTACAGAAAGAACATGATGTTTTCTCGTCACTCGCTGTATCGTGAGAATTAAAATTCACTGAGAATGGAAAAAATGTGACCTTGACATTAAGCAGAGTTTGGGTGAAGACCTTTGAGGTGATTGCCAATGTTTGTAAGTTTAGTAGCAATAAACGCCTCACCACTGTGTAAGATCATTGCAGCTTTGGTAGGATGTACTAAAATATAATGTCAAATATTTAGAAAATATGTAGGGAAACATTTAAAAATTCATTTTAAAGATCTGCTCTGGTAGATCGCTCCATATCTGAGGAGCCTCAAGAGCAAACATTAGATAAAGCTTAAAAATCCCTCCTGAAACGCATGTTGGGTCATTAAAATCTGGGTAATGGGCTCACTTTTTCTGCATTATGATGAATTTAACACTTGTTGATTCATTTTTAGTTGGTAGGTGTTAAAAGATGATTGCAATAGTCTAACTGAAAGGAAATAAAATAATTTATAATTGTTCTAGTGTCTTGAAATTTGAATATGTCTTGAATAGCTCTTCTTGGACTTGGGCTGGATGACATTTATTTGTTTATTCACTGGTAAGAAATAGCAGACATTTTCCTGACAGCTTATTTCGTTGTTGACGGATATGATGTTATCAAAGCTGACGATTTCAAACACATTAGGTTTGTTTTTGTAATTTTTTTTCCATGTTAACTTTAAGTTTCCGTATTAACTGATGTCAGTGATGCTCTGAATGTTTGCAGACGGAGCTGAGTGACGGCATTGCGATCTTGGTGGCCAGTAATGACAACGTCCAGGCAGTCATCTCTCAGATGGAAGCAATCTGCCACACCATAGAGGTTAGACATGAACACATGAGGCGCAAAGGATGCAATTTCATGTCTAAATCCAGCCGCTTTAGCTGTACGAGTATATAAGGGTCGCTGAAGAAAACACAATGAAAGGGCTGAGTTAGTGTCAAATACTGAGAATAAAAACTTGAACGTTTTGGGATTAAACTCATAAATTTGTGAGAAGAAAAACTGTTAAATGTAAGAAAGAAATTATACATTTATGAGGAAAAACTAATTTATTAGAAATACGCAAAAAATACAAGTTACAAGACAATGAAAGTTATATGAATGAAATTAACATAAAACAACTTGAATCAGTTACTGAAGAGAGATCATCACCACATCACCCTCATTGTTAGTCTGTACTGCCTTAAAAAACATAATTTAATTTTGTTAAGGATAATTATTTCCTTAAAGAGACAAACAGTAATCAGTAGATGAAATCAGTCTATCCTGGATCAAACTTAGCTAATGCAAAATGTGGTGTGATAACATTAATTTCAGCAATAAACTGAAATTGATTTCTCAGTTACAAAAAAGTTGCTGTGACTGAGGCTAGGTGTAAGAGCACACAGACTAGCTGTGTTGTGGTTTCTGTGATTTAGTTTTTGCATCTTAAAGGAAAGACACACTGGTTTGGGTGATGTCGTGGTGGCTTCATCCATGTTTAATAATTAGTACTGGAAACAATGATGGTGAAGTTTAAGTGGGACTGATGAATAATATTAGATATCTGACATGTTAGTTAGAAAATGACTAACACTGTCACGCCATCATTCTTTAGGAAAACGGCCAGCGGCAGAGAGAACACCTGAGCGGCCACTTTGAACGTTTGGTGGCCATCTTGGAGGAGCGGAAGCAGGAGCTGGTGGGTCTCATCACCAAAGAACAGGATGAAAAGCTCAAACATGTTCAGTCGCTCATCCGTCAGCACAGCGATCACCTGGAGGTGGGCGTCACGCTGGTGGAGTCGGGCATACAGTCCATGGAGGAGCCACACATGCCTCTGTTTATACAGGTGGGAAAAAACTGCAGTTTCACAAAAAGATTCCTTGTGTTTCCAGACTTGATCAAATATGACTCTACAGTGTTTCTCACAGTACACCTCCTAATTTTGCAAATGTGAGGTGTGTGTCTAAACATTCACATTTAAAGATATGTACATCTTTGAAACATAAGGTGAACATCCTAAAATCTAATTTCTGCATCTTTACAAAGAAATATTTCTGTTGTAAATCAAAGTAAGGCATCAGCACGGCTCCTCGTCTTTCCCATTGCTTCTGTATCTTTCCACAGGACGTGGTTATTGTTCCTCTTTTCAGTAGGAGGACTGTAAACCTAACCATGATTCAAACCTCTGGCTCAGATGAAATGAACAGCTCACACAATAAGCCTCATTATGCAATCCATTCTAAGGGCCTTGTAACGTCACACTTCCTGGTGCAAAATACAAACGAGAGTCCAGAAATTTCTGCCTCCAATTTTTACACTTCTAAGTCTTCCAGCAAGAGATTGATTCATTGATTCGTTATTGTATTTTCTTTTATTGAATATTATTAGGTGGGCCAAAGATTTCTGCTGGAAAAGGGACCAGCAGTGGACAGACCTCCGGGGTCCAGGCCCACTCTATAAGTCGCTGTACTTCTTCACTTCAATTATAACGTGCATTAAAACAGTTTGGTAATGGAAAACTTAAAACACCAATATTGGGTTTGCAAAAGTTGAGTGCTTCTGTAGCGATCGTGGTAACCAACATGAGGGAGGAGGACACTGAGTGGACGGGCTTGTGCTGGTCAGATTTGTGTGCAAAGTGTCTCTTTGAAATTAAATAAAAGGTCATTTATCGGCTTGTCAGACTAGTTTTAAAGCTTTATGCTCCTTGAAAATTTGCAAAACAATTAGAAATGTGTTGTTCTAGTGTGTGGTGAGTTCACTTGCCTCCATTGCCTTTGGTTTTGGATACATTTCTCTATGATTATACTAGCGCGCTATACATATATGCTTGTAAATATGTATTGCATTTATTTAATTACTTTTTTGAGAATAGCAAAGTGGATTGAGTCGAATGCCTCTCCATGAAGGTTGGCTGCTGGTCCAGTTTGCACGCTATGCTGGTATCTAGTTCATGATGAAAATTTTTACAATTTACTAAATTTTTACTATAAATTTATACACTCCAATTTTAATGTACTAAAATCATTACTGCAATTTTTTTTGTCCCATTTAGAGTCAAACCTGTACTACATTTAGCTTCTTTTTAAACCATTATTTTTTAGCTGTTCCATTACCAGCAACCCCACTATCATTACTCTTTGCTGTTTATCACTTTCAGATGTCTGTGTCTAACTACCTGAAGTGTTCGTTAATTACTTTGAGCTTTTCCATCCTAATCTATTTATATTGACGATTCATCCAATATTTATAGCTAAGTCAACATGTTATCTGCTACTTCAGAGATCTATTTCAAACATCTATTTTATTGATTAGCACCAGCAAACCCTTTATTACTTTTAGCCCATCATTAAAGCCTTTAAATTTAGCCAACAGGTAATTACTGGTCATTTGTTTTCCAACCACTCGGCTGCCCTTTTAATGCCTTTTCTTTAAATACGTTTCTCGGATTTGTTCACATAATTACAGTAAATACAAGAACACATAATTACCGGAAATGGGAAAAAAACCTCAAAAACTCACTGCATAATGTGCTAAAGTATGCCTGAAAGATGGTCAGCGTGTTATTTACCATCAAGAAAGACTGAATATAAACGTTTTATTTTTATATTTAAATTCTAATTCCTGTTTTTAGCTGACAGCTTAATTCATTTTTCCACATCAGCCTCCAGGCTTCCTTAAATAACTCGCTGCTCGATGACACCTGGCCCTCTTTTAATTATGTTAAAGCAACCGATGACACAACAGCACCACAGACGGATGTTTAAATCAACAGTTTATTTTGTTATTTATTTAACAGTCTCACCGCACTCTTCACGTGCTCCTCCGCTTTCCCTCTACTCATCGATATTTTCCCAGGCTCAGCTCTCATTAGACAGGATAATCCATGCTCACTGATGATCAAGAGCTTTATGTATACAGCCGCAGGGCGAGGAGGGAAAGTGGAGGAGCGAGCCCAGCGGGACGCCTCTCCATCGGGCGCTCTGCTTCAACAACACCCCCAAGGACACATGAGTCTCCTCCGGTCCTGAATAGCTTAAAGGCAAACATCATGTCTGACACTCCCGTGATTAATTCACACTCGTGTAGAGATAATGAGAAGCAGGTCAGCCCCTCAAGTACACCGCATTGATCCACCAATCAATCACACGCTCATACATTTTGATGTATTCCATATTCAATGTATGGACTTTTAAAACACACTTAATTATGTAGAAAACACACAATAACTAGCTCGGCCTGAGCACGGGGATGCTCAGCAAGAATAAATTAAATTAACTGATTTGTTTTCCTGCTGTTTTAATCACTGTGTATCTGTAGGTGTTCTTAAAAATTACTACTTCAGCTGTAGCTCAAATTAATAAGAACCGGGCTGACGGAGCAGCAGCACGGTGTGATGGTGATAATGAAAATAAACACCATGGAGTCACCGCAGGAGACGAGTTTAACTCATGTTGAGGAATCTCAAAATTACTCACGAAGCATCTTTGAACTTGTCATCCTTCGTGACGTGCCCTTGTGTAAGTGGACCAAATTTAACAACAACAGCTGAAGAACATCAACAATGACCTAGAGCTATACATGAGTCACACTTTAGATAAAAAAGTGTGACTTTTTTATTTATACTGGCATTGCATGCAAACACTCAGTTCGTCCTCGTTCTAAAACATGATCTGAGGATATTTCAATTGATGCACTTTTTGCAGACTGGGTCTTACCTGTTAAATAAGTATTACCTTCTGTATGGAAGGAGCCATTTTACCCACAGTGTTCAATGCAGTCTTCTTTTCATGGTCAGAATAAACAGGTACAACTGAAATTTGTCAACTTTTTCAATTTTGGGTTTTCAACAATAGAAATGAAATGAAAATACTGGTGATGGAACATTCTTTTCAATCAGTTTTTCTTATAACCAAAAAAAAAAAGAAGCAAAAACACAGGAACACACTTCCTATACACTGGGTGTGAGTGGAGCCCTCTAGTGGTCCACCACAAACTATTCTTTTAGTGGATTTTATGTTAGTAACTCAAGGATTAAACACATCTTTGCTTATGAAATAATCAGAAATATGTCTAGACGTCTAACAGGTACTGTAAGGGTAACATACCCTTAACTATATGTAGAGCAGCCACTTCTCTCGGTTCAAGCCAACTTTCTTCAGATTGGCTGTCCCTCGTAAACTGACGGTTTGAACAGCGGGTGAGTGGGGTAACTGTGTGACCACATTACGAGTATCCTCTCTCAGTGACATCATACAGAGCCAGGAGTACAAATAAAACTGTCTGAAAGTGGGTTTTTAGAGTAGTCTGAAGCCAACGCTTACATACAGTTACCTCGTTATTTGAAACTTTAGTATGTTCAATATGATCATTCATTATTATAACAGTATACGTACACAATAAATAATATACACTTTAAGCTAGCTCCATATTTGGGTTTTGCAGATGTTAACATTGGATGTGCTTCCTGATGCACTGTGTCCCTGCCCGGCCAACCAAAAAGTCACACTTTAGCATTTTTTGGATCAACTTTAGCTTTGATGACAGCTCGCAGTCACCAAGGTATTGTTTCGATATATTAAGGCATGGTTACAGCGTTTTTCATTTTCCGTCCACAGTGGTGTTAATTTTTAACCAACATCTTGTACTGATGATGCGTAAAGTCTTCTCCAACATGTGCCAAAGATTCTTAATGGTCCATATGTGAGAATGATGCCTCATGCACCCCGAATCATCCTTTTAAAATCTGAGCCAAATGAATTCTGGAATCATCTTGAAATACAGCCATGCCATCAGGGAAGAGATAATCCAATCATGGAAATCCTGGTTCATTCAGTGTATTCATGTAGTCAGTTGACCTCATCTTTAAGAGGTGAGAACTCAGTGGGAGGTTCGTACCTCTTAAATATAGCGTAAGTAGCTCAGGCTGGAGATGCTACTCGTTACATCAGAAATAACCTGATGATGTGGTTTAAAAATCTGATAGTACGCCTCGTTGATGCCTCCTAAATAAGGTGTTTTGAGCAAGTCCTGGAGGAAGACCCTGGGGCAGACCCATAACACACTGGAGAGATTGTCTCAGCTTGCTTGGGAATACTATGGTTTCCCTCCCAGAAGAGCTGATGGACATAGCCAGAGAGAGGGAGGTCTGTCCCTTATCTAGATCCAGATAGACGACAGAAACATCCCATCCATGATGAATAATTCTGGCAGAACGGGTAAAAGCACAACAGGTTGGCATTTTTCAAGAACCCAGCCAAGGGGCAGTGGTCAAATGAGTATTTCAAACCAAACAGAAGCCCTAAAATTTCAACGATGGTGTTTTCAGATGGACTAAAAGAACAGGCTACTTTGCCTGTTTGTGAATATTTTACCATTACAACACATCAGTTCCACTAATCTAGATTTATGCAGATTGTGTCAGAATTAATCCAGCTACAACTTTCTCAGTCGGCTGCCTGAATCAGTTTTTACCACCTGAAAAAAGTCAGTAATAAAGATCATATTCACGCCTTTCACTTTGGACAGAGCACACATGATTAAATACGATGTTGTAAAATGTAGATGGACTGACATAAATGTGTTTTCATAAGCTCCAAGTATTATTATCACTACAGATATTCAGGCTCTTCTATAGAGAAAAGGTTTTATGGCACACTTTGAGGACTGATGAAAACCTGAAATAAGTTCATAAAACCTGAGAGCCGACAGTTGGATGACCCACGTGTCCCTGACCCGATTTTAGGTTGTTACTAAATTCGGCATCTTTACTGCTGATGTCTGCGTCACTGCGTCTCCACGGAGGAAAATGTGTTTGTCTGCCGGTGCGTTTGTAGGAGAGAGAAAGTCTGAGCCTCAGGTGTCGCTGTTTTATGCCAGAACAGGTGTTAAAGAAGATAGAGCAAGTGGAAGCAGGTAGTAAACACCATCAGGCCATTCTGGCAGCTGTCAGTGTTAAAAAATCCATGTTTTCATTTAGCACAGTGACGTCTATGACAAATACTTGTGACAGATGTTGTTGGCAGAGATGACTGAAGCACAATGTAATTAACTTTCTCTTTCCTCTTTTCTACTTTTCTCCAATACCAGAGCGCTGAAGCCATACTGGAAAAGTAAGTGCTCGTGGATGAAGCTCTGATTGTGAATGTGACCTTTCCATCCTGCATGTCAAATATTTTACTTTTTACTCTGAGAAGTTGATCTAACCTTAATTTTTAACCCAGCCATCTTCAGTCTAGATGGAGTCCTGTAAAAAGTGTCTCACAAATACATTTCCATAGGTTTGGGAAAGCTTTCCAACCTTAAGGTGTTCAATCATTTCACTGATATGACCTCCAACATTAAATCGCTCAACAATCCACGCTGATATGGACCGAGTAATGTGTTAGGAATGAAAGGATGCTGCGTTGTTTGATAGGAGTAAAAATTCATCAATCTATAGAGGGCTGAATCCAAAGACATCTTGAAAATCAAAGTGAAAAAAGTCAGTGTTGCCGAAATTCCATTGCAGAAACTCAAGGTGGTAGTTTGTAAGCCCCCATATGCCTGTATACCTCCATAGCAGCGTCAAGGCATGCACCTATTGAGACCACGGATGGTGTCCTGGAGGATCTCCTCCTAGATCTGCACCAGGGCATCGTTAAGGTCCTGGACAGTCTGTGGTGCATCCTGGCACCACTGGATGGACTGATGCATGTCCCAGATGTGTTCTATTGGGTTTAGGTCAACATGGGGCACAGTGTCACTTCCATCATCCTCCAGGAACCAACTGTATGCTTCTGCCACTGCACTAGTGTAGGGTCTGACAATGGGTCCAAGGATTTCATCCCGATACCCAAGTGCCGTTGCTTAGCCTGTAGAGGTCTGTGCATCCCTCCATGGATATTCTTCCCCAAAACATCACTGAACCACCACCAGGCTGAACGATGTTATAGGCGGCATAAAGTTCTCCACACTGCTTCATGTCTGTCACACATGCTTGAGGTGAACATGCTCCTTTTTTTTAAAAAGGAAAACAAACTTTTGTAGCTGAAATGTTTGCGTATACGTGCTTCTCAAAGACATCTCCCCTGGAAAAAGCGTTTGCTTTTGCAAAGCACAACAAGAACGACCAATAAAAAGAGCAAAAATGAGCAGAACACAGAGACAGCTCACTTCAAAAATCTATTTATAGTGATTGATACAAAATTAATTGATTTATATATACAATGTAGATTTTGTACTGTCTTAACCTTCCCCAACAGTCGTTCCCTCTCTGTCAGATGTTTGGCCCTTTCATACTAATTACTTGTGGAGCAGAAGACCCTGCTGGTGCCACGAGATCAAAACACCAAACAATGCTGCAGTCAGCGAGCAGCCACGCGGGGATACCTGGAGGTCAGCGTGCGTTTGCTTTGCTGATAGATCGAGTCACATTTGGCCTTTTACTTGAAATCTCCATCAGTCTCTGAGATGGAAGTCTGCCTGATTAAATACTTAGCGCTGGTTTTATTGATCCAACACTGGCTGCAGATTAGAAGCAACTAAAGAAAAATGAGTTTAACACGACTGAGCATGTCTTATTTTTAATATTGACCTGGATATAAAAGGTGAGAATATCTATAGTTTGCCAGCGCTGATAGACTCTGTTATTACAAGCAGCAAGTCTGAGGGATTGTTAAGTGTTCTGATTCTGATTTTCATGAAGAAGTATGTATTGCTCGAGTTTGATTTGAGTTTAAAATGCTTCAAAATGAAATTTTATTTTGTGCTAAATGCAGAAGCCTTTTATGTTCTTTACTGTTTTGTTGTCGTTTTACTCGTGTGGAATTTACACTTCAAGTAAGAATAATTCATTTAATTTATGACCATTATGATCAATTTCTTAAAAATGTGCAGCTACTTTTTATCTGCAATAAACTCATAAATTCACTTTCTTGCTTTCTGCAATTTTCCATGTTAAAACTCAGGCTTACAGTAAGGTGACATTTTAAATGTTTTATTGGGTTTGGCTTTTGAAAATAAATTAACACAAAGTACAATGCTTCACTTTTATTGCAGACGTAGCAGTTTAGTCTTATGCAATGCATCTCTTTACATGAGAGTTCAGGTTTTTGTATTTCTTTTTAAAGGGGAACAAACTTTTGCAGCTGAAATTTTCGGTACAGTACAGCTTTAATGAAGTTAAAAGCAGTACAGCTTTTAACATGAAGTCTCTGCGTTTGTTTACAGAATGGCGGCGATGGCGAGAGCCTCGAAGTTGGAGCTTCCAGAGCTCGGTTATGAGAGCATGAGCCATTTCATCATCGATATCGATGACCTCGCCGACACACTGAGAAACATCAGCTTCTGCTGCGGTATGTAGTTAACGTGGTTATATACACATTTTAAATAGTTGGAAAACAAAACAAAATCCTCACACGGACTAAAATCATTGACCTGAGCACATTAAAAACCACACTGAAGTTTCAGCACAAATAAGTTGAGTCTGACGTCACTCTTACTGGTATATGAGGTGACTTCAACATGTTTGTGTGTGTTTCAGGTGTGGCGGCTGATGAAGAAGATTTTGAAGAAGTTGAGGAAGATTTGGACTTTGGCTCCAGATTTTAAGACCGAAGAGCAAAGAAGCTGATCAGTTTTGACTGACTTCAGTGGAGATTTTTAAACGTTGTCAGAGATACTGACCGAACAGCCTCTGCAATCGATAAACTGGAGTTTTGTTTGGCCAAGGCTGGAGAGTGTGTGCGACTTTGGTATCGAAAGTGTCAGATTCCTCACAGTAGTTATTCCACTTCTAGTTCTTGCCCATCAGTCGTAGAAGAACAAAGTTTGCAGAAATATAATCACATTTTCACAATTAGAGGACAGAATGTATTTATGAGTTTTAGCTCCAAGGACCAATTTTAATAGTTTATTTAATACTAAATTTGGGAAATGTGACAAATGTTCATTATACACCTTTCCACAATAAATAGGGAATGTGTTTGAAACAAACAAACAAAAAAAAGTTCCCTAGAGAAGCTATAACAATGTTTATATATTGTAATAATTGTATGATAAAGAAAGGGGGTGTTTGTACTTCTGCTGAGGAGGCTACGTGATTGGTTTGTCTGTTTGTTACCAGGAGTTACTCAAAAAAGTCAACAAACGGCATGAAAATGTTACCAGAGGTGAGCCTATGATGCAAAATGCCAAAAATTGGACATTTTGCACCATATTTACAGAAATATGCATAAAATAAAAAAGAAACAAAGAAGAAAACCCATATTCACACATGCCATGACGAGAATTTTAAACCATAGTTGTACTAATGCTCGTGTTTACTGGTGGCTGTGAAAACAGAGGAAGCTCATTTTTGATGCTTTTTGGTTTAACTTTTTTAATCAGGAAGTGAAACTCTTGAGATTAAGCATCTCCTTTTTGCAGCAGCGTCGTGGGACAAGCAGGATTAACCCAGCATGCTTTTCACTCACAGACTAATTTGCTTTGAAATTGGGATGAGGATCTCAATATTGTTCCCATCCCTGCTTTAGTCTCAGGTGCTGAAACACATTTGTTTTGCTGTCGGATTTTTGCAAATTACTTGCGCATTGGTGAAGTATGGATATTTCAAGAGACCGACATTATGCAGAGAATCCTGAATTAAAATCAGAGGGAGTGTTTTAAATCTGTATTTTGTGGCAAAGTCATTAAACTGTTTTCATGTTTCTTATCTTTGATTTGACTGGATTTGACTGCTGAACCCATACATGTAGTTTTTAAATCGTATTCAACAATAAAATGTAAACTATTTTAGAAAATGCTTCAATTTTCCAGACGTGTTAAGATCACTGCCGAGTGGTGGTCCTGCTTGTAGAAGGACATTAGTAATGTAACTGCATTTTTTCCTCATGTTGCTTCATTGTCAGTGAATATGTTTGGTGGCAAAGTTCACATATTAAACAAATGACATCATCTCAAAGCTCATCTCAACACCAACACTCGGGTTGTTCTGGTAATATTCCCAGGTCATGATGCTTTTTGATAACATTCAGAATCCACAATTCTGACCAAAAGTATTGACCTTTTACAGAAACTGACAAGAGGCACTGACTGTTGAAGATATTATTACTATTATAATATTCACTACCAGTCAAAAGTTTGGACACGCCTTCTCTTTTGATGGTTTTTCTTTGTTTTTACTACTTTCTAGATTGTAGATATATCAATTACATGAAGCAAGATATTTGGAATTATGAAGAATTACGAATTAATTAAGAAAAAATTGATTACCTCCCCCAACTCTTACATTTTAGATTTCTCAAAGTAGTCACTCTTGGCTTTGACAGCGCTGCAAACCCTTGGCCTTGCTCTACAGGTTCCCACCGTGAAGCATGGAGGAGGTGGTGTGCTACCACAGCATCCTGCAGTGACATGCCATTCCATCTGGTTTGTGTTTAGTGGACCCTCATTTATTTTTCAACAGGACAATGACCCCAAACACACCTCCAGGCTGTGTAAGGGCTGTTTGACCAAGAAGGGGAGTGATGGAGTGCTGTGTCAGATGTCCTAGGCTCCACGGTCACCTGACCTAAACCCAGTCGAGATGGTTTGGGATGAGATGGACCACAGAGGCAAAAGGGCCAACACGTGCTCAGCAGCTCTGGGAACTCCTCCAAGACTGTTGGAAAACCATTTCAGGTGATTACCTCATGAAGCTTATTGAAAGAATGCCAAAAGTGTGCAAAGTAGTAATTACAGAATCAAAAATATAAAACATATTTTGAGTTATTTCCCACATTTTTGTTTACTACACAATTCCATATGTGCTCATTTATAGTTTTGGTGTCTTCTGTGAGAATGTACAATGTAAATAGTCATTAAAATAAAGAAAAACCATTAAATGAGGTGTGTCCAGAATTGTGACTGGTAGTGTATAATTGTTATAGGTTATTGTCTAATATAGAAACCTCTGCTAAAAATCATTATGTGTCTTTGTTTTAAATCAAGTCCACTCTTCATCTCACAACGATCTTCGTCATAGCAGAAAGGAAACCTGATTGGTTCCTTTTTTTGTGAGTCTGCTATCCAACCAGAATCCTAAACATATTTCTAACAGTTAATAGTTTCAGTTTTATAACATCAAAACGTTTGAATATGAACTGTAGGCTGAATAATTTACGTGACGCGGTGACCTTAATTTTATCAGAGTTTAAAAGAAGCTTATTGTTGGTTTCAGCGGCAGACTGTAAATTTGCAATGGCCAGATTAAGGAGACAACTATGAAAAACGGAGCAAGACTAGAAGAATTAAATGTGGCAGACACTTAATGCCCAATGTGACAAATTAGATTAACTAGTTTTTGCATTAAAACTATAACTACTGAACAGAAAAACATTGTTTCATACCTGCCGTAGATGAAGGAAACAGTAAAGTTGCAGTTAGCACAAACAGAGTCAGTGAGAAAGAATTCCTGTATGAAATCTTGGTGGTTTGAGGTTAAAAGTGCAGAAACTCTGAAAATTTCTACAAATGCAAAAGGAAAGAAAAGAAAAACATGTCTGATCGCTTCTGACTGAATTAGTGCAAATGTGTCAGAGGCTGTTTGTGGAGGTTCTTGTTGCTGTACAGAGAGGATGTGTGAAAACATCTCTAACAAGACCACTTACGTAAAGCAGCGTGAAGGATTCCCCTCATCAGTGTGTTTATGCTGATTCAGTCAAAAGGCTGCAATCAACAACAGCGTCCTCCTCCATCCGTGCTGCGTATGCGTGGAGTACAGGAACATGAGGCCGAGCAGTTGGAGAGTCACTGGTGATTGTTCAGACGTGGGATGGTGACACTGATCTCATGATATTTGTCTCTTGTTCTGTACTTGAGGTCCCTGCAGTCCTGAGGGAGGGAAAAAACCCACAGAGATGCAAATAGATGTTTTCCATAATCCTCGGACATAAAAGACCACATGAAATCACACATTTATGTACCTCTGTGTTTCCTCCTGCAGCAGCAGATGCAGGGAGGACTGACTTGGCCACATATCTTGCCTCCCACATCATTTTGTTTAGCAGAAGAAGCCAATGCATTGTGTGTAAATATATCTGTGTGTGTGTAACTCACAGGAAATGCATCCAGTGGATTTAGCACTGTGTTCTGTGCTGTGGGTGGGAAAGGGAAAAAAGTCTTTTCCATGTGTTTTCTTCAGGATTAAATCTTTCCAAAAGCTGCAGTACAGCTTTTAACATGTTAGGTAAATTTTAAGAGAAAATAACGTAGAGATTAAAGTCAGTGGGATCAAATGTGTGTCTGTATGTCCTAAACCTGGAAATACAGCAATAGATGATTTTGTTAATATCTGGAACGAACTGTTTTTAAATATGTAAATGGCAGGATATAAGCAGGGATGCTTTATCTGCTGCTTTTAGTTAAAGAATGAATGATCATTTATATCGTCACTGGTAAATATGAAACAAAACCGACAAAGAATTGATTTTCCTAAAGACAAATACTCTTTGTGCATCCCAATTCTGAGAGATCTAATTCTTCTGTGGCATTCCAAAAGCTATTAAAAAGGCATCAATGAGCAATGCTGCCGGAAATACCCACTAGAACACCAAATGTGTATTAATCCGTGGCTGAAACTGGTCCAACAATCGCACAAATTTAACATAAAAAGCCTCAGAGCCAGGATGATTAAAGACATTCGCTCCATGGGTGGGAATGTTGGTTGATTCACCACTTTGGTTTAGATCAAAATATCTCAACATTTATCAAATGGATTGCTGTTGGACCATGCAAAGATGTTTATAGTTCCAAGTAGAGTTATTGTTTTATTATCACTTTTTTTTTTTTTTTTTTAGCATTTTTGAAGTTACAGAGAAGGATTTGAGGGTGGTGCAGGATATGTCTGAGGACAGTGGTGAGGTGTGCTGTAGGAATGACAGATGACAGGCTTCAAGGTGAAGGTGAGGATTACATTACGGATTGACTCAGAGCCCCTTCCTGTTTACGATGGTGATGGACAGTTTGATAGTTGAGGGCAGGCTGGAGTGGACGATGATGTTTGCAGATGATTTTATGATCTGTAGAGTAAAAAGCAGGTTGAAGAAAGCCTGGAGAGGTGGAGGTGTGCTCTGAAGAGTGGAGGAATGAATATCAGTAGAAATGAGACAGAATAAATCTGTCGCAGATGCAAACACATGGAGTCACACATCCAAAGAAAAAGATGAAGTGCAGGATGGAGTGGGTGGAGATTCGATTTTATTTATACAGCACCAAATCACAACAACAATGGCCTCAAGGCACTTTATATTGTATTTAAACTAATTAAACTAGAGTAAATGGTGAGGTAGACCCTACAATAATACATACAGAGAATAACACAACAATCATATGACCCCTATGAGCAAGCACTTTGGTGACAGTGGGAAGGAAAAACTCCCTTTTAACAGGAAGAATCCGGCAGAACCAGGCTCAGGGAGGGGCGGCCATCTGCCGAGAATATTTGGGATGATGAGTGTCAGCAGTGATTTATGACAGAAGGATACCAGCAAGAGCGTAAGAGAAGGTTTTCAAGATGGTAGTGAGACCTGCTGAAGTAATTTTTTTGGAGACAGTGTCACTGACAGGCGACTGAGCTGCAGGGGGCAAAGCTGAAAAGGATAAGAGTTTCACTGGGAGTGACCGGGATGGACAGGATTAAAACTGAGTGGACAGCTCAGGTTTAGCAGTTTGAAGTCAAAGTTTGAGGGGCAAGGTTAAGTAGATATATTACAGAGGAGGGTAGTGTGAATATACTTTATTTGACAAAGGATGTCAAATATGGAGCTGCCAAGCAAGAGGAAAAGAGGAAGAGCACAGTGAAGACTAAAGGATGTAATGAAGGAGGACATGCAGAGGGCTGGTGTGACAGAGGGGGGTGGTAAGGAAAGGCTGAGATGGAGGCAGATGATCCACTGTGGCGATCTCTAAAGGAAACAGCCAAAAGAAGAAGTAGAAGTTAATTAGCCCTGTGATAGACCGTCAACCTGTTCAAGGTGTACCCAGCCTCTCACCCTTTGACAGCTGGGATGCCTGTGGGAGTGCCTGGCAGACTCAAACCTTTCTAAACAAAAAAAAAAAAAGAAAACCAAAGACACAAATGTGTCTCTCGACTATGCATACTATGTCTATTGGACATATTTTACATTTTATATTGTATATAGTATTGTTGTGATTTGCTTGTCTTTCTTTTAGCACCAATGTGGGACAGGACCAGAATGTCAGTGTGCCATTGTACAAAGTATAATTGTGCAATGACAACAAACGTCAAAGTGATGACAGTCAAATGATTAAACAAAGGTATAATCAAGTTACAAAAACACACAAACACAATTAAAAATAATAACAATTAGCCACACACTGACTTAAACACAACTTGGGATTATAATAGCATGGCTGATTATCATGGGAACACTTTCATGTTTGGAGAAAGACTTGTAGATGTGGATTTGTTTTCATGTTGTGTGATGAATGCTAGAAATTTTGAACAAAGCCACAGTTTTTTGTTTTTTTGTTGGTGCTTTTGTTATAGAGTGAATTGACTGAACCATGAGATACACAAGGATGGTGGTGACTGGAAGGAGAACTTTCAAAGCTGGTGGCAAAAGTTATTCCATGATTTTACATTTTCTTACCTTGACTGCAGGTTTTGACGTCAGCATCCGTCAGCCCTCCTTCACTGGTTCAAGCCAGGTCACAGTGAGTCAGCTCTGAGAGATTAATGATCATGCTTCTCCTACACCAACCAATGCATTGATTTTTTTTGTAACAATATTTTCAATTTTTAAGGCTTTGGTCAAAAATACATTATTGATCTGTTTTCCTCTCATTGGCTGGTCTGTGATTGGCATTTCTGGGTCAAACCTGATGGTTTTTGTGGTCAGGACAATCAGACAGTCCAACTTAAGGTAGACACGGACCTTTTTCTATTTCTGTATCTAAATACCACAACACACACTGTAGATCATCACTTTGTTCGAATCACATTATTATTAATAATTGTCAATATAATTTACTGTACATTTTAACAGGTCTGTGTTATATGGATTCATTTAGAATAAATAGATATTTGCTGAACCAGGGGACAAAGCACTGTCACAAGAAGCTTCTACGTATAATAATATTAATAATATTAACCTCAAGGATGCTTTACAGAAGAGTAAAAATTAACAAACATATATTAATAAATAAAACATCTTAGGTTTGCAAAGTAGCATCTAAACAAAACACAAAACGTCTGGAATGTCCTTTAGACAGGCCCGAGCAAAGTAGAAATATGCACAACAGCACAAATACAGCTGTCAGGCTGTCAGGAGGGGTGATGGTTTGGGCTTGTTTTGCAGCCATAAGGCTTCGGTACCTTGCAGTCATTTAACTAAAGATGGACTCCAAAGATCCAAAGCGTTTTAGGGTGAAATGTGAGCATGGTTGAAAATATGTTACACAACCATCCCAATGATCCCAATCTAATAGAACGGCTGAAAAAAAGAAAGAAAAAAATTGTTACGACGGCCCAGTCAAAGCCCAGACCTCATCCCAGTAGAAATGCTGTGATGTGTAAGTGAATCCTCACAAACCTCAATGAACTGAAGTGTAAACGAGAAAATTCCTCCAGAACAATGTGAGAGACAAATAATACAATGATACTGAATCATCAAATTATTCATTAGTGAATTCAGATGATGTCATTCTTGGAGAGAGATGAGTTGCCAAATATGCATAAGGGGTGGTTTTAACGTACGTGGGTACACCACCAAAGTAATGTCTATATGTGAGAAACACTGGCCATGTAGAACAGTGCCATCTGCATAAACATGTACATTACAATTTTTCTTGGCTGAGGTAATGGCTTTTTGTGTGTGGAGTTCAAAAGAGGTCCAAGAATGGATCCTTGTTGAACACCTGTTTATCTGATTCCAGATAATCAATCAGTAACCATTTAATGGATTGTTCATCTAGTTTTTCCAGTATTATCTATTATCTGATGTATGCAAATGTATTTTTTTTAGAAAGGTCTTTGAAAAATTAGCCACATTTTTAACTATTGTCCAAGGCTTCAGTGATGTTAAGTACTGTTATACAGCTGCTTTTTTATACACACATAATCTACATCCTGACTACTCTGATTTCAGTTTATATGACCCCAGACACATGAGAATTTAAAAACTTTATGCATGTATAATTAAAAAAGACAGGAATTTTTCACCAGGCCCAATCCAAAAATATCTACTATATCATAAATAAAATAATACATGACTTAGCATTACCTCATAATTAAAATAAGTATAAGTAAAAAATAAGTAAAAATGCTTGTTGGCCTTATTTACTACTTGAACACATTAACAGAGTTTAAAGAAATACGATACGTTTGTCTTTCCTTTGATGCACAAAGTGAAGTGCGATGGCATTTGTGAGGCACAATGTACACACTCACGCAGACAGCTGGTGAAGAATCAGCCACACACCCACAATATGGACTGAGTCATAGAAACACAGGACCCAGAGGCCATTTTCACTTCTGCGTTTGTTTCTTCTCTGTCTTATCATGTTCAACAACTTGGACACAACTCCACTAACTGTCACTTCTATCAAGCCTGAGCCTAATCAGCTGCTGCTCCTATGATGAGATAACAAACTACTTAAAAATGATGACACATTCTTCGCGGATTTTCTTGATATATTTTACTGGTGTCCTTCAACAGCTGTTCTAATTCAGTACTTGAAACTTCACTTAATTTGCTTATTAGAATTTCTGCTTTGAACACAGTCCCAGGTTAAGACCTAATGAAAACAAGCTTCCCAAACAGAGCCTCCTTGTATTGGACCTAAACCAGAAAGTAAAAGCTGAATGCAAATGTAAGGCTTTTAGATTGGAGTGGCATCAGAGAAAAATCAATGGAGGTCATTTGAATTCAAACTAAGGCACCTTCATGACTGAAAAGTTTAGGGTGGGCCTATGCAATCTTTGGCGAAATGTTCCATTAAAAAAAAAAAAAAAAAAGACTATGAAGAGATGCAAATCCATCAAAAATAATCATAAAGTCCTGTACAGTAATCACAAGGAGATGAAATATCAAGATAGGGAGGAGAATTGACTGCCACTTGTTTCATAATCATTCTATGGACCAATAAACCTGCCCATTTCTGCCCTTCGGCCAATGAAGACAGGAAATAACCCTAAACTACTGTAATGTAGACAGTGAATATGCTGAGGAAAATTCCAAAAATTGCTGTAATAAACACTTGATGACACTTCATCAGAGTATGAGGTTGTATTTTATGATCAATACACACACATAGATGGCAACAATAACAACATCAAAGGCATCCACTTTTACTTCAAACTTTTTTATTACAAAATATAAATGGCAAAAAGCTTTGTTTTTTTTTTCATTTGCTAAAACAAAGAGACTGGTGTCAGACATGAATGTTACAGTAAAATTAAGCATTTTTTTTTCCTTTTTCTTTTTCTTTTTTGTAGGTTACCATGCTACAGTAGATACAGTACAGGTGATAGTGCTCCCGCTCAAAGAAAAATGACAGAAAGGGGGGAAATTAATGTAAAAGGTAATAGCCATCTGTCTATTGAGCTTGATCAAGAGACAAAGTGATGATATACAAACGAGTTGGGCCGACAGAAAAAAGTTTGAAAATTTGTCCTCTGGTTCTCAACAGTGACAGAAATTTAACTTTGGGCAAGCAGATACAATTTCTACAACTCTGTACAAACATGTAGTTTGCTTAAATTAATCTAAATTAATCTGAATGTGCATTTGTATTACTTTATACTTAACTAAATATTAATAAATACATATTTTTAACATTTGTGGCTGCTGGCAAACATAAACTCTTTCTTTTAATCTGTCACATCTACAGCATTCAAAGGTCAAACTAAAGCACTTCTCAGTGGGTTCATAGATTTCCAGGTCAGCTTAGTCTTTCTGAAAACATTAAGCTTACAACACATACACACAAACTGCTTAAACAACTTATTTTAGACATAAATTCATAAAGAAGTGTTGATTTCCAAGTCAAACCACATCCATTACTTCAAAGAGTGAAAACGACTTGATATCCAAGGGTTTTCCCTTTTTGCCACGAGTCCACCACAAGTCCAGAGATTAAGAGGATTGTGTGTGTTTGAAATGAGCGGGGTTCTGAGAGGTCCTTTTCCATATCTTCCAACAATGTCTTTAAATAACATTTAAAACATTTTACATTTTAATGACAGCTGCTGTGATGCGTAAAATGGCACCAAATGTGCGTAAAATGATGTGGAGAGGAAGGCAGGCGCACGAACAGAAACTAATGTCAGAGGTCTGGAATATTGATACAGCTTCTGGGCTCTGTTAAGGAGGCATTTTCAAAAAGAAGCAGAGATTTACTTCCCCACCTCGTCGAGCACTTTGCGGTTGAGCTGAGCCTGCTCTCTCTGGCTCTCCATCTTGGCCATTTGGATCATATTCCTCAGCAGGTGGAAGGTCAGGTCGATGGAGAGCGGCGGCTCTTCGCTGCGTTTCAGCAGCTGCGCCGCGGTCCTCATAGCCGCTTCCTCCGCCTCCTCGCTGTCTTCTTCTGGCGGGAGCAGGTGGAGACGATCCGGGTTCCTCCTCTGGAGAATCCTCATGATGTTTTCGCCCAGTAGATCGGAGGCGGCGTTGTCCCCGGCGGCAGCCGCTCTGAGGAGCACCTCGTCCAGTTGCTGCGTTTGAAGGCGACCGCTGCCATTCATCCAGCCAGGGAAGGTGCGCGGTCTGCCGGCGGCTGGACGGAGGTGTGATGACAGGAGGACCGAGGAGAGCAGCAGGAGAAGGGAGACTGGCTTCATGTCCTGCAAGAAAATGAAACATTTAAGATGACATTCAGGTTTAAAAGTACGTTTCATAGTGTATCTTGGAAATGTTGTGTTTTATTTACATTCTCTCTGAGCTAAGCGTGACATTCATACACTTTTAAAACTTTAAAGTTTGGTTTGGGTCGTGATTCGGCAGATGTAAAGTCTCATGTTCGCTCCAAAGGCAAAATAAATGTTATCTGTCAATCTGATGGAAAACCTAAATCTTCTAGAACATTTACTTGAACTGGAATTAAAATTACAAAAGAATATTTAATGGCAACATTTTCTTTTGTAGCAAAAGATTGTTCAAGCTAAAGCGCATAAGATGACGAGCACCTCACTGCGCGGTTATTAAAAAGTTTAAATGATGAACAAAACTTTAGACTGAATGAAAGAACTACTGTTCTTACTTTACTGTCTCCAGATGCTGCAGCTGGACTTTGCGGTCGGCCGGTGAGATTCAGCAGAGTCTGAAAAGTCCCTGTGAGCGGAGACTAGAGGGGACCGGAGGGTTTTATACGTCCTGCCCGCTCCTTTGACGTCAATGTGAGCACAGATAGCGCATTGGAAACCGGACAACTATCGAGACGCAAAGCACAGAAGTCCCGAGGGACAGCTGGGGAAGCTGTGATGGACGGCGAATAAAGGACGTGATTTTTTTTTTTACAGCTTCATTTCTTTTTCATCCTTGGTGTGTCATCAAGTTTGATGAGGTAAACTCACAGGGGTACAGGAGGAAGGTGCCAATAGGTGTGGGATTTCTGGGGCGATTCAGGAACCTGCCCAACTTTTTATTCTTATATTATCAGAATTATTTTGTTGTGCGTGATTGTTTTTTCTTTGCAACCCGCACTGCCTTAAATTCTCTCTTAAATATGAATAATCTGAATAATAATAATATGAATCAAAATCTGTGAAGAGCCTGTCTCCCTGCACTGCATTGCTAAAGGGCTATTTCACTTTCAGAAGTTCAAATGAAAGAATTAGAGGTGAATTAGAGGCAGAAACTAAGCGCTGAAGTGATGCAAGAAGATGTAAAAGACAATAAATCAGCATTAATTCAGCTCACATTCACCTGCCTGAAGTTAAAACTTTATTTTTCACCAGGCTGTGCTCTAAAGCAAAGTATTGCTTTGGCCAAATGAGACAAAGAAATGACTTTTAAATATTAAATAGAAGCTGTGAACATGAAAAACGTCTTTAAACTGCAGGCATGTCATGTGCCTGCCTGCTTCAAGTCCTCCACCATAATCCCTGTCCCCAAGAAACCTAGGATCACTGGACTAAATGACTACAGACCCGTGGCTCTGACATCTGTGGTCATGAAGTCTTTTGAGCGCCTAGTTCTCTCCCATCTCAGGACCCTCACGGCCCCCCTCCTGGACCCCCTGCAGTTTGCATATAGAGCCAACAGGTCTGTAGACGACGCCATCAACATGGCCCTACACTTCATCCTGCAGCATCTGGACTCCCCAGGAACCTACGCCAGGATCCTGTTTGTGGACTTCAGCTCTGCCTTCAACACCATCCTTCCAGACCATCTCCGAGACAAGCTTTCCCAGATGAATGTGCCTGATCCCATCTGCCGGTGGATCACTGACTTCCTGACGGACAGGAAGCAGCACGTGAGGCTGGGAAAGAATGTCTCGGACTCCCGGACCATCAGCACCGGCTCCCCTCAGGGCTGTGTTCTTTCTCCTCTGCTCTTCTCCCTGTACACCAACTGCTGCACCTCCACCCACCAGTCTGTCAAGCTAATCAAGTTTGCAGATGACACCACCGTTATTGGACTCATCTCGGACGGGGACGAGTCTGCCTACAGGAGAGAGGTTGAACGTCTGGTGTCCTGGTGCAGCCACAACAACCTGGTGCTGAATGCCCAGAAGACAGTGGAGATTATTGTGGACTTCAGGAAGCACACAGCCCCACTCCCCCCCATCATCCTGACTGACACCCCCATCACCTCTGTGGACTCATTCCGCTTCCTGGGTACCACCATCACCCAGGACCTGAAGTGGGAGCCCACCATCACCTCCGTCATCAAGAAAGCCCAGCAGAGGATGTACTTCCTGAGGCAGCTGAAGAAATTCAACCTGCCAACACGGACGATGATGCAGTTCTACACTGCAATCATCGAGTCCATCCTCACCTCCTCCATCACCGTGTGGTACGCTGGAGCCACTATCAGGGACAAACAGAGACTGCAGCGTGTTGTGCGCTCTGCTGAGAAGGTGATTGGCTGCAGACTCCCATCTCTGCAGGACCTGTACACCTCCAGGACACTGCGGCGTGCAGCTCGGATCTCAGCTGACCCTTCTCACCCTGGACACAGTCTGTTTGACCTGCTCCCCTCAGGCAGGAGGCTCCGGTCCATTCGCACCAGAACCTCTCGCCATAAGAACAGTTTCTTCCCCTCTGCTGTTGGACACATGAACAATAACCACATGATTGTCCCCGCCACTAACACATGACCCTACGCTGTGTTCACTGCATGATTCCATGTTTGGCACTGATCACCACCTGCACTCATGTATATATCTTTCAACGTAGCACTCTTAATTCTTATCCCTACTTTTATTTTTTTCCATGTCTATTTAAGTGCTATTTATGACACTATGTTTGCACTGAAGCACCGCAGCAATTTCCTAATGTTGTAAACCTGCTCAACATTTGGCAATAAACCCCATTCTGATTCTGATTCTGATTCTAAAGTCGGACTGAATGGGTGAGGGAGCTGTCTATGGTGCTGAACCTTCACGGGATTATTAGTAAAAGCTCACTTTTTATACCAGTCAAACCAGAATATAAAGAAATCCATAGTACATGTTATTTACTCTGAGTGAGTCACAGAGCTGCATAGTTAAATATTATGAATCACGTAAATAGGGGACAAAAGTAAATAAGGCCAAACACAAGTTTACATCCTCAAGTTCAACTTTTCCTTTTACAGACCTGAAACATTTCCCAGACTCACACTTAGCTATTCTTAATACACTGCACATTACATAAAGGTGGTCTGGCATAATCACAACAAAGTTTTCTTCTTTTAAAACACTTCAAATACTTGGGGTTGTTAGCTCTGTGTGCACTTGCTGTTCCCTTCTTTTTTAAAGAGGGAGATTATTTTTAAAGGAGCAGCAATTGTATTTCCTGTATTTGCATTTCCTCTGATTCATTAAACAACTCAGTTGTTTGACTCAATTCACTGTGAGCTAAACAAACCGACTTCTATGGTGTTAAATCATGATAGTAGATGAAATTAAAGAAGAAACTTAAAGAAGTCTAGTTTCTTTTCTTTCTAATCTCCTTAGATTACCTATAACATACACAGACAGAGATGAAATGTACTCCCTAAATGTTATCTTTGGGTTCTACAAATTTAGACAATAAGTTATAATATGGGAATCAAAAGAGCATTTTTGTGCTTTGACACACAACAATGCCTGCTAGCAACAGCCTGTAGAACAGTTTGATAAAGAAAATTTGTAAATATCATCTTTCATATGAAACTGTTGCTGTTTTCACTTTTTCTTCAGGACAAACATGAAAATGAGGAGAAAACGACTTCTTTCAAACACTTTGAGGTCACAAATTATGTAAATCCACACAAATTATGAGCCAACATCAGTAACTTCAAATTACAGATCAGATCTCATTTTGATCACAGATGTCAGCCCCATCACACACTGTTTTCAGGTTGCGCTGCTAAAAAGCCTACACACTGTATCTTCGTTTAATTACTGGGCCTTAATTCTCAAACACAGCGAGCCTGGGAGATGAATTAAAAAAATGAAATCCAGCTTTCTGGGGAGAGGCTCATTTCCCTCAGGCAGGCGGTGGGGATATTTGGCAGATTTTCAATCGATTCGTCAGACGTTTTCCGCTTGTTTTTCCCTGATATGGACCATGAGTGTGTGCGTTTGTGTGTGTGGGGGGGGGAACAAAAAAAAAGAAAATTTGTGCAGTTAATTTGGTTGGCAGCCCAGCTCAGCAGCCTCCACATCTCCCTCCAAACAAACAACCCCCACCCCATCCAAAGCAAAGTTAGCGAGGTCAAACACACCACAGACTCATAAACTCAACTCGTGTAAAACTTTATTAGCTCTTACACCAGACGTGACCTTTAATTATCAAAAATGTGCCCATTATGGATAAAGCGATTCTTCATATCCTGAAAAAGGGGAACGCAGCACTGACATGATCCTGGGTTATGTTGCGGATTAGTGGTGACTCTTCAGCAGCTACAGAACAAATGTGACGCTGACTGTTAAAGGAACAGTTTGACGTCTGAGTAAATATGACTGTCCTCGCACAGAGAAGACTGATCTCACTCGTGCTTTTATGACACGTTATGTTAGTGTTGCATTAATGTATTTGCACTTGCATAGCAGTTTTCTCTCCTTACTGAACACTCAGAATGCTTTAGACTAGAGGAAACAAACTCCCGTTTATACAATGGTTTATTCTGTTCACTTTATTTTAAATGCTTTCTTGGGGTGAGGCAGCAGCAGTGTGAACCACTGGACCACAGTGATAACCAACCCAATAAAAGACTGGAAACAGGAGTAAACAGCTGCCTTGCTAACAACCACGATTTTAAAGCAAGTATGTAAATCTGAGTATAAATGTCTGACAACAACTGTCCAGTTGACCGTTTTCTGTTTCCAGCCTTTAAAATAGGATAAGCTTGGTGGTTGCAGACACCAGAGACGTATTGAGCTTGTATCATTCAACTCTCTGCAAACTATTCCTTTACCATTATGTTAAATAAGATAAGGAACAAGGCTCTTTCTTTACATAGCCATGATGTTAGATTAGGTACTTTAACCACAGGAACCTCGACCAACAAAATAAACTCAAAGCAGATAAGAGTTGGTGTAATCTGAGTGAAGACAAACTGTGGCATCTTGTCCATTTATATCAGCTTTTTCCTGAGATCTGTCAAATGTAGAAGAAAAGTAGAGACAGCTGACACAACCTCACCTGCTTGCAAACTTCACAGAGGAAAGGAGACAGTCTGAAGATGTCAAATCTGCTGCAACACTTCTCGAATGTAGAAAAACGTCACTACTCTTTCTTTCTTTTAAAAAAAAATCAAAGGCCCCAAGCCAAATGAATTTAATCCAGTAATGCAGCTTTGTAAATGCTGCAGGAGGTTTGACCTCTTCATCTGTCAAATTAGGGGGAAATGAAGTAAAAGATGAGGCAGGTTTAGACAAAGCAAAAAAACACAACTATGTAAACTAAAATCACATTATTAGAAACTCTGGAATGCACTTAAAATATCTGACTAGAAGTCCATTATAGAAAAAAACCAACACATTACAAAAACAATGATGTCAATACACTAAAGAGATTAGAAAAGTTTCCTTTGTGAGCAATAGGTGTTAATGTATGAGTGTGTATGTGTGGATACACTGCAGCACCACCGCCAAATCCCATTTCCATAAATAAGAAACTTTCACAGACATTTCTGCAAATGCAAGTTTGACTTTCAAGTGTGAATTTGTCACTCGGAGTAGACGAGCCGTTTCTCCCGACCTTTACGCGTGACTCAGTCACAGCTTTACACATTGGAAATACCAGCAGACTAAGTAGCCTAAAGTAAGTTACGCCCATGTCACACACACTACGAATGAGTGCAAAGTAATCATCAGCGAGAACGACACAGGCTGGACTTGTGAGCGTCCTTCACATCTTATTGGCCTTCCAGGTCAGGTAGGAGTTCCAAGCAACAGCAACGACCTGGACGACAGCCAGCCTGCAAGGAGGACGAAATCTGATGTGTCTGGTTTGGATGCAAGTCGGAGAGTTTCATAAAGACGGAAATAAAGGCTTTCTGAGACAATTAAAGTTGGTTTCATGTGACATTTTCACAAGTGAAACAAATGATGTCTTATTTAGACGCAGAAGTAGTAAAACTACAACTTCAAAACATGTTTTCAGGTTTAAAATAATCCACTAAGATCAGACAGAGTATGTATCCTAAAAGTGCAGAAATGACTGTGTTAAAGCAGTCGAAATGTAAAAATAAAACCCTTAAGATTTGACTCTGTACACAAGCTTCTTCTGCTCTCACTAACCTTCAAATATGATCAGAGCTCACTGCCTGCATGCTAATGAAGCCATCAAACTCTCACCTGTGGTGCAGAGGGATGAAGTAGAAGTTGGCAATCTGGACTGGAGGCCAAAGCTGAAACAACCAGGACACATTCAACTGATCAGTGAAACATATTCTGAAGAGATAAAGAGAGATATTACACTGAACACTTACATAGTAATTAGAGATCAGGGCATCTGTGTAGTCCTGTGAACACAGAAAGAGAAATATTATCATGTCGGTACCATCTGAAATTACTTTAATGAAAAACATTCATGCTAAACTCAATTTATTACGAAAACAATAGAAAGGAAATGGTTATTTTGCTGCTTTCTTTTTCAGGTTCTCGTATCGTCTTCTGTTATAATCAGAGCATCACGCTCCTCTCCACTCCTCTAAAACCCCAAATAAACAAACATGGTCCTGACAAAAGTTCAACATGAGGTTTCAAATGTGAAGTTATTGTGTTAAATTAAGCAACTCTAAAACATAATTTACTATCTAAGAAAGAAGAACTATTTCTTTATTAGCTAGCTCTTCATGTGGAAATCAGAGGACGTCCAGAAGAAATGTGACACTGTCCCGTGAGCCTGTAAGAGAAACTCTGTTACAGATTCTAAACATACTTTCTTTTAATAAAAAGTAAACTGACTCAACATCAAAACAATCCCATTAAAGATGTGATTTGGTCCACAGTTAGCAGCACAGATTGTTTTACATAATTGAACAAAGATCTGTTTGTTTCTTTGTTCCTTCATCAAGCTCCTGTTCATGGATGAATATTTTATTTCACATTCACTGCCACAGATCCAAGCTTCTGGCCCCTGAGATCATCAGTTAGATCGTGGATGAACGAGTGTCAGAAGACTTCCTGTCCACCTTCCACTGCAGACACTGAGAGTACATTAATTCATGAAAGCTGCACTCCTCTCCCTCAGCCTACTAAAAAAAAAAAAAAGACAAAAATCTTAAGAGGAAACTTTTAGTTGTATTTAAAAGACAGAAGTAAAGTGTTTCTCCACTCAAACATGACGGACAAACTCGTGACCTCCTGCTTAGGTACGAGGTTCAGCCCTGCAGCGTTTTCCATCAGAACAGTTGAAGCTGCCGGTGGGGGAGGAAGTGAGGAATGCTGATGTGCTCAAACTACAGCTGGTGAGTAGTTTCTGTCCAAACGGAAGGTAAACTGTATGCATGAACACCTTCATCAGCCACACATAAACACACTTTATTTCACTCATTTTGTTAAAACAAGAAAAATGTATTTACATTGTTACAATAAGTAAATAAATATGACGTGTTAATATATTGCTATATTGAAACTTCAGAGTAAAGGTTATTTAACATAGTTTCCTTCTGCAGTGAAACAAAGAGCTTCACTTATTTATTTGACACAACATTTATCCACCTGTGTCTGCAAGTCGATTACAGGCTGTGCTGTCAGCACGCTGTCTGATCTATGAAATAAAGCATGCTGCCCTCCTCCACCATCGCCATTCATTGAAGTTAATCTGAAATTTATACAAGTTAAAGTTGGATTCGTGCAAGCGTTCATGTAGCCACTGCAGCATATTTACAGGTAGGCCCACATTTTTTTGGACACTGACACAATTGGCTGTAACTCCTCTATATTTAATCAAATGTCTGCTTTTAAAGCCCTCATTCATCAGATAACCCTAAATTCAATATACTCTAAAACCCTGACAATACTTTTACAGACCTAACTGGATATTACAGACGATTTGTGTCTGAAGTCTGCGTGTATTGTCTTAAAGCCCTTTGAATCATTGCTCTGACGTTAATGTGACAAAAATGATGCTGACAATATACCTAAACTTGCACATACCATTTAAAGAAAAAAGAAAAGGCTTCTTTTATTTGTTCCCTTATTTGACGTGGTAGAGCTCAGCAAAAAGATTATGAATTATACTTAAAGAAATGTTTTGGCGTGAGTGCGTCGTGTAGTTTAATCATGTTGTTATGCTGGCGATGCAACCTGAAGGTAGAAATCAGGTGTTTGTTCTTAATAAGCAACTTTCTCTCTCAAACACACGATATTACAAAACACACACACCGAGAAAAAAACCCAACCTGTCTACTTAAAGGTCACCCTGACATCTCCTGGCATATAAAACCAACAAGCCAATGTTCCAGCTATAATATTTTTCTGCCTTTTTTCCAGGGTGAAAACAGTGTTTTAATTACGGTCAAACAAGCTAGTTTGCCACCTGGGGTGAAATTACGTCAATGTCTTTACCCATACATGACGGGACCTTTCTTACCTCTTCTAGGAGCTTTGTAGGATGCAATAAATATGAAGTTTTGTTGTAAAACTTTAGTGAAATACTAAACCCCAAATTCAGCTAAATTATTCATTAAAAATGATCTAATAAGATTGTCTAAACATTCAAGTTTTAGGATCCAGGTCTTCTCAGGGCAGCACGTGGAAGCTAGATTTGTGTTTGCACTTTGCACACTGTACTGTATATGCAACATCTAACACAGGTCACACTTTTCTGCTCTTCTTGTCTTTACACTGTACAGAACATTATGAATGTTCAGACTCTGATCAGTTACACAGCACAGCATGTGGTCTGACCCTGACATCGTGGAGTTGATCTTGGAAGAGAATGACGGCAAACGGAACAACATGCTTCAAAACCCCAACCTGCCAAGTGCCTCGAAAAACTGTGCAGTGATAAAGTTGTGATGTTTGAAAAACAGAGCCTCACACTTCTCACCTGTTTTTCTCACTTTTTCTCCAGCGTACTGTGTTTTATTTTTGAGTAATGACCAAGACTCTGACCAAACAGTTGCAGGTAAAAAGCAGAACAGGTAAACAAGAGAGGCAAAGCTGCGACTGGAACTCTGTCCAGATTTATCAATCACAGCGGCTGTTTGGTCAGAGGCTCCATTCATTTTCATCTCACATTTCCTCAGTGCCAGACCCCGTTGTAACGAGCGCATTTGTCATTTATTTTCTGTCCTTTGTGACATTTACCGGGTTGGCCTTTCAGGTCTGCGCCTCTCCTTTTGTAAATAATTGATGGTGATCAGCAGCATGTTGGGAAAGCAAGGCGGCGACGGGCGTTTGAGCAGCTGGCACAAGATGACAGTTAGCTCTGACCTGGCATACAAACACACACTCGCACACGTATATATGAAGGTATGAGTCACACTGGTTATTTCCACACTCCCTCCCTCCCTCTCTCTCTCGCCTCTTCCTCCATCACAGGAAATAGTTTCCAATAATAATGAGAGGTGAGTGTTGGAGGTCAGATACTGTAGCTACGATGAAAACCAAACTTCCTCTCTGTGTACTGTCGTTTACCTGAGCTGTGTGCGTGCAGGAAGCTTACTGCTCTCTGACCAGTTTGTTCGTCTCAGGTTTAGTTTTAGTGCTTAAAAAGGTCAAATTCATGCCACACAATGACGACTGTAAAACTCTACACACGAAGAACAAAGAAAGGAGGGTTCGACGAAGACTTTGCATCTGAAATCTGAATCATAGATTCTTTTTTCTATGTATTTAAATGCAATTTTAGGGTAACACAAAGTAATTTATCTGTGCAATTCAAACTGATACCTTTCAGGCTTTGGATAAACCTGTTTTTACGTGACGATGTAACATTTATAAATAAAAAATGAGCTGAAGACACATCAGGTCAAACTCTAACCTTTTACCTCAAGTGGAGTTTTTCAAATTGATCAACGTCACCTGGAAGATTTTCCACATCACTACAATACTGATGGACTCATTCAACACAGGGTTAAAGGTGACCATTAAAAATGGTCAGAAAAATGTCAAGCAACTGTACCAACCCCCAGTTTATTGCCCTAACTGCTACCAAGCTTCTTTTTGAGGCTCATTAACGCCCTTTTTCAGACTTACACTTCACAAGGGTCAAAGGGTGAGAGACACATGACACAGAGTTATTTCTAGTGTTTTGCATGTTATTTCCCATTTTACACTGGATTGTTTTTCCGCTGGGTAATGATGTTGGGAATGTCAGGGTACTGAAATAAAACTCACTCACCCTCCTGAGCTTGGTGACGTTCTCCTCGACTGTCAGTCCATTCAGCGCGCCAGAGATGCAGAGGAAGGCTCCCAGAAAGCACGGCGCAAAACACAGCTGTAAGGAAACAAACCAACAAAACAAGAAGAAGAATCATAAGTTAATCATAAGTGTAACTGCTGTGGCCTAAATCAGCAGATTTCAGGTCAGTTTTATTTAAAAAGCTCCCCTCTGGCAGTGTGACATCAACCTAAACTGAGCAGTAAACGTGCAACCTAAAAACAGAACATGACTTTTGATTATGAGAAATTGGGTGATAAATATCTAATTAATCTACTTGTGACAAAACATTTTCCTGCAGCACATCTGGAAAAGGAAGTCTTTAAAGAAACATCATGGAGGATGAAATCTTTCCTTCGCTGTCATTCTTCTTTTTGTCTTACTTTCTTGATGTTTCATTTCCTTCGATTGGATTTTTTTTCCGAGGATCTTGGGATGCTTAGCTGCTACTCCATAGAAGCTGATGGAGTCCAGAAACAAAGTAACAAACTGAGTCTATAACTAAGTAATAAAATACATACCAGTGATAATCTAAGAAATCTGAAAGACTGAGGTTAAACTGTTCCTAGTATGAATCTTACATGAACAGTCACTCGACGCTACAGCTGCATCACCTTAAATCTTTCAAGTGCTGCTGTTTGTTATGCACACTGAGGTGAAGTGAGCAGCGCTGACAGTGCGACTGGATCACTATTCAAGCGTGCAAGTGAACCCTTTGCTCCAGTAAATATTTTATTCAGTAACAAGCAGATACTGCTTTTTTTTTTTTTTTTTAACATTGTGCTCTGCTGCAGTTTCACTGAAACACAGCAGGGGGCAGCATGAAGCTACCAAAAATGACTCGTTTTTAGACATTTACAGAAAAGTTGCATTCCAAGTTTATGCTATATAATTTTATTGATATGTTTGTGTTCCTTAATCTAAAGTTAATGATTCATTCAGAAAGCATGAGGTACAGATTATAGTTATGTGCAACTAGTCGACTGAACATTTAAACGTTGCAGCTTTTGCTACTCAATGCCAAAAATGATAGTCAGTTATATTCAGCAATATTCTTATTCTATTAAATTACGACAGGAATTCCTGGTTCAAAGTTGTTCTACCACCATCGGCCACTCCCTGGGGCTGAACCCTGTTTCCTCTCTTTCTATGAATGAAGCAGTAAATAAACAGAGGCTTAAACTAAAAAGATGACAGCTGTTCTGCAGCACTTATAAATCAATCAATGCAAACTAACTGTATATCAAGCTTTGTCAGAATAAACTGGAATATAACTAAGCAACCGAAGTCAGATGTAGTCAAACTGCACCTGCAACTCTTAACTAATCTGACATCACATGTGTTTGAAACATTATACAAAGTAAACAACATTTCAAGTATGTTCTGCTTTAGATAGTTTCTTAGGTTTTTCTATCAATTAGGCTATTAAATCTTTTTTTTGGCTGTCTCATTTAAACAACTAAATGAGCAACTACAAAATACCAGTGCTACCACTCAGCACCCTAGTAGATACACCTAAGGTATTAATTTGAAAATCCTCTGTGACTTCCTTCTTGAGTTATCGCATTCACAAACGTGGATGTCCGCACCGCCCGCTCACCCTGTAGATGACAATGATACCCCACCAACCTACAGCTGAGGGGCAAAAACTGGAGCTCTGTTGCATAACTCAGCCTCTCCACTCAAAAGCTTCACAAAAAGGGAAAACAGTCTGCTAACAAGAGTTTCCTCCCATCAGGACAACAAAGACTCATCTGTCAGTCAAAACGATCTCAGCAGTCAGGCTTCATCCACTCTGTTTGCCACAACTAACAAGCTCAGTGCGAGTGGCAAATACACACTTACACACAGAGAGCTGTTTTTATTGCTGAGCTGGTGTTCGGTTTGCTTTGCTGAGAAGAAGAAGAGGAAGAAGAAGAAGACGACCATTAAGGGTCCTTAAGATGCTCATCTCACCTGGTCGACCAGCATTTTCTTCATGGCAGCGCTTTTGGTTCCTCCAACAACCAGTCGGTCCAAAACCTTGTACCAGCTGCCGATGACAGGGCCCTTTATTGCAACAGAAATAAAATTACTCTTGAAATCCCCCACTTAATTCTCTTCTAATATCTTTAACTGCAATGGAAGCAGAAGACCGATGATGGATTTCATGAAAAATAAAAACATCAAATCTTTGCTTTTTGGTTTGTGCATTAAATACTCAGCCATTTATTCACAATGAACTCACAAAATGAACCAAAGTTAACAACTTGCTATGTGAACTATACAAACCTTTGTGTTTAATTGCAATTTTCTGTAAATGTGTGTCCTTCACAAATCAACACAGGTCCACAAGAGAGAAACTGACACTGACATGGAGTTTATTCAAAATCAGTCAAAATTTAACAATATTTCTACAAGGTGCAATCACAAAGTTCTAAATTGCTGCTGATAAAATTAAAAAACATGACCTGGCTTAGATTTGGGTTCTCTCCTCAGACTGCTGACAGCTCAGCTGCTGTTTTCAGATCACTCCTCCTCAAAGTCACATTGTTGTGTCCATAAAACTACAGAGTACTTCTTGAAATCAAATTCTCCAGCTTTTATAACACCACTGTGGGCTGTGATCCTCGTTGGCCAGATCAAGGAAAGTATTTATTAACAAACCCATCATACTTGCTAGTTTTGGCCCACTGCAACTCCTTCCTGTTCCCAAAATAAAAGTTACAAAGATGGACTGACATAGTGGGGAACCAAGGAAAGTATAAGACTCCAGCTGAACACCAAACAAAAAACAGATGTCCAGAGGTGCAAAAAAAGATGATGTTGAAGATGAGACTGGCTAAAAATCAAGTATTTTTTGTTTGTTTGGGGGTTTTTTTATGTGCCGAGTCCTGTAACTCTGTGTTTGCATCTTGCAGAAGATGCACAAGTAACAACAGAACAGGGAATTCTTCTCCACTACCAAAAAATACAAAACTTAGGCCATAAAGGTACAAAAATAGTGTTTTATCAAATTTTTACATTAAAAGTTTTACATTTTAAATTAATGTCCAATTTTAAAAACATTTTCCAAAAGAACTCAGCAGCTTTCTGTCAACAGCTTCCCTCCTTAAACGGAAGCACGAGCAGGCTGGCTGAAGATAAACCGAATTCAACCAACAAATGGATGCATTATTTATGTGAAGGAGAACGATACATGATGCATGAATATAGGTGCCAATAAACATGTGTCTCAAGTCCTGTGTGTGCTGAATAGCCACCCTCCAGACAAGACTAAATATCTATACATCTTGCGTGTATATTTTTGTACGATGGAGGAGCTTCAGATAATTACGGAAACATAAATAAACTTTGCCTTCGTCACAGCGACGTCAGAAAGAAATGAGCTACTTGGAGGGCGAATTGTGCAGCTGTCACAGTTAGTGAAATACTGATGAATTAAACATACAAAGACATGAATGAGTGGTATACAACAAGTAACACAGATCAGACAAGTACATCATGAACACACACACTTAAAGTCATTAATTACAGATGCACAAACAAGCAGGAATCTTTTTTTTTCCATGAACACAATAATTTTCCTTTATATTAACTTCCTCAATTTAAACAATTAACCAGACAGTAAAAACCTGTGGCAACATTTCTTCTTCCAGGGAGCCACACTGACATGGATCGAATCAACGAAAACACATCACGCAGTTTAAGTTAAACTCTAAATTTGCACAGCACAGTGTTGTACAGTGTGTTATCTGCACAGTAGAAGGCCTGCCTCTGTATGTTTAAAACTTTGTTTTAAAATGTTGACTTTGTTTTACAAAGGTGCTCATTTGGTGTCCTCTGAGGTGGCAAAATAAATCTTACAGAAAACCTTCCATATTGTAAATCCCCTACTGCATTATATCATATATAACTAGTTAGCACTATGTAGCATAACACACAATTTCGGGACACAGCATTTGGGAATGACTGCTGTGAGTAACTGTGGTTGTCTATAATAAAGAAGCATGATTCAGTGGTTGAGTTTGGGAACGTTTCTGTATGAAATGACTTGGAAGTGTCAGCATAGCGACCACAATAACAAATGTATGAATTTTCCAAATCCTTTGTTTCCCTTTAGCAGAGGACACACTGAACCATCATTTATAAAAGAAAAGGAGATAATGCCTCCCATGATAACAAATTTTAAACACATTTGATTCTATGATGCCGTTTTTATGTCTTGGTGAGCACTAATTACTGTTTTAAATGCTTAACATAATGACCCGGGTATGCACCGACAGGCATCACAAAAATGGCTGCTGAGAGGCTAGACTTGCTTTCATATGAACTAAAATATTATTCTATTTCACCATGATTCACACAGTTTCTCTAGATCTAAAAAAAAATCAAGCATGTAACACCTTTTTAACAAAATAAAATCAAAAGTATTTAGAAAATTTTAAAAAGTAAATGAACTGAGAGTCAGAAGGATACTTACCACAAAGAAGAAACCAATACTCATCATCTTAGCTGTCCTCTGCACGTTGTGGTTAGCCAATCCTCTCCTCTCGATCAGCTGCTGGGAGATGACATCACCGACACCTACTAAAGACCCTGGAGGTCAAACAGAGTTGATACTGCATCTCAGTCCCCTGAGCACAATCTTCTACAGATATGATCCGTGCAGACATGTTACTGTTCCTGCAGTGAGAATCTGATTAGGCAGCACTCTTGTAATTACTACATAATAACCACAAATATGCCAAAAAATGTATTCAAAGAATCAACTTTACTGTTAATATTGAAAATAATGTGTTAAAATACTTTATAAGCCTTCCAAAATTAACAAAAGCTCCCAACCAAATGTGAACTACTAAAAAAATCTGCATTGTCTTAAAGAGAGATCAGCTGAAGTCAAACTCGACCTGGAAAAAAGGAAAAGTTTCTTGAGATCAAATTTTAACACAACTTGTGATAAAATGCTGCCACCCAGTGGTGAAAGTTTAAGTGACATTTTGCAGTGGGCGTTTACAAAAAGTATCTTTAAATGCAACAAAACAGTCCAAAAGTACAAACTCCCATCCGAGTTCAACTTGGCGATGGTCACGCAATGTGTCCCTCAAACAGACTCAGTTGTTTTTCTTCTCTGTAATTTATCTTATTTATACGAACAAATGAGATTTCATCACCGAGCTCTTGTCTTCATTTGTTTCACACTGTTTATTAGCAGGCATTAAAGGGTTGTCACCAACAAGCCACCATTAACTCATCATCATTGTGTTTTTACTTTGAACTTGGCACCATCCATGAATTTCCTGAGTCACTGCTAATTTTTTATTTATAAACCAATTTTAGACAAACAATCCTGCTTAACACTGCAGAGATTTCACAGAGGTCCTCTTCAAGTCTTCTGTTTGTTTCTAACAAAAATCCTTTAAAAAAAATAATAAATTGGTCCAGCAACTCATTTAAAGGCCTTAATATCTCCAGCTTGAGTCAGGACCTCAGTAAGCTCTGTGGTAAATTACTCCACTTATTAGCTTTTCACTTTATTATAGTGGGCAGCTAAAACTTCTTGGGTTTGGTACAGACATGTCACCTCTCATCCATGAAGCTTCTTCAGTTCTAAAGAAAAATGGTGGAGAATCCTAAACATTTAAGTCCTAGTGAAAGTTGTGCCCCTTGGAGGCAGCCCCGACGGTCGTTGACCAACTACTGATTTATGCTTCAGCAGGAAATCTACACCACAGTTATGTAATCACAGTAAACCCCTCTGAACCCCTGTGCTGTAACCTGACGTGCACCTACCTGCAGATGTAACTACATGTTAGGTCGATGCTGGCTGTTCAGCTCCATTGATTAGGAATAATAATCATAGTATCAGTATAAATACAATTGTCAGCTGATTAGACGTCAGCTGGACGTAATGGAATAATAATAAGATAAACTAAATTCATGTGTCATAACATGTAGTTATAACAAAAACAATTTAAAAACAGACCAACTGCTCAGAAATTCATGATGTGTCAACACTAACCTCAAATCTTTCAATAAATTTGGGTTGGTTTTTTTTCCCCTTTCTTTTTTTGTAGGAAACTGAATGCAAACTGAAATTAAAAACTTTGAAAATGCATGAAGACTGTCAATAGGGAAACTGATTTTTCTTTTTTTAAATTCCTCAGAGAGGCTCCTTTTAGCTGCTCTAGCTGCAAGGTCAAACCTCTGCCTCTATCTAGTGGCGACTAAATAGTACTGCAAACAGTACTTTAAAACTACAGCCTTCTGAAAAAAGTAAAGGGTTAATGCAACACTAACTGCTTAGGTTAGATCATTTACATCTGAAACTTGCTCCAATGTGTGAATCCACCAGAGCTCTAAAAGCCATTTTCAACGCTATGAAATCCAAAAGTGCTACACAACAGTTACAGAAATATTTTTGGTCTAATACCTGCATCATATTAAACTCATCAGCATGCTTTAGCTCTCTGTATCACGTTTTAGACATTTTGGGCAAACAGAGTTCAATTCAAATGTTTTTGTGTGTGTGTTAAATCAATATATTTATGGTTTCGTCTGGATGTTCTGATCACTTATCCTGTAAAAATATATGCAAACTTGATGTTCTCATGAGTATGTACGACTCTACAACCTTCTTGAATAGATGTACATATCATACACATATTATTGATTCTTTTTTCATTTGCTTTTATTCCTGATCACAGTACAATGACCTTTAGCCTGTGTCTATTTGTACACTAAACTGGAGCAAAGGTTTGTAAAGTCAACCAGAAGCTGAAACGGGACCCTTCATTTTATTTTAATCAACAAAGGTCAGTGTATGGTGTACCCAACTGCACCTTCTCATGTGACATCTGTCTGCAGCTTTTCTACATTTACGTTTGCGCATTCAGCGTGTAACTTATTTTTATGTGCAGTGACAAGGTTGTCCTACCCGCTGTCACTATCTGGACTGTCCAGGGGTATTTAGTCATCAAGACCTGGTAGCCTCTCCAAAGGCCTGCCATTCCTCGTCCTAGGAAGAAAGAAAAATAAAAGCTTGTTGCAAATGCAGACTTTTCTGCTCAATCACCCCGCCCGCCGGTTGTAACGTGATTCAAATCAAGTGATACCACTAAGAAGTTCCGTTAAACTGTCCATTAGTGATTGCCCATTAGTGTAAACTTCGGGCTTTTTTTAAAATTATTTCAGGGTTTTAAAACACTTAAATGTATCCAAGACCTATATCGAAGAGGTTAGCTCACTCTTTCAAATACAGTCAAACGGCTAGCTAATCCTCTCCATTCAGTTACATCACACTTATGGTCAACTGCTGACTCAAAGTTAACATGTTATTAAAGTATTCGTGTTTCGGTAAATTTTGTCAATGCCGAATTCTAACACTGGGTCTAACATTTTCTCTCAAGCTACCGAAGTTGTTAATAGATGTCTAGTTTTACGACAGCTTAGATTAACTGTAAAATCTATTTTTTTTTATGACGTTTGGCTTGAGGCTCGGTCTCGTGCTGGCTGGCGAAGCTAACGTTGCACGGAACCTACGACTTGCACAGTGCGTCATTAGCGTCTCTAAATCACAGCACTAACTTTTAATCACTCGTTTAGCTTACGAAACCAAACTAAACTGCACTCCTAACACACTGTAGCAACTCACAGTTTAAATCAAGAATAACGAACTGCTGAGTCTTTCATCGTTTCTGTAACTTTCCGTTTAACATTATTGCAGCTGCTGTTTAACTCACCTTTACAGCTCACCGTAGTTAACTTAAAGGTCCGTAAACTAGCAAGCTGTGGATAATGTAAATAAAACTGTACACATGCCCGTCTTCCCTGAGGAAACAGGCGGAGATGCTTTCACGGCACGGAATCAGCTCCGACTTTGCAGTACTCCAACTGTACAGCACAGAAAAATATGAATACAAATTTATGTGGTATACTGTTGTTTCTATTTTAAATACACTTACTTCTTTAGGCTTAGCTCACATCAGTTATATTTTTATAGTTTAAAGAAGTTGTCAATCAAGTTGGGTCTTATTAGTCTCAAGTTTTGTATTTATTATATTGGTAATTCTTCCAGTGCAACAATTAAAAAAAAACCTGGTACACAATTAAAGGTCTTCTAAAAATTCCAATACAATAAAAAGGGGATCCAGGTAACACAGACATGTAGGCTTCCCAGTCTCAAAGATATTTCCTGAATTATTTTAGTATTTTAAGTACATGATGTTTTATTAGTTTATATTAACTCTATATTATTGTCATTTCAGTTTAAGTGATTTTTACAGATTACTTTAGAGTTTACTTAACTTTGACTAACACAGTATTCATTACATCTGCGTAAATTGATTAGTAATCAACAATTTATTTAGCTTTGTTGCAACCGATAAGGGCAGAAGAAACCGTGATCTACTACGACCAGTGAAGACAGCATAGGAACTGTAGTCTGCGTCAGTTCCGCTGTACACAATAACATAGGCACACCCCTGCCCTCTAGAGGACAACTCCAGAATAACAACATGACAGGAAGCAAATTGCAATGATTTTTATTCTGTTCAAGTGAAGTGGCACTTACGATAAATGAAACAAAAAAGAAAGAAACGTTATTACAATGGGACTTCTGGTTTACAAACAGGTGTAACTGGCATAAATATGACAATGGAATGGCTTACCAGGAAACCAAAATGTAAATCACTCAAGGAGAGGTCAATACTGTCCCCAGAACACATTTTTCAAGTAACGTGTTGTAATTTGCTCTAACGTGACCTTTTTTATTGACTCAGTTTGCATAAAGTCAGAAGAAATAGAGTTATTTGAGAGCACGGGGTGTCAAACATGCAGCCCGGGGGGACCAGAACCAGGTCCATTTTGGCTCATTTGATGACTTCACAAAGTGTAAAAACTGGGAGAGATCTCAGCTTCACTAGCAAGGAGTGACAACATCTGAAAAGTTAATAGTTTTAAATCTAGACAAGTTAACACTTTCGTCATTGGTAACTGAAATGACAACAGACTCTGTGAATGTGGAAAAGCTGAGGCATACTGTTGAGATTGCACTTTTGTAGGATGCAGAAAATGTAGTTTCAAAATGGATGACCAATTAGACAAGAAAATGTAAATAAATAACAAGTAACGAGGGAGTGGGGTAACTGGTGTGGTGTGCTAGGGACAGGGTGAGATAGGGGCCGATGTGGTGACCCTGAATTGGAGCAGCTGGAAGAAGAAGACAAAGACGACACATACATAATCTTACGGGCGTGGCTCACTTAAGATTATTTGTGGCCATTCGTGGGCTGTGAACTGATGTTTGACATCCCGGCTTTAGAGTTTTGCTCACAGTGGACATTTGGCACATGTGTAACAATATCCACACAGCTGCTGCTCCTGCTCCCCAAAGCCTCATCATCAACTTTACTCGCTTTTTGGTACCAGCTTCCCACTTCACCTCAACGTCGAGAAGAGCAGCCATCACAGCAAGGTGCAACATTACACGAAGCAAAACACATGAAGAGCAACGATGGCACGTATGTGGCTTTGGAAATGCAGAACTTCAGCATTTTCTTAGCTTGCTTAAAACACCAAAAATGGTGGTACCAAGAATCAGTCGCACTGTGTGGTGGAAATGAGGCCTTGTAAGGAGCAGGTACGCAGGTGAGGCTTTTAAGCATTGAAGCACCTGAAAGAGCTCAATTTAAACTGCTTTTAAATCTGTGTTTCTCAAATCAAACTGTCATTAAATAAAATGATACGGCACTGGATAAGAGCACAGAACTGAAAACATATAACATGCAAACAACATTTTCATGATGCAGTTTGAATAAACATCTGTTATGTGTTGAATGTGTGAAGAACCCTCATACAATACAATAAATAAATAAGAAAACATTTTTTAAAAATGTCTGCAAACAGAAGCAGTGTGTGGCATTTACACGTGAAATGCTACTAAGACTTAAAGCCAATCAAAATCTGGGAAATCTGAATGCAGCTCTGTTTTAAATCAAAACGTTATAGCAGCAAAGACCCCTGCTGTCATTTGGTTTAAGACGTTTTCTGTTGATGAGAATCAATAAAATCTCACAGTAACAGGGGCTTCAGGTCAAGAGCTGACAAGAAATACAGTACAAAGCATTCCCTAGTTGTGTGTTGATTCAATTAGCAGCTGAAGCTTGGCAGAAATGTTTAAAATCTCAAAATTTAAATTGCTTCAATAAAAAATAACTAACTGGGATATCCTGGCTCTCTTATTGCTGTACAAGAACCATAAAGTCAAAGACACTGAGAAAAAAAAAACAATTTAACAGGAGAGTAACCGAATAAAAAGGAAGCTAAAACCTTTCACCTTTTCACTCGGTCAGTCTTCTTCAAGTATGAGTCGTTGCTGTCCCTTTCAGTGGAAGTCGCCTGAGATAAAAGTGTTTTACAGTACAGACAGCTGCAGCTTCAGCAGCAGAGCAAAGCTGGAATACACTGATTCTTACGAGAGCTTTAAGCTAGGAGAGAAAAACACCAAGCTACACCGCTAACTAGGCCAGACGCATCACCTCCACGCTCGCCTTTATGTATATGTGCAAAGCAAATGATAACATTATTATTGACTGACCCAGCACCAGGAAGTGACCATTTTCATAAACTGCTTATACATCATTATAACTGAGCGTCGCTGGAGCTGGATCTTCCAGTTAACTTAGCGGCTGGGTTTTAAAATCTGTCAATTAGTCATTTTATTTACATTATGCAGGTTATGAAGGTCAGCTTTTCCAGTAAACTGATGCAAATCTAAACATCACCCCTGAAGGCTCACGGGCTGCAGCTTCAGCAACAAAAACACATCACTGGCAAAATTATTAACACCAGAATTAGTTCTCTTTTTCAATAGGTAGCTTTAGGTTTCCCCTTTTTAAATTATAACTTAATGGTATATCATCTTTTTAGAAGCATCCCGCATCCTGCAGGACAGCTAACGCTTTCAACTTTGGCTCCTGACTTTTTTAATAACCAAACTGACCTTAAAGTATATCATTGTGAATGGGAAGCAGTTTGTAGAGCAACAGCTGACTGTTCAGGAGGACATCAATGGCACCAATCAGCTGTCTTCTTCTTCCAGTGACTAAGTGCTTTTGTAACAACCCTGCACCTCTCTCCTCAGAACTCCATCCCCTCGTCACTTTCACACCAGTCCGACGGAGCATCGGTGCCGAAGTAACGATCTCCGAAATTCCCTGAGAGGAGCAGGTGAAAGAAGACGGGACAGAAAAAGTTGGACTTTTCTTTATTGTGTTCTCTGTAGTGGGTGACATCCGTTGCGAATATGGAAGATTTTAAAGAACATAACTGCCTTTTTTTTTACCTTTTTCCTAACTTTATAAGATTATAAGCTACACTGTGTACAGAGAGGCTCATTTATAATCACAGTGGGAAATTTCTAAGATCATTTTTGCACCTTTGCTGCCACTGATTTGGATGTGAGACTACAGTGTGTATAAAGAACAGAGCTCTTTCGAGCAAATGTTTACATTGTAAACCTTCCCAATAACTCCCTTTACCTTGCTATTCAAATATTTATAATCCTGGCTAATAATCTACTTTAAATAAACCTAAAACACACCGCTGACTTTTCTGTGGCTTTCCCTAACTCGCAAACACCCTGCAGCCGCTCTGCTGGTGCTAGATTTTGTCTGCAAACGGTAGAGCTTTCATCCATGCAGCAGTGGTTTTGTACTTTGTGTAATTCACAGATGATTTACCTTTTAATGCCTCTTATTGATTTATAGGTGACCTTTTCTTATAGCCTCCCACTGTTTGTCAATAAAGGCTAAAAAATACATTTCAAGGCCAGAGTGCAAAAAACAAACTTGGTTGTTGATCTCTTCCAGCTCTGCAAAGTCCATTAATTTCTTCCATTAAGGCCTCTGACACAGTCCTTGTTTCTTATCAGGACACTTTACCCTAGATATGCTGTCAGTAAAGTTTCTTAACACACTGTTTTGTTTTGTTTTGGGCAAAACCAGAAGATTTATGGGGCTAATTATGCTTAAAACTCTATAAATCATGTTAATCGTCTATTAAAAGTACAATGTTTTTCAAACAGATGATAAATGAACTTTGATAAAGCCAGAGTGCATGTACTCACCGATGCCTGGTATGATGTGGAACTGGTCGTTGACCTCCTTGTCTACGGCAGTGGTGATGATCCGAACTTTAGGGAAGGCGTAGGCCACCGAATGGACCCCCATCTCAGCCATAAGCAGGGACAACAGGAAGATCTTATCCTCAGCTACATCGTGGTCCTTCATGTGGAGAAACACAGAACTTATTTCTAGATGATGTCGGTGAAAGAACACATCCAAGCAGAATGAATAATTTCATATATTTACATAATAACTTCAGCTTCATTAACAGCATCACAGGGTAATAAATACTAATGACCTGAGCCTGCACAATGTTTGATAATGGATAAAATAAATCACCTGCAGCACTTTTATTAAACTGATGGTATCTTTTAAAAACAAGCATTTCATTGTTTGCCTACCCTGAAACAGACACTTCAGCCCTGAAGGGTTGGAGCTGGCCAAACAGCCTAATCCCTGCAGTAATCACACTAAGGTAGCTTAGAGAGAATTTAAAAACATCAGCACTTTTTAGGACACCAGTTTTCACCTTTATTTAACCAGGAAGTGAAAGTCTGTTAGCATAACAATGTCTTTTTGCTCTTGGGTCAAGAAATGCAATATTAACCTAGCATGTATTTTGAGGTACGAACAACTGAGCTGTGAACACGTGGGGCCAACCTACCAGCAGAACTCTGACCGCCATGAGCGCAGCAGCTCCAGTGGACACGGTGCTGTCCATGAGGATGACGTAGTCTTCACTGATGTCTTTGGGCAGACGAAGGTAATGAAGCTGGAGGATGGAGAGAAAAAACAGTGAGAAAGCTTATTAAATCTATACAACATAAAAATCTAACTTGTACAATAATTAGCACTGTGGAAAAAAATAAATCAAACAAGCAACTTATTAAAGAGACAACCCTGTTTGAACAACAGAGTTGAACACGAAGAACCAGCTAGATCTGACATGTAAAATTGTGTTTTTAATGTTGCCACACTGATAAAACTTTTATAGTATTGCCTAAAACACACACACACACCTCTGGTTCTCCTGTGTCATGATTGGTCTGAATGAGGATCTTTCCAAGTCTGATGTCTTTACACACAGCCATCAGAGCCTGCTCCATGGTCTCTCCCGCCCTCAGGATAGAAACACCCGTTATCTGGAAAAACAGACATTTTTGTGAGGTTTATTAGAGCGATGCAGCTTATCTGGACCAGAAAACACTAAAAGGTTTAAAATTTATGTGCACTTAAACCTTCGGCTCCTCCAGATCTTTACATATGTGCAAAATTATCATCTTAAGTTAAATGTCCTCTTATTATAGTAACTGTTAATGTCATCTTAAAGGACTTACTCTGTTACCGCACAGCCTCTTCCCCTCATAGATGCTACCCTGTGGCGTTTCCACAGACACTGACTGCAGAGGAGGAGAAAGAGCCAAGAGGAACAAAAGGAAATTAAAGGCTGAAGTAAAACAATCTTAGCAAAATCCCAAAACGTTGAATCTGTTCATCTGGACGTAGCATTTTCAGTGGGAGAAACATTTCGTCAATCAGTCTGAAAACGCGACGTCCAGATGAATGGATTCAACCTAGCTGGATGACTGAGCAAGCATCAAGACAAATCTTGGCAAGAGTTGATGCTGCTACTATTGAAAATGTTATTAGTAGACTTCCTGTTCAGAACAGAAACGCCAACCTGCTACGGAGCATAAGCAACAGTAGAAAAAATGTGCTCTACAGCAGCGGTCCCCAACCTTTTTTGCGCCACGGACCGGTTTATGCCCGACAATATTTTCATGGACCGGCCTTTAAGGTGTCGCGGATAAATACAACAAAATAAAACTAGTACCGGTACTGAAAAAAAAGAAAATTTATTCATAACACACGTGAAAAGACCCAGGAAAACCGAGTAAACGATAAAAACGATAACAAAATAATGCTGAAAACCGATAAAAACCCTGAAAACCATACATTTCACACCTGAGCCTCAACTCTCGCGGCCTGGTACCAAACGACTCACGGACCGGTACCGGTCCGAGGCCCGGGGGTTGGGGACCGCTGCTCTACAGGAGTAAGAGCAGGAGTTCAGTTAAAAATCTTCATGCAAAAACTCACCTTGAGAGGCAGGAAGGAGAGGGCATGCTCTATCAGGAGCCTCATTAATCTCTTGGAGTAGAAGATAAACTCATCTCGGTTAGTTTCCCTGTTCCTACACAAACACAGACGGCAGATGCAAACAGGATGACCCTCTGCTTTTTTATATTTTTTAAAAAGAAAAGATTTTTTTTATGGCCTAATAAAAAGTCAGCACCATTACACTAGCAAGCTCCTGTTTGATTATAATTTTTAAAGAAATAACTTTTAAATATTTTCTTCTCGTGATCCACATCCCAACTGCAGCGGCTCTATAGCTCAGAAAACTGTCACTATAGAAAGGTCCTGTCTCTTATTTTATTTTGAAGTGGTGCCCACAGTAGGCCTGTAAAAACGTGTAAAGTACAAGAGGTGGTTTGGTTGCAAATCTGCAGCTTCACAGGTAGGTGTCTCTAAATCCTACTCACTGGCCAATTTTAACAAGACTTTGCTTGTGAAATGAGCGTATGAAAGAGTGTTCGTTCTGACCTGATTATGGTGTGCATGCCACGGACTTGTGGCGTGCTCTCCATCACGCTGAGGGTTTTGGGTAATGGCTGACCCTGGTGAGCTGAGGCCAGAGCCGATCTGCGGCAAACAAAACACATTCATGCATCCAAAGTAAGAGACGTGTCTACATTCATTCAACTAAATACTTTTACTGGATTTGCAGGTTAACTAATCAGAACCAATCAGTTCATTTTTCATCTCTTTTTTTATTATTCTGAAAGAAAATATTGAAAACAAACTAGTATTGTAGGTTCTGTAACAAATATTTCAAAATGCCAGGTATTGTACAGCTGCTCAAATATGTACTAATACAAATGTAACCTAAAATCATTTCATTAATTCAGGAATTGATTTAATTTGTACTTATTTGTTTTTTTTATATTTAAGTGACATCTAATAATCATCCAGCATAGTGATGTAATCAGTCAGCTGACCGATGAGCCAGAGCTACCCTGATGTAAACAGAAAGGCTTCAATAGATGCACATCAGTTCTCATATCTGCTGTTTAAAAAAGGTTCAAGTGTCATTTTCATTAACTGACTTGAAATATCAAATCTGTAATCAATGAGCAACTTTTTACACCAATAATCACAAAATCACACGACACAGAACGATGCTCAAAGAGGTTATATTAAGAAGCTGCAAACATCTTAAGTCCTACCACTACAGAGAGTGCACTGCTTACAAACACCAACGACCAAACGCTCTGCAAAGCAGACATTTTAAGGTTAACTGATGAGGGGCCAGTTTCACAAAGATAAGCAGAGTTTCCTTTTTTAAATAAATTAGCCAAGGCGTCCATCCATCTCACCAGTCTGTGTAGATATTAACTGCTATAATCAGGACTAATGTCAGTGGCGCTGCTTCCTACACGAACGATAAACATGTAGAGCGGGCGGCTCTACGGGATTACAGCGTTTGGCCACCCCAGCATAAGCATGAGGCATCTTTGTGTAACTCGCCCCACATTACACGGTTTAACAAGCCTTTTTGATTTTAAAGCAAAAGTCGAGAAAGAAGCTGATTCTGTGTGTCAGCTGCCAGACTTTTAGAAACACAGCATTAAAAGCCTTGCTTTATTTAAATCAGTGTTCCCCCTCAGACACTTCAGGAATCGACAGCATCGCTCTGAGGGGCAAATTCAGAGTGCAAAAGTACATGTCAATAAATGAAGGACTTGATCCTGCCCTGGCTTTTCACCTGATGTAGAGGCTTTAGATTTAGAAACTGTGGACTCTTCAACTCTATTGCTCCATTGTTCGTGGCACTGGAAGCTTTCTTAAATCTAGCAAGGCTTTTGTTCTCAGAACGTTTTGATCATAATGCCAGATAAAAGTTTGCACTTAAATAAATCAATGCGTGCCATGACCTTGAGGCCACAAACAGAAAAACAATAAAAGCAATCATGAAAAAATTAAAAATTTGGCATATGTGGCGCATACCGTTTCAAACACATGCTACTTAGAATACTAAAGAGCAATGAAACTATTCTGCTTCATGCACACTCTGCTGTTGATAAATACAGCATGCTTTGTTTTAATTGTGCACAGCTTAGATTAATGGAACTGTGACATTTGTGGAATCAAACCCAGCAAACGTGTCGGTTTAACTACAGTCAGAATATGTAGTGCATAGTTTAACAAGTTAAAAAGGCTTGAGTGCATTAAATCTAAGACTACAAATCTGTATCTTTAAAGACTACAACAGTGAAAAAAGGTGCACGAGGTGAGGCTCACATATCCCAGCGCATCTTCCTCTGAAGAAGGTGACAGATATTTGTTTGGTGAGATTAAGTGTTTAAAGGTGAAGGCAGGAGGAAACACAGGGAGGAAAAAAAAAAAAAAACAAAAAAAAACACACACACAAAGGGACAAGAGGAGGAAAAAAACAAAACAGAGAAAGGAAGAGAGAGAAGAGTATTAGCAGTGAAACAGCTTCACCACATTGCTGCTGTACAACACCGAAAAAACACATTCCAGCTCTGCACTGAGGAGCACGCTCACTTCAATTTATCTCATGAGTGGGGTTCGCTTAAGGTGACTCAACTTCAGAAACTGGGATTAGTTTCAGTAAAAGCTGTGAGGGCAGCCGGAATTTCTCCACATTCAACAAATCCATCTAAGAGCTGACCTTAGATTTGCTGAACCATTTAACCCACTGAAACTTCAGCTGAAGTAGGCTTGCAAATTCATCTTCGTTCAAGGGTGAACTGAAGCTAAGAACTTCTACTTCTCAGCAGGTTTCATCTCACACATACAGGAGCACATGACCATCTGTGATCACACATAATTTAGGTCTCCACTCCAGCTTTTCTGCAAGTTTACAGCATCCTGTGGACACCAAAAACTGATCTTTCTCCTCTATCCTGCACCATAAAGTCTATTCTGTGCCTCTGGACCAAAACATGTCCCAGTTCTGTTTTTTAAATGATGTGAACTGGCACAGGCTTCGCCGAGCTGGCTGCATGTTGTTGTGGTTAGGTGTGAACATGACCTGAGGAACTTCAGCAAACTAGCCAATCTATGTCTGAGAGAACCAAATCAGAATTTGCCTAAGTTCATAACCATGAAAAACAGGTTGTTGGTCCAGAATAGAAGACAGGACATAACGACTTGTCTTCTTCTGACCAATCACATTTGTGCTGGATGTGTTTGCATACAATTCATGTGGAGAGTAGAGACACATTTCTCAGTGATTTTGCTTTTCTCCTTTCTTTCTATTTTAAAATCTAAATATTTAAGCAGCTTAAATAAACAGTTCACAGAACAGGAAGTCTTGGCTCAGATAGATCCTGTTTCAATATTGTTTTATTTTCCAGACAGTATTACATAGTGGATAGCACCTGGCTCTACAAAAACACTCAAATATTGCCTGTTGTCCTGCATTAGCAGACTAGATGATAGTTTTCCAGATTGCTTCTGATCCTATTCACTACCAGGACAAAATGAAGGGAATTTCATTTTCTTTTTCAATTCTGGGATCTCTATGAGACTTTTACCTGAATAAATAAAAGATAACAAGTGTGAATAACTCATTCATTAACTTGTTATCACAATTTCTAAACTCAAACTATGATCAATGGTTTCCAGTGACTTACAGGAAACTATTAAACTCACTATTCAGGTCATATACCGTAGTTATATGACAGTACAAGAAATATTACACACAAAATGTGCCACTGGTCATGACGCTTTAAATTATGTTTAATGACATGTTTTTATTTTAATCCATGACTTGAAAAGTATAGGCTGATTAGGTGTTTTCACAATGAATACATTCAAATATTTCTGCTGAGTAAAACAAATAAAAGATTAAACAGAGACAGAGATGATAAAATCATTATAACCCTCTGACCATTATGAAATGAAATCGGGATGAAACAGAATTAAGTGAAAAGGCAGGTGAAGCACTGACATGTGTATGAGTTTGTAGTAAAAACAAAACAGTTTAGTCTTTGCAAATAAAAGAGTGAGGCATTCTTGAAAATTTAGTGGCATAAAAGAGCAGAAAAAAGATGACTCTGAGGATGTGGTAATAAAAAAAAAGCACCAACAATCGTACCTCACAGTGATCTCACGCTGGAATGGTTACACAGCATTCAGCCAGGAGAGGAGGGGTCGTGCACGTACAAGGAGACACACACACACACAGACACGTGTGTGCAAACAGCGAGAAACATAAGAAAAAAACAAAAAATGAGACAAGCGGCTTGTCAGAAAAAAAGGATCATTCACAACATAAACCTCTTCCCAAAAGAGAAACAAAAAATTCACAATACACAATAAATGTTTGCCTGTGGAGAGTCGTACATTTGAACAGACAAACACTTCAAGTGTGAACTTTAATTTCATGTTTGGCTGGACAAGAGTTTAACTGTCATATATCAGCTTTTTATGACCACTTCATTTTACTGTAGAAACAACAAGTGAAAACAAGCGAATTATTTCATGAGCTGTCAATTTTATATGACCAAGTGCGAAATAATGTAGTTTAAAACCACAGTCGTGTCAGAAGTACTGATTTAAAAATCTGCAACTTTCTGGATACACAGCACTATGCAAAGGTCTTGAGCCACCCCGTCCTTTATATATCAATGATTTAAAACACAAGCAAAGAATAGTGGTAATACAGTTCAGAAGGCAAAGAAGAGTTGGTATTCTTTCCTTGGCCAACAAAGGAAAGCGCATAATGCCAACGTTTGTACTTTCCATATAAATATAACCATGAATGTGTTTTTTAATTTTAAAAAGGCATATTTTAGTAATTTTAGTAAAGGCAAAGAGAAAAATATACATGCTGACCTGTGTGTGCCCGTCTATTTCTCATTATTACATACTGCACACACGCCTGTGAATGTGACAGATGCTGTGGGTGTTCCGGCAGCGACCATGACTGAATGTGCTGAAGGTGGAGCAGATCATTGTTAGCGGTAGATCAAAAAGTGAGTGGATGACAGAACAATGAGGTGAGCTAAGATGAAGGACACGATCTTTCCTTAAAGGGTCATTAATTTAAGGTACCTACTTAAGACCTCTAACCACGAGGTGTAAAAGGAAAAAAAAGCATAAAAAGACGTCACAAATCTTCCTCCATCACTTCAAATGGCAAAAGGGAAAAGTGTCCAGGAATTTTACTTTCCTGATTTTTAGTACCCTTAATTACTTTTAGTACTATTTTATCATAAAGGCCACTGTCGCTTAACTTCATCCAAACTACTAAAGCAGAGGAGAAAAATATGACATCAGCTAATGTGCTCTACCATCAGACGGGAAAAATAGCAGCATGTGACATCGTGTTATTGTCCACAGCCCATCCTGTTCACCAGGTTTAAATTCCTGCAACTTCTTCCAATTTTTCAAAAGTTCAAGTCAAAAGTCTGCTGTGTTCGCACAACAGAGGCAATCCAGCACAGGACAAATGCACACCTGCAAGTGGTCAAGTGCTGTGTGTCACTACCATGAAGGTGCCAGCGTTCAAATTAAAGTGAAGTGTGTTTTTCATTTTCTTTTTTATAATAGGTGAAAAAAAGAAAAAAAAAAATCAAACTTCACCTTATTGTTTGTCCCAACTATGGACCTGACATGTCTGATGAATCTTAGATGTTGGGATGTTTTGGTAAATTTGCCTCCGTCTTTTATTTCTGTATCATTTCCCCCAAAATAAAAATAAATAAAGAAGAATCTTTTGCAGTCAACGCCCCATAGGCCATGTTCACACTATTCCACACCAGCCAGCACCACACTTACTTTGAAAGGTTAAAAAAAGATTGTGCTGAAGTAATCATAAAGGCATTCCCACCTTAGAGTTTTTAGAAGAATATGTACCTACAGTGAAAGCCGGTCAGCAAAATATAAGAAGCTCTATCTAAACATGTAGGAATAGTTAATGCCAGCTTTAATACATTCCACCTGTCTGCAGAAACTACAGATCATAGTATCCTTTATAAGCCCATGCAATTAAAGCTGCAATTTTCCAAAGTAATCCCTCACATCCTCAAATGACAAAATCATAAACATTCCTTACCTTCTCCAGCTGACTGTGTACGTGCTGAACAATCAAATCCAAAGCTACAAAGTTCTCTCCACCTGCACATAAAAAACAAGCAACGTGTAAAGTGCTGATAGAAAAGCACAGGAGCGCTCTTCTCTATGGTGAACTAAAAATACTGCCACTGACCTCTGGGAACCACGATGTCAGCAACCTGCACAGTGGGCTCAATGTACTGCTCAAAGGCTGGCTTTACAAATTTATTGTACTGTTTGATGATGCCGCTGATGTCCCGTCCACGTTGTGATATGTCCCTCTTCAGCCTCCGTATGAGGCGGATGTCTGAATCTGTATCTACGAACACCTTCATGTCCAGAAGCTGGCAGACAAAAGCCAAAAGGAGGAATCACTCATCGACCTGTAACATTTTTATATGCGCAGTTTTTTGCTTTTGCTGCATTTATTTGATCATTTTATAGTGATTTCATGTTTCTGTATATGTATATACATATTACACACAATGACTATCATTATTGATATTAGGATATTTTTGTAACTCTTTATGGGGTCAATACATTTAAGGTGCTGGCCCCATAAAGGCACCACCAGTTCAGGTTTTATATCAATACTAGTAGCAGGCTTTTCCTGCAAAGTTTTTGGGTATCCTTAAAGTTTAAGCACCTGTGCCCCATTTACTACAGTAAGCTGCAGTTCTCCTTGATTTGCAAAAGTATCGATAACAGCATCACACACCCACATACATTAACAAGACGCTCCATCAATGGTCCAGTACTTTTTTTTTTAAATTGCTGGCAGCGGACATATTTATATCCTCTAATAGCATCTGTTAACATATGTCCGCCCCTAGGATTCTGTTATTGTGGCCATTTCCCTGTAAATAATGGTTATTCGGGCTGAGTACATAAAACTTTGGAGTTTATGTGAACAGGCTGAATCCCATTCAAAGGCATCTCTTTTTGCGCTACACATACTTTACTTATGCAGAGTACTGTTGGATCCACTGAGGTCACTTCTCTAAGGTGAAATATGTTGCAACTTGACTCTATATCTGTATATCTTGACTGTATGTCAAGAAACTTTGACATATAGACTGAAGGAGCTAAGAATCATACCACAAACCTTCCTCATCATCAATGACCTCCTGATCCACAGTTGCCCCTGAAATGTAGCTCTGGTGTGTGTATGTGCTTTTAATTAGAAACTCTGGTGATACACTAGTGGCTGTAGTGCAGGACACTGCAGTCATTTATGTTTGAAGAGTTCTCTGTAGGCCAAAACAAAGTTTCCGTTCATAGAATTTCTGAAGACGATGAATGAAAGATGTTTTATTCATTATTTTTCTGATAGCCTTAGATTACTGTCTGAGCATGAGTAAAAATGACAGAAACAACTCCTGAGAGCTGCATATTTATTTTTTTAAAAGCCTGAACGCTTCTAACAAATGTCACTACCCATCAGTTAGGGAGTGTTTTATATTCCCAGCTCTCTGCAGTAAACACTTGATCTTGATATAGTCAGAATTTAAAGTGGGACATTAAATGTCCCATTTCCATTTTTTATCCTTATATGCGACTAAAATAACATAACACGACTCTCAGTGAAAAATATTATTAATAGTATTTTTTATCTTGCACAAGAAGGATAAATGTATTAAAGAAGAAGAGGAAGTAAAGAGCACAAATTACACAGACTTCATTTTTCAGTCTCAATAAAGTCAGTGTCCGTGAAAAGGCACTTTGAGCTGCTTCAATGATTTGACATTTTTACATCGGAAGCTTGACGCTGGGGTCGGGACATGCTGAAGAATCTGAGGAAACACCAGTTATCATTGCAGCTTCAAAGAGAAAGTCAGCCCCGATGCACCAACTAAGCTCCACTAAACTGAACCTCAATTCAGCAAAGCCAGAAGACAGAAGACAAAAATCAATGGGGCAGCATCACAACAAAGGTGGGACAACAAGGAGGCAACACAAAGAACTATAGATGACTTTTGAAATTAAAAGAAGTCTGTGTGTGATTTAGAGGAGGACGGCAGTGGGAGCGCAGTTATAACTCAGTTGCACAAAAAGCCACTGGCTGGCAGTTCAGGCTGCTGTAAATCTGACAGACTGACCAACCAAAAAGGTGGCAGGTTGCTGGATAAGCAGTGCTGTCAGCTTGGAGCAGGTGAATGAAGAGTGGCCTGGTCCCAAAGGTTAGACAGCAAGGCTGTGGCTCTAGATCATTTCCTAACCTAGGAAAGCTCCCAGTTTTCTTTTGCCAAAGTGATGAGGCTGGAAAATTGGAAAGTTTTCCTTTGATGCAGCTACAAGCCTTGAATGTGCAATGAGCAATGAACACCAGGGAAATTTGTGGATTCGTTGATGACATTTATGATATAGTAAAGAAAAGGTGGAAATTTGTTGATTTTTTTGGTTTAAGTACAAGTGCAGGATTACACAACATATCATACAAACAATATTGCTGGTGGGTTCAGGACTGGGCATGAATACAACTGAAAAATGAAAAGCTATATCTGTATCAGGAACAATACACAAAATCTTTTGCTCTACACTTACTATTGTTCAATCCAAACAAAAAAATAATCTCAAACAATTTTTTTTAAATTAAATCTGCACATTTTTCTACTGGAAATATGCCTAAAAATGAAAAACCAAAGAAAAAACACCACTGGCTCGGTGTCCAACGCTGTCTATGCAGATGGTTTGTGCCAGCACTGCTTTGACTTCAGGAACTACTTCTTTTGTTTTTAGCACGGGCAGGTCAGATGTCATTTTAAAGACCATTTGATGTCCATTCTCACATAAGATGGTCTTAATGGTACCACGTGCACCTACTTTGTGTATTATGTATTGTAAGACGAAACCTTGAGCCAAAAACCAAAACAAGAACAGCTACAGAGCAGAATTTGGCACAACTGAAGTTTTATTTTGATTGGCTTCTAATTGTTTGAAAATAAAATTCTTTAAGATTTATTTTGTCTCATGTGACAAATGCATTACTGCAGCCACTGTTTGTGTTTGACAGGATAGAAAGATAAGGACTCCAAGTTAATTCAACTTGATTTTAAATAAAATATAAAATAATATGGAAGGCACGTGTGTATTATCCAAGAAAATCATTTGAATGAACCCTTCACTGATGTAGTGACTCAAATAATATTTTTCTGTGCTAGTAGTGTTTTATTAAGCCTAAATAAATGAACGGGGGAAGCGAGATGGAAAAGATCTATTATAAAACATATGCAAATTTAATCTGCAAAAACAGCTACTGACATTTAGAAAATACATATATCAATCATGATTCAAATTCAGATCAACAACATACAGACAAAAACATGACATCTTTAGAAAATCCAATGAATAAATTATCTGAAAAACAAGCTGCTTCATCACAATAACTGAAAATTCCTCCTACTATGAAGCAGTCTTCCATAATGATCTGCAACACTGACCACAATGGTTTGATAGCGTGAGAGAAGCACCAAATCCTATTATTAACCATGTCCTTTTGCAACCTCTTGGTTTCTTAAAGGAAACCTCTTTATTAGCATATCGGATCTGCAGCTGTAATTGAATTCAATTACAAGAATGGACAAAAAACACCATTGATCACATGAGACGCTGACTGTTATTAACTTAATCAGATGGTAATCAGCTACACAGCCGGGTCTCAGGAGAGGCTGCCTGTCTTATCATCACAGTCCAGCTCTCCTGCTCTCTCACACTCACTCATACACAATAGAAGAGGCTGGAGAGAGCGACTGCAGGACTGATTAGCAATGAAGAATGCCTCTTTTTATAAGTGTTTATTCCCTCTGACCCTCAAGAGCATTGCAATGATGGCAGTGTCTCCTTAGCCTCCTAGCACTAGTCTTCTCTACACATCCATAAAAATGGATGTAAATATCAGCTTTAGGAGCCTAAAAAGCAAACTTTTAAAATAAAGCTTAATTTGAGTCAATTTCTGCATCACATCTTATTTTTATAGTCCAGATAAATATACACACACCCTCCTACCAGCACATCACCCCTGTTCTTCAGGAACTTCACTGGCTCCCTGTGAAATTCTGGATAATATAAAAACTTCTTCTGCTCACCTTCAAGGCCATTCATAACCTCGCACCTCCTTAACCTTTCTGACTTGTTAAGCACCACCTTTTCTGCCCGCTCACTTCAATATTCTTCTATCCAGCTTGCTGTGCCTTCCTTCTGCCTCACCACCATGGGAAGCAGAGCTTTTAGCTGCTCTGCTCCCAGGCTGTGGAACGCTCGACCCCCAGATATAAGGAACACTGGTCCTTTCCCATAGTTTAAATCTCAACTCAAAACCCATCTGTTCAAATCTGCATATTCACTGTGAACCCACTGTTTGTTAATTTTATCTTGTGCTTTTGTTTTATTGTTCTTCATTTTGTCATTTTTCCATTATGTGTTTTATCCTATTGTAAAGTGTCCTTGGGTGTCTTGAAAGGTGCTTTATAAATAAAATTTATAACCATTATTATTATTATGACATAAATATGAACATACACTCAACTTCTTGTTAACACTAACCAGCCAATCACATCTCAACAACTCATTTTAGCATCAACAACGAGCTGAAGTTCAATCCAAGCATCACAGGTGATTTAAGTGATGTGGTATGTGGCTGTTGGTGCCTCAGACACGCACATTCGAAATATTCTAAGGAAGAAAAATGTAAAAGAAAAGTAAAACAGAGTGGAGGGGATACTGATATTCTTACCTTGAGCAGCTCCTTGTTGGCGAAGGCTAGGATTCCCTCAAAGATGACAACATTAGCACCATACACAGTTTTCTGTAAGAGGACAAATTTAAGGACAGGTTCACATTTTCCCCCCACTTGAAGCTGCACTTGCAGTGTGTTCATGTTGATTGTACTGGTGAACACAATGTTTCTTAGGTTATTAGTTACAAAGGGATAGGGGTCAAAATCCTCCAACCCCGCACTGTGTGGACACCTTGAACTAAGTGGTTCATTAACTAAAAATAATTTCAGTGTCATAAGTGAGGATATGAAAATTATTCACAATTAATGAGCTACAACGAGTGTGAAATTAAACATTTATGATACAATACGGATGCGTTTTAATTAAGAAAAAATACACTTGAAGGTCAGAAAAAAGTTGTTTCTTTTTTTTTTTTTACCCAAATATATTTTTAAAGTATTCATTCTTCATGCTGGTCATTTAATGTCCTTTTACTTTGAAACACAAAAATAAATCGAATGTTTTGTTTATACAGTTAAATTTAAGCTGTTAACTATGGATCGAAGAGAATTAGAGATGTCTGTAAAATAGTCTTCTTCCACACAAATTGAAATAATCCACCTTTACTTTTTGTTTTGGTTATCCAATTCAGAGTCAGAGGGTGAGAGTCAGGGTACAAACAATAAAATAAAAAGAAATATATGAAGAATCTATGCGATATTTTACATTTCAAGGCACATGAGTTCTGGTTTAATCCAAGTTCAAAAACACAAACAGCACCACTGTAAGTTGCAAAATTGTCCTCCAAACTATTTGTGATATCACAAAAACCCAAACATCTGGCCACATCTTGGACTGTGACTTAAAAAAAACTTAAAAAAAAAAAAAAAGCCTGCATCTACTTGATTCTGTCAAATTGTCCTGGTCACATACAGAACTGGGAACAATAAGTTTAAACTTGTGGGTTGTCTGTGTTTTCTTTGTGAAACTATGACTTGCCAGATGCACAAGCCTGGACAGCACACTGCTGAAATCTGTGACATATGCAAATCTGGTCTCCTGCTCTCAGACATGAAACCCTCTGCTTTCAGATAAACATGATTCCTGCATTAACTCAACGTAAACCAAAGAAAACTATGAGACTTAAGCAGTTATTTTTTCTTTTTAAATTAAAGGAAACACAATATCCTTGGTAAGGTGCAATAAATGAGATAAAAGACACTGCCCAAGATAACACAAATCTACTGTATATAAGATGAAAGCATAAAACACATTTACAGATGATTTTTATTTGCCTTCAGACTTTTACAGATGTCAGTTAAACACTGTCACTTGCATGTGTGTGCATGACATACAGCCACTGACGCACAAACACAACCTCAACCCATGTTTGCTTTACTAACTTATCTGATGAAACTCACCCAGAACCAGTTTTACTACCAGGCGTTTGAGAAAGAGGTTAATAACCGATTCAATCGCAGACAAAATGGTGCAGAGTATGTCACAATCCTATTACCTTTCCACGACCAGCTTCATGCTGAAGTCAATAGGCTGAACACTTTGCTATTGATTTTGAGAAAGAGCGGCGAGAGAGGCAGAGGCAGTGTGCACAGTTTGAGAGAAAGTGAACTTTAAACAAACAGATGAGTGTTTATTGATTTATTCATTTCCTCCTTCTTTACTAAGAGATGATTTAGTGGCTCTTTAAAATACTTACGTGCCAGTGCTTGAAAGAAAGAAAGAGAGAGAGAGAGGGAATGTGACCTAAAGTTTTACCAAGGAAGAAAAACTAAGTTGCTCGCTCTTGTCCATCTGTATTACTGCTTTATAAACACAGCCTGCAGCTTGATGGCCCTCGGCACCCTTGAGGCCTGAGTCTTAATTACATCCTCCCCGTTACAAAAGGCCCATAAAATGATCTCAGATCTGAGGCGATTTCCCATGTGGTGTTGTGGCTTTCAGCCATGAAATTACATCGCAGAAAAATAGACAGTGAGCTATGCCGTCTGATTGATTCCTCACAATGCCTCTGGGAGGAGATGCTGGGCTTAATGTACTGTACCCTAAAATCCTTAATAATTAGCAAATTAGCAAGCATCTGAATTTTCACCAGCTTAAATAACTGAAGCATCCCCGGAGGTGTTAGGTGATTTGTAGCTGTAATGTTCATTTTTCTCCTCTCAAGTGTTCAGTGCTTTTATTTCAATGAAGACAGACTACACTAAACTAACCGAACTCAAGTGAGTGGAAAACTGCTTCTCTTCTCACGACTTTGACACATTTGGGAATATTCTAATAATACACATTTTTATCAAGTCATCAGCTTCAGTAGCTGAAATAGCTCACAAGTTAGTTTAAAGCAACAACGCCACTGAAAACTACTCCTCTATGTGGAGTAAGGCAGGGACTAGTAGGTGGTTTATGGGAGCAGACCAAGTGTTTCTATGTCTTCCCACTGTAGAAACCTCGCTGGTGTCTCATGCTTAGGCATAACTGATGACTCTGTTCTGGTCAGAGTTTGCACCAATCACATGAAAGTCACAAATGAAGTTTTTTTTTTTCTTCCTGTCAACATCGTGTTTTCACATTAAAGGAAGCATAGGAGGGTTTTTTATGGAAAAACAACAGAAAGGTTCAGAATTCAATAGAAGTTCACTTGCATCTGAGACCTCTGGAAAAATAGTCACTGTCGAATATATTTAGGAGCACATTTGCAAATATCAAATATAACATATTCAGCCTAAACTGTTTTTTAAAAGGCTGAGTGAGGATGTCTATGACACACACACACAGGCTGCAAATACACGATGTCCCCACCCAGACAGTAAACCCACACTGGGAGGAAGAGAAGCTGAAAACAGCAGCGCCTTTTATTGTGATTGCCATGAAAACCTTTGCACCTAAAAAGCCAATAAGAGACAGTGGGGGGAAAAACATTAAACTGGACATTGCCTGCTGGCAGTGGGCATCCTAAAAACTGAGAGGGAACAACAACATTAAGAACCACTTTAAAAAAAAAAAAAGCACAGCAGAAACAAGACCAAGAACAGCAGCGCAAAAATGAAAAGAGCTCAAAACTAAGTCAGAAATTGATCTATATGGTGGGCGGGCTTTTGGACTTTGAAGATTAAGTTCAAGGAGATTTTTTTTATTTGATTTTATTGATTAGCATTCAAATATCTCAGAGATCTAATGTCAAAGACTGTGAGTGAAGAGAGGAAGTGGTGCTGAGAACAAAGCAGTGAATGTGAATACTCTCTGTCTGTCTCACAGGTAGCTGAGATATCAGGTTTAACATTTATACAGTCCTGCATGTCAAAACAGCTGATCCTTCATCAGTAGACCAGCATCCCTAATCTTTGTGTAAACAAACAAACAGCAGCCTGAAGGACCTTTTAGTTCCTGGGAAAAATGTTCCTGAGACAAGCACTCCTGGGGGCTTTGGATAGGAGACGTCTGCAGATGACTAGCCAAGACCAACCAAGCAAAGTTATGGGAAAAACATCTTCTGTTATGCTTTACGAGTGTAATCATCAATTACACTTAATCTGTTTCATGAGGACTTTGTGGATGGGATTTGATCACATGACTGACTGAAATTTGCAAAGTGTTCACAACAAAAAGCAGATTATTCTCAACTGAACCCTCCCCACTTTAAACCAGAGTACAGAGCACAATGTGACGAATTAAAACACAGAGGTAAACCAACCAAAGCTGTAAAACCTCTGGAGGAAAGTTTGTGTTAAAAATGCAAATGACAGTAAAAATGGTGCTCCGATTGGGGGAAGGTTTCAGTTTCAATCACGAAACTGAAATTTTCAATCACGACCCAACACAGTGTTAAAGTTAATCAGAGGGTCTCACCCATTCTTTGCGTCTGGAGTGAGTGGTGAAGTCATAAACTGGCACTTTGATGCTTTTTCCCTTCTTCAGCTTTCTCAGGATGTTGACCAGCAGCTCAAAGTCGAAGGCATCGGGGTGATCGAAGTTGTACTCATTTTTAGCTGCCAGCTCCTGCTCTTCTTTATTCAACACCTGAATGACAAAGAGATATAAAGAAGAAAGGAAATTCACACACTGCAAACCAACTGAGCCCTTTGGTTTCAGGTATTTCAGGTGCCTGAGATGGATTTTACCAGCCAGTTTGCATTATCTGTTTTCTTGGAAAAAAAAATCTGAGAGATGACAGATATCCAGTCACAGAGGGCTAAGCAGTACAATTTATATTTTCAGCAAGACTCTTTTCAAATCAAAAAGCTCATTACTTATTGTGGCTTAAATACAGTATGTGAAATAATAGTGTGTCTTGACTGCAGCACTAAAGCTGCTAATGAGCTAAAATGCTATTAATCACAGTACTTATTTACACTTCAGTGCTTTCAGCTGCTTTTTGTACCTTGTAGAAAGAGTCCATTGAAAGCAGAACCACCCAGGGGACATCCAGCGCCTCAATTATCTTATTGGCTACTGTAGTTTTCCCAGAGGCACTTCCTCCACACAGACCTGAAAACGATGGAGAGAGAGAATCACAACACTATTACTGACGGATAACGACAATCTGCTCGACTAGTGCAGAAACGTTAGTCTGTTATATTAGAAGCAGACAGCAAAGCTTTCACTGGATACTTTTCTTTAAGTCAAAAGTCCAACACAATTCTTTTGATAATAATTTTACTTCTCATAATTTCTTCCACCACTTCTCTGAGGTGCATGAAAAGGAATAAATGAAATACTTGGGATTAACAATGACTGCAGCATGAAAGGCACCCAGGAAAACTCATGCAGAAACATTTTATTCAACATCTTGATATCAGGGACAGCAGGAGTAAAAACGCAGGACATCCCTCTAATAAATTAGCACCTCAGTCTATTATATGAATGTCAGTCACAGTTATGCAGTTTTATCTAAAAGGCAAAAAAGTCATGTCATTCATAATTAGGGAGACTTATCTCAGACACTACTGGGTCAGTTTGACTAATGGAAAGATGTGTTTTAAAATATCCTTCAATCCTTGAAGGCCACTGACAGTAACGCTGTGCAGAATAATTAGGAAGTCAGAATTTCACAGTTAAAATTACTTGCTTGATTTCCCACTTGGAAAGCCTCAGCAACCCCGTGTGCCCCACAATCCAAGTTGGCGGCACTGAACACAAACAGTAATACAACTGTAACACTTTTAATCTGCAGTGCCACTGTTATGTATTTGTGACTCACTAAATAAGCCACATCCTCCTGAGAACCGAGGAAAAACATTTTTCTGTTTAACTTTCTTGGTCCACTACAGACATAATGATTGGCTGGGACTCCGAGCACTGACCGAGCTCTATCCATGAATGCGCTGTGGTGGTGTTTTTAAGAACAAAACGAGTATAAAAACATTTATGTATATTGTTAGTGATACCTGAATGGATCTACCTTGCTAAGAACCAACACAAATCCTGTTTTCTGTGCTTTTTCTGGAAAACGGTAACACACTGGAGTGACATCACTCCTGTGTTCCAACATCCAAGTTTGGAGATAAATGTTACGACGTCAGCTAAAGATAATCCTAATCCAGTACTTTTTTTTAATTGTTATGGGACAACAGACTGCAATGTTCCTGACCTTACTGGTACACTGCTTCTGTTTCCGATTCATTTTCTGTTTTCCTGGCACATAAACAGAGCGTTCTCTTTACAACTTTGGACACACCGTGCAGATTATGACCCAGGTGATCATGTCTGACAATCATCCCAATCATCTATTTATCACTGCTTTCAAGTTAAAAATCGCCAGACCGATAGATTTTTGTTGCATTTAAAAAAAAGCAGAAAATACTATTTTGTTCATTAAACAGCTGAAAACCACAGGAAAATGCACAGATTTCTATTAAGCGACTATATGAAGACTAATCATTCTTATATGTAGTCACCACAGCATTCTGACCCAGAAAAAAACCACGAGACAACAAGTGTTTATGCAATAAGTTTAACTGTACGGTTGGTATTCTCAAGCTCTTTTCAAGCCTAACATATGTTGAATGAACTGATGAGTTTGTTTGACACAGATGTCCACATGCTCCATTATTAAAACTGTTACACTTCTGTTACACATGTTATCTTTTCTCTGACTGCTCTGATTGCTATCAGCAAATGTCCCCTGACCACATTATACAGTTCTATTCAAATTATCTGTGAAACGACACCAAAACATAAATGCAAAATCAAAATGTATTCAATATCAAGAATTAACCTGACTGCAGCTGCCTTAATAACTGCTGTCACTATTTATTTAATAGCTGATTGGTTTTTTCATTAATCACTGACACATTCAGCTGTCAGATGCCGACAGGTGGTGAGATAAAAGCATAAAATCAATTATCAAAATTAGAGCTCTTACTGACCCATTACAGTGGCGTAATAATGGCTTTACGTATTTGGGTATACAAATTGGTTAATCCGAGGATCAAATGTTCAAACCAAATTATATCAAACTGTTGGAGCAAACCAAACTTAACATTCAGAGATGGATGGATTTTCCATTATCTCTCATAGGGAGAATTAATGTTATTAAAATGAACACTTTGCCTAAGTTCATTTACTTATTTCAATGTCTCCCTACAAATGTTCCTAGAAGTTTCTTCAAAGAGCTTAATAAACTTATAACTTCTTTCATATGGCAAAAGAAAAATCCAAGAGTCAAACTCTCCTCCCTACAGGCCCCATAATCAAGGGGAGGACTTAGTTTACCAAACTTTAGGAACTATTATCTTGCCTCCCAGTATCGATCAATTTGGATCTGGCTACATGCAGAGAGGAGTGAGGTTCGATGGGTTCCAATAGAACAACATGAGGTGAACCCCATACTATTAAAAGATGTTCTATTTTTAGGTACAAAAAAATGTCTATCCAAGCTCACAAACAATTTGATAATATTAACCACCTTCTGCGCCTGGCAGGAATCCCACTCACTTCTGAAAATAAATATCTCTTTTCTTAGAAGGACACCCCTATGTGGCAACCCTGATCTCTCTCATCATATTGCTGACCCAATATTGCAGGGATGGAAGGACAGAAATATTTGAACTGTTGCCGACTTATACAATAATGATACATTTATTGACTTTCAACAACTAAAGGAAAAATTCAAACTCCCAGGACAAAGTTTCTTCAAATTCCTACAAATAAGAGATTGGGTCAAAGAGAAATCCAAAGGGTTATTCCCCGAGATACCAAAAGAAACTCTTCTTGAAACGCATCTTTGCACCAAACCATGGAAGTCAATAAAAGGAATAGCATCATCTATATATGCTATTATCAATGAAAAGTTACCTGACCATAACAAAGCGTCTATAAAAAGAAAATGGGAGACAGACCTGGGCCATGTCTATGAAGAGGTAGAATGGCACCATTTATTGGAACAGGCACAGACCATGTTAATTTCTACAAATCACAGGCAAATGCAATTTAATATATTTCATAGGATATATTACACCCCTTATAGGTTACATAAAATTGATAATAATTATTCCCCCAAATGTTTGAGATGTAAGGTAACAGATGGTGATCTCCTGCACATGCTGTGGAATTGCCCAGTGAAGAGGTCTGGAGACAGGCCATTGAAATAATCTCAAGGGTAATGGGGATCCAAATTGAACTGGACCCAAAACTATGGATTCTAGGTGACACAGGTTCTATCAATGTGAATTACCATAACAAATATTTTATTTTACTTGCGAGTACTGCAGTGAAAAAATGTATTCTGCTACATTGGAAATCTGAAAATTCTTCAACATTGAGACACTAGATTAATGAGCTAGCGTCCTACTGCACAGCTGAGAAGATATTGCATGATGTAAAAGGGAAATATGGAACCTTTGAAAAAATTTGGGGGCCCTTCCTGGCAGTACTACTGTCTTTGGACCTAATAGATCATAGAGATGACGCAAATCCCCCTGGGTCTGCCTTGATTTGATCCCCGGTTAGGCCTTCCTGACTCGATTTCCTGAATGCTGCAGTTTTATCGTGGGGGATGTTGATTCCTGTGCATGAGAGTTTCTATAGATAGGTGTAAATATGGGCTGTCTGGATACACGAATGTGATGAGGTTGAGAGCCATACAGGGGTAAAGGGGTGGGGGGATGGTGGGAGGGGTTCACATGATGTGTTTTCTGTTTTGCTCCCTTTTTCTCCTGAGTTCTTTTTTGTTTGTTTGTTTGTTTTTAAAATTATGTAATTATCAATGTTGTTATGTTATTATTATTATTATTATTATTATTATTATTATTATTATGCTTGTATTTTCTGTGTTTGGTTTTCAGATGTCTGAGGTTATCCTTGAAAGGCATAGATACAAGAGTGTGCACCTGGGAGTGCTTCTGTGGTCACAATGGCCTGCCATGTTGTGGTTATTTGTTGATACTTGCTCTGTCCCATAGTTGTGAGTTTTCTGTTTGTTTGTTTTTTGCTTTGTTTGTTTGTTTTTGTTTGTTTTCCAATTTAAAAATGAAAATAAAGCTTAGGGGGGAAAAAAACGTGTCCTTTCTGCTTCACATTTAGCCATCATCTGGATGTGAGGTTAAAAAATACTGAACGTGATGGCAATGAACAAAAATCATGCAACACGCTTTATGCTTAAGAGTGCAGAAAAATCTGTGAACGCAAACATATTTTGAGCTGAGAGACAAAAAAGAAAACATGAAACCAATGGGACAGATGTCTAAAATAAAAGTCAATCCCTGCCTCACCTCCCTCGACCTCCTGGGTTAAAGACCAAAACAGCAATCTTTCAGGAAAACAATCCTGGGAACGGGGCCAGAACACCCTGCTGGCTGGCAGGAGCGGGTGAAAAGCAGGATGAATTTGCTGTTGTGTCTTTGTTGGTGCATGTGTGTGTGTGTGTGTGTGTGCACACAGGAACAGAAATAGCCTACAGAGCTGCTTCAACGACATAAACAACTCTTGGTGACGTGTTGAAATGGGTTTTTGTTTTTTTGCCCTGATAAGACTCATCGGGGTCGAAACTGCTGACTAGGAAACCGGTCAAAGAACACTGTGGGGCTGCTTATTTCCCGATTACAGCTCTGAAGATGTTCTAGAAATACTAGCTAATCCAAAGTATCACAAGCTCCTGCATAGACAAGAAATTCTCAGCACGTCACCCAGCAGCAAAGCCTAGCCACTGGAAAATCCTGTTAAAACAGATAAAACTGCTTTTTCTATAAGCAATAAACCCAGACTGTAGAGACAGCAGCCACCTTTGATACCTATGAGGCTTTACAATGTTTTTCTGCCATTCACTTTTGCTTCCATCCCTAAATCCATCTGTTCCTGCAACCCCAGTACTTTATATTCTCCATTGTTTCTTGGGACCAGATCAGCACAGTCCCCCTTATGTTACACAGACTGCTCCTTTAAATTGGGGGCCACGGTACAGTCGAGTGTGAAATTGTAACCAGTCATTGCGCGCCATTGACGGTAACAGATTGCCAACTAAAGATAATGTCCACCTCTCCCTCCACCTATCACCAGTCATGCCAGTCTGATGCGTTTAACCACGGTACGCTGGCTCTGCGGCTGTTAAACGTGCACAGGCACACACAGGTTTAGTGTCTCTGTCACGCTCATTTTACTGCTGCTGGGACTTGTCCCGATGCAGATATTTTACTGAGCTGATCAGCAAGATGGCAGCCTGCTGTAAATGCACACACAATGCACCCAGAGCCTCATGAAAATGTTAGATTTCAGTCTGAGAAAATGCAAAGCTGCTGCCCAAGATAACTGAAATGTCAGTTCATTTTGGTAAATAATTATTTGTTTTATCAAGTAACAAGACTAAGAACCAGCAGCCATGCAAACATCGCACTAGGGATGTATTTTGGCACAGCAGTGTTTAGACTTAAATGCCAACAAGATCTCACATATGCCTCCTTTCCACCAGCAGCGAGTGCTGAGCCAACTTTCCCTCAGTGGCTGTACAAAAAGAAAAGACGCCACATTATCGCGGGTCTGATAACCAAATACTTACACAGCATTACCTAGCATGAGTTAGGCAAATATTTCTGGGAATAAAACAAAGACTGACCAGAATCTGCTGACTGCATCTGTACAACACAGTTGCAAAAGCTTCTCCCAAATTCCAGTGACATCACTGGTTTTATTGATAGTGCGCCTGTTACAATTTTTTTTGGCAACTAAAACCAGTTTTTTCTTGTGTGTGTGTGTGTGTGTGTGTGTGTGTGTGTGTGTGTGGGGGGGGGGGGGGGGGGGGGGCTCTACATTCAACAACAGCACCATGGTGGTCAAAAATAATAATATGATTCTGTCCCCAGGTATAATGTTCATTTTAATGCACTAGCTACAGGAAGCGGACGAAAGCACCTGAGATTTTTAATCTGGAAAAACTCAGATAGCTATATTATTGATAGACTCTGGCATTCACTTCCTCCTCATCAGAATGCCAGGAGAATGCTTGGCATAATTTTAAACAATTTAAATGAAATAAGATGTTCTCTCACCTATAACGAAGGCTTCTTTGAAGGTTGTCCCAGTGACATTATACCAAGGTGGTCTGCCAGCAGTGTAGATCGTCCTTTTACTAGTCCTCAGCAGAGGAGGCTCTGTCTTGGACTGGCTTGTAGTCCGTTTTCGTGGCGATAGCGAAGGGGTCAAAGGACAGCGGGGGACATGGTTTGAGAGGCCATCCAAGGAATCGTCACCACTTCCACTGGGGTAAAAGAAAGGAAGGTAAGCGAGCAACATTTAACCCTTTTAACAGGTTTTTAATTAACAGGTGACATTAATGGGAAACTAGGATTCACATGTAAATAAGTATATATCACGCAATGTGTCCCTTGAAGGCTACACTGGACCGGTCCCCAGGCTGTGATGGGGCAGGACTTATAAAGAGACATGACAACCATTCATATTCACACCTACATCCAATTTAGAGTCACTAATGAATCTAAATATGATCCGATATGGGTGAGATTTACGCCATGGAAAAAACTGGACAGGGGTGGGTCTGTCACATCATATCACAGCAGCAATGCAGTTATGCAGCTTCAAATAACACCAACAGAAGACACATGTTTGGGCACCGCAGGGCATCGTATTTTGAACACTCCTCTACATTTCAGGTGTGCGGCTTGACTTTCACCAAAAAACAGATTGTTTGCGTATTTTTAGGCAAGCAAAGAAACACTTGTGGGATGTTTCCAAAGTGCTGTGAGATCATTTAAAGTAATTTTTAGACTCATACTAAGGCTAAGTCCTCATGTTTGCCTGCTTTTTGAACAGTTTGTGTTTGCAGTATGCCATCAGAGATGCCTTGTTCGCTCATAGTGGACCCCCGCTGCTGCTCCAATACAGGCATTTTCATTTTTACAACATATCTGCAGGTTTATGACCACCATTGTGTCAAAAGTAGCCTTTTTCTAACCAAAAGAAGCTCAAAGATGTGAAGCTATAAATGGGTATAAAAAGGGAAAACATTTAGCTAAATATATTCAAAATATTAACTCTTGGGAACCTGCAGATACACTGTTGTCCTGCAGAGAGAGAAGAGGGTCTCTGCTCACTCCGGAGACCCTCTATGAACTCTCCTCTTCACAGGGAAGCATCTGCTGTCGGTGTGGTTGAGGGGGAGGAAGGGGGAACTTGCCGGCCCTCCCCAGGAAATCACACCGCTGCCCTGGACACAGCATGACACTGGGTGGGGAGCCACCATTCACATGAGTAAGGCTGTCATCATTTGGCTGGACTTTATGGTTTACAAGTCACTACAGTTTGAACATGCAGTCAGTTTCTCAGATCGTATTTAGAACACTAAGAAAGCAAGTGTGAAAGCTTCACCACAAGGTTTCACTTCACTAACCAGTGGATGACCACCTACTGGCTATGTCCGTTTTTTATTTATAGTCTAATGCTGTAGCTCAATGGCAGAGAAGGTAGGCCATTAAATATTAACTTGTAAGCCTGCAGAAATAGGCAATAGGTTGCTTTTTGCAGAAGCAAAATATTATGCAAATGTAACACTTTTTAGGCTGATTTATGATTTTATGGATTTCCTTTTGGGGTTTTTTCCCGCTTCTGTGCTTCATGCACATCTTTGTCCCTGTAAAGATAGACACCTAACGTAGATAACTCGCTGACCTAATGTAAATACAAACTAAATGCAACTTTGTATTTTATTTACAATCAGTGCAGCCAAGTTAAAAGAACACCTTCACAGTAACCATCAATTTTTTGAGTGGTTGATATGCATCAAAGTATGCAAGGATCCAAGGTTTTTCATTGGTGCAGTGACATTTCAATGATTCAAAAACTCATGCATTTGTGCATAGATTTAACACCCAGCTGCACTACAGCTACACAGCCAGGTCACCAAGCTGCCAGACAGACACCTGATCCCCAGCACATCCTCAGTGCTACGTGTTATGAATAAGGGGGCGTTAGCAACAAAGCAACACTAGCTTCCGTTGTGATACCATATGGTCAGTGAACATCTAGAAACTGGTGGTAATTAACAAAAACAGACCCTGGTTAACAGTAGCCATTCCTAAAAATAAACATTTGAAATACACAATTTGAAAGTGAATATTTTTTTTGAGATGTGATGGTTAATACGGCCGAATTTAATAGGCCGCACTGAAAAGCTGCCGAATACTTTTAAATGATGAATAAACGCTTTGTAAGTTGAAAACGTTCATAAAATCGTCATTTGTCGCATTAGTCTTGCATACAGAATGAGAGGATCTGTACAGATGCTTATGGAAAGAGACGAGGGAAGAAAGTGTTGATGTAACCACAGATAAAACCTCCATAGAATATTTTACGACCGGGCCCAGGTCTCTCTGTCCTCACTTAGGTGTTTTTTCGCTAATTCTCCCATGTTCTTTATTAAGCTTTTGTTCTCTGCACCCACGACAAAACACAATGCGTGGGTTACACCGAGTGTGGCAGCTAGCTGGACTAGCTAGCTGCCAAGAGCAGTTTCCACCGCGGGGCTCGACAACACCCCGCGTGCCACAACAGCCATATTTTATTCCTTCCTTTTTTTACCTGTCTGACCTCGACATGGATCTATCCCCTTCCGTCCCTCCATCTGTCTGCGGCTCATCCGGTTTGCTGTCGCTGCTGGTTGCTGCCATGTCTGCTCAGTCAGCTCAGCGCGGCGCGGCGCGGAAACCAAACACTGGGAGCGTCGTGACGTCAGCGGGCGTAAACTAAGATTGTGTTCAAGGTAATAGAAAAAAAACCGAAACTTTTTTCCAAAATTATTTCGAGGATAGTATAAAAGAAATACTATCTCCTGGTTTAAATTTAACAACAACAAAAAACACTAATAATGTATTTAAAGACTTCTATTTATTTTAGCAACTTCTATTAAGGGTTGCCACAGTGGATCATCTCCATCGCACCCTATTCTTAGCATCCTCCTCTCATGCCAACTCGCACCCGTTAATCTCCTCTGAGGTTTTCTGTCCGGTGTATTCATTATACATCCACTGCACCTGCCCAAACCATCTGACCCTTTCCTTAACTTTGTCTCCAAACTGCTCATCCTGAACTGTCCCTCTTTCTAATCTTGTCCATTGTGGTTGCCCCCAATGAAAATGTTAGTACCTTCAATCTGCTCTCTCTCTTTTCGTCAGGATCCCCATCTCCAAGCCATACATCATAGTAGGTTTCACTGCCATCTTGTAAACGTTCCCTTTCTCTCTTGCTACTATCATTCTGTCACAAATAGCCCCTGACACTTGTTTCCACCTGTCCTACCCTACCTGCACTTTCTTCTTAACCTCTCTTGTGCACTGTCCATTTCTTTACATGGTTGACCCCAGGTGCTTAAATTCATCTACCTCCCCTACTCCTGCTTCTTGAAGCTTTGCTGTTATAGCTGTCTCCATGTCATTTGGAGATGCATTCTATCTTTCTTCTACTCACTTTTCATTCCTCTTCTCTCCAGACCATACCTCTGCCTGCCTGGTCCCTGATCTCACTACAGATCACAATGTTGTCTGCAAACAGTCCACAAAGACTCCTGCCTGACCTCAACTGCCACTTATCGCACACCTCTATACTGTCTTGCTGTCTTCATAGTTTCATAAACTTTTTCCTCTGTAGTTACAACAGCTCCGCACATCATTCCTGTTCTTAATATAATTAATTTTAAAATAACTTTTAAAATAATTTTTTGGTTACCTTGTTCTTTTGTCTTAGTTCTAATGGTCAATTTTGTGATTAATTTAATTCGCTGGTTTGCCACTATGACAAAATAATGAATTGATTTGTGCTATTATTACAGTAAATTAAACATTAACTATTTTGTTTAGCTAACAGATTCTATCGTTAATGCTTACATAGTAAATAATCTTTTACGTGGTAAAAATACAGGTTTAGAACAAGAAATAATTGCTTATACAAAGATTTAAATAAATTGTTAAGTTCAAATAAAGTCTTGTCATTGTTTTGCCAAGGACTGTCATTGTAAACTGGCAGTTTAAGGCACGCTTGGAAGTCTTTGTTTTACGCTTGGAAAAAGATGCACACATGCCACTGACTGATTACAGGTAGTTTAAATTTACTTTAAAAGCATTTTGGGTGAATTTCTGTGTTTAAAACAGTTTGAAATCGTCCACATATTCCACATATTACATTAGAGTAATACTAGTTTGCACCACAAGATGCTGTGGTGAGTCAGAGTAATCTAAAATAGGCCATGAATAACTTAAAATTATTTTCAATTGGATTCAGATATGTGGAAAAGTTCTTGGGAAAACAAGGGTAAGGTTAGATATAAATATTCTAATAATTAGTGAAAGTTAAAATATGAAAAAGAAAATCCCACTTGCACTGCCAAATAGTAGTAAAAATTAGTTTTTGTTCCAGGTGGTGATTACAAAAAGACAGGTTTCTGCAAATCCAGAAAATTTACGTTTGTCCCATTGGAGCCTGAACGCAGCACTGGAGCGCTGTAGTGCTGAATTTGAGACGAATTACAAGAAAAGTCTCACAACTTAAAATAATTAGCGTATCATGCTGTGTAATGAATAAAACGCATTTCAAAAATAGAGGATTTTGCATGCTCATTAATTCAAATTCTTCTTTAGTTAGAGCCGCATTAACCTGCAGGTACAGAGAAGTATTATTTTAGAATTTTAGAAGCAAACAAATATTTTGCGAAAATGTTAATATGAAATCCTCCTGAGAACAGAGGGGGAAAGGATCTTTCAGTTTAACTTTTTAGGATTTGCGAGTTCACTACAGAGGACATGAATGAAAAGACTGGCGCCAAGACTAACTGAGATTTTATGTACAGGATATTAGTATATATGACTGTGTCCTTGTATTACTTTAGTCGTATGTTTTACTTATTTGTTTATCTATTTATTTATTTGTTCATCCATAGCTACATAATGATAATTTAGGTATAAGAGCTATTTTATTAATTGTTACCCATCTGTTTAGAGTTACGCCTAAAATGTCCTGTTTCCCTTTGTCTAACAACAAACACAGAAATTGCACAGAAATGTCCTTTGGCTTTCATATGTATAAATAAAGCTGTAATGAATGTAAAATGTGACGGTGGATCTGAAATATATATATATATATACATATATTTGCGTGGGGTTTTTTTTAAGCTGACGTTTTCTGCTAATTGACTTTCTTTCACGCTCGTCCCATTAGCATTCACCAATGATGTGCACCGGGTGATCAGTCAGGCTCTGCGCTGCAGGTATCTCTGCTGTCCAGTCACAGCAGCTGCAGTGATCAGCGCGCTGTGTGCCTCGTTACTGCCGCTGCAGCTCCACGTTCGAACCTGCAACTCAGACCAAATTAAAACCTCCCTCAGAAAAAGCCGCATGTGGTTTCCTCCTCCTGCCTCTCAGCACTGCAATGAAGGAATTTCCTCGTTTGTACTGAAGTCTCTGCGCTCACAGAAATGAGGTCTCGGCCTGAGTTTTCCCCGCGCTAACTACACAACAGGAAGACCGGAGCGGTCGATTCTCACCTGCATCATCTTCACCTTAGAAAAAAAAAGTCGTACTTTTTTGCCTCTCGGACAGGACACCAACTGACTGCTGGCTGCAAAATGGATAATAATGCTGGAAATTCGGAAAAATCTCACCTCATAGACGAGAAGAATGCCAAGACATATTCACTAAAACTGCAAAGGTGGGGAAATGCTTTGCTTCGTATCACTGCAGCCGCATGAAGAATAATACCACATGTAGGACGAAGTTATGTGAACACATTTAGTCATTTTGGGGCATAAACTGTGTATAAAATGTGTGTGTGTGTGGGGGGGGCGCGACAACAATTCTTTGTTTGCTGACACTTAAAGAAAAATGCAAGTAAGCAGATTTTGTTAAGGACATCAACATTTTTAATAGAAAACTCAAAATATTATTTTTTAAATTATAATTTTAAGATAGATGCAGGAAGAATCCACTATTGTTGCACATTATCTTATAAACGTGCGTAATGAAGGCGCACCGAGAGTGGTTGTTATAGTGCACGTTGAGCAGGCTTTGGCTCTCACGGGTTGTTTTATGTGAATGAACAAATTCATTTCCATGCTTGGCTTGTTTCTGGACAGCCTGTGACAAATGGCCCCGGGGCCAGTTCACTGAGCAATGCTAAAAACTCATCATCTGTCATTAGCAGAGGCTCCAGCCTGCAATCACAGAGGGTACACACACACACACACACACACACACACACACACACACACACACACACACACACACACACACACACACACACACACACACACACACACACACACACACACACACAATCCATAGGTGCTTAAACCTGCTGATACAAAAAATACACAGCAGAGAATATTACTAAAAAGCATACACAAAGCTGGTTCGAATTTTTAATTCTAGGATAGGATAATAAAAATATTAAAACATAGTTGGAATGCGCTCCTTTTCTGGCGTATTTAACAAATAGCTCCCACATTATAGAAATAAGTTGTATAGGATTTTAAAGAGGCCCACGTGTAAAAACACCACTTTTAATAATTTAATTTAAAAAACCACCGAGTTTAAAATATAGATGGCGGAGCAAATGAAAGAAAAAAAAGACGATTTTATGCGCACAGTCAAAGCTGATGCAAACATGTGCATCAGCTTTGTTTGCTCAACATCCAGCCGGCTGCTGCAGAAACACACCTGGTGATTTTTCAACGCGCTGCAGAAAAAAACAGGTGGAGACGCTCTCTCGCTTTAATATGAAATACGTGAGGAAAATCAAATGCAATCGCCCACTCAGCCATTAATCATAATCCTGCCGAATTATCTGTTATTTTCAGCCTTCAGAGGCCCTCATGATGCACGTTTCCACCTCTTTGATCAACTGTTTTTAAGTCAGTGAAGCTGGTGGAAGTGAATCGATGCCTTTGATTTCACGCTTTAAAACTGGCTGTTTTATTTATTTATTTTTTAAAAGATAATTTCCAGATACAACACGATTAAAAAGAGATAAGGTGGCAGAAACTTTACGCGTTATAAAGCAGGAGAAGAAAAAGGGAAGCTCCACCGGGTGGGAAACACGTGTTTTACAGGGTTAGTTACTTGCAAATATTAGTGCGAACTTGCAGGGCCTTTGTATTGTATTTATTTATGTATTTTGAATCAATCAAATAAAAAAGCACATTGCTCTAACATGATTTTGTAGAAATAAGTGAAATAGGCCTACTGATCATTTGGGATTCAAAGAAGTGTTCAGAAACACAGACAGATGTGCATATGGCGCTACATTTGGGATTTCATGCACCATTTGCGCCGTTCTTGTGCAAGTGCACGCATGTGTTTACAGTGTCACCTTTAGCATTTTCCTCCCCAGCTGGCAGTAAAGTGACCTTTATTGTTCACAAATGTTTCTACAGTATTTTTGATGTATTTTAGAATCAGCAGAACTCGTAATCAAAAACACAGGAATAGATGTAAACATTAGCATTAAAGTTAATAAAATAAATACGAGCATCCAAGGATTCCAAAGTCAGACTTACTCAGTCTATCACTTAGAATTCATTTAATTTCCACCGCCAAATATCACCGGAGGGCTCAACCCGAAGTTCTGTTTTATCAGCTTGAATCTGCTGTTTTGTTTTTCAAGTATAGTAAAAACGAAAATGATAAGAAAAGAGCTTGCATAAGTTTGGAACAATGATTGCTAATCCATTTATAAAATGTCAGAAAATAGAGTAAAAGATCATTACAAATCAATTTAACATGGATGAGTAACAAATACAAAAGTGATTGGATGATTAATTAGTAAGTTGAGATAAAAAAAAAACCTCAAAGTATTTGTTTGTAAGTGCCTGACTGTTTGAGGAGGAAAGAAGGGATGCGCGAACTGATCCTTACCCAGGTACCTCTAATGAGGTTAATCCGTCCATGTAATTCACTTTTAAAGTGTTTGCAACATCTAACTGATGGCTATGCTGATGATGTTTAAACTTTGCTTTGTGGACCACTTACAAGCTTTAGCCATGAGTCTGAGGTTACCAGGGTTAAAAAGAAATACAAAAAATCTTTCACTCCGTTTAGTGATCAGTAACTACTCTGATGACCAATTGATGGTGCTGTGGATTCAGTAAGGCTGTTTCCATCTTCCTGCAGATTTGTTAAATGTTTGTCATTAATCAGAGTAAATGTGCAAAATAAATTCTGACCATTAAAATACATTTTTAGTCAAAGCCAAAATCAGGAGATTAAAACCTTTGATATTAAAGGCACAGCAGTTCTTGTTCTTGTTCTTGTTTTTCAGTCAAATGTCAGTAAGTCATTCAGCACCAAGCAGGAGTAGTTATAGCTAAAAGGCATCTACAGTACTGCTTTAAATGTGCTGTATTCATTGGAGGCAGGCCTGTGATTCTTTGGTTTCCACGCACGAAACATAAGCAATAGGTGTATGTGTATTCTTTTTTAAATTAGGCATCTCTGGATACACCGAGTTCAGCTATTATGTCAAAATATTAGGTTGATTATCTCAAAGTTTGAACTAATTCAAATTTCTGAGAAAATCACTCAAAACTTAAAATTAAGTAAGTATTTATTTATTTATTTATGTGGCAGGAACAAGCTGTCATACATATCTCAACAATTTTTCAATCTCCCAGAACTCAAAAGTCCCATTTTTGAAGAGTGAACCATTGACCACCAGAGGGAGATGCATTGAAACTGGGGTATTTAAGTATTTAATGTACACTAGTGGTTACTTAATGTTTTCTGGCATGCCCAGAAAACAAAAAAGAAGGCAAAAGGTCCACACCCCAGAAAACTTGAATTTGAAAAAAATAAATAATAGTCAGCACATTTAATTTCAGAAAAACCAGATCTATTTAACTTTAGTCCACTGCATATTTTCCTTGATTGGTCAGACTCCACCTGTATCAGCTCCCACAGTTTAAAAACCACTGATGTAAGCAAATAATTCCTATTCCTGGTATTTCAGTGGGAGGTCCCAAGGCTGAGGCACATCAAGTGGTTGTCATTTTAATGGATGCGACCATATTGGATTTTATTGAGAGTTTGAAAACAAATTCTGTTAATATACATTTTAATATACAACATAATAGGCGTGTCACTAGGGATTTAATCTAATCCATGAGAATAAATATTACAGATTGAAGACCAGTGATGAAAAGGAAATGTGACTTCGGTCTGCAATGTGATGTGAAATCATCGTAAACTGTAAACATGACTTATGGTGCACTGATGTGGACCTTTCTTCTCTCTGGGGAAAAACAAAGGCAAATCTCATGGGTCGTTCACAAACATTTAAAAATAAATGTTTTTGTTTACATAAAAAAGCCGGATCATCTGGATAAAACCAGGGCCTTTTATTAAGGTTAAAAACATGGACTGTTGACCAAGATCTCACCAAGTGTAAAGCTTTCAAAACCTCTAATTAAAATATTAGAAACAAATGTAGCATCTGTATAAAACACAAATTTACAACACTGTAATGTTTGTGTTTGTGTGTGTGTATATATATACACACACACAAACACAAACATATATATAGACACTGCCTATTTACTAAAGCCTGCACATCACAAGTGATAAAACAAAAAGATGAGGATATAATAAGATGATAATCACTTTCATTCTGTACTCCACTGATTTGTCTGCTGAAATATTAATATGCATATCTGTAAAAATAAAACACTGCTCAGTAGTTTTTCGCTGCAGAGATTCTTCTGTCTGTTAACAAAAGTGCTGCGGGATGTTCTGATACAGCAGATTGCAGTTGTAATTAAATGCTTATGATTTTGTTTTTTTCCCCCGCTGGACTTCCAAGATCTCATTTCATTTCACAGATCACTGACTTTTCCCCGAGGAGTCTCTCTCTCTGTTTGTGCTGCCGGTGCTGGGCAACAATAAACGCTGCTTACCTGCCCTGTGGGGTATTGACAAAGACATGAAATCTACTTTGAAAAGAAAATCTAATGTTAATAATCTTAAGGAGACTCCTTGGGTCTGCCATATCGTCAATTTGTAAGGGTGGCAGTGAAAAAAGTACTTGAGGATGACTGCCAGAGGAATATGAGCCATGTATCATTAATAATTACTAGTTTTTTTTTTATTATATTTGGAGTGCAGAAGCAGGTTTTTTGGCAGTTTATAGTACCATCTCATTCTTGTGCTTATGTTAGTTGTATTTAAATGAAAAATAATCATTGATGCCAGACACCAAAAGTGAGGCGGGGTCAGCAGAGGGCTGTAAATCCCTAAATACAGACCACTGAGTGAATTATCCCACTCAGGGAACGTCTCAGTGACGACACTTTTGATTGTTTCGATGAATATTTTGGTCATTGTGTTATTTTTCCCCCCCTGCAGAGTCAACACGAGGAGCAATCTCTCCTACTGAAAACGCTCAGACACAGTTATGTTTGACCTGCGATCGTCTGACTTAAACCAAAGGACTTAAAAACATTAAGACTATTAGCACTAAACGCTGAAAGCAAAAACTAAAATGCACCAATAAATTTTTTTGTTGTTTGTACAACTTTTGTTCTTTTTAAGGTCTGTAGTGTTACACATAAAATGCATGAACAGGAAAATACACATTACAAACAAACATAAAAGCTTTTTCTTCAAATTTGTTTTTATTTCTTAAAAGAATTGAAGCCCAGTCACCACCAGGGTCAAAACATCGTCACCACTTTGAAATAAATAGACTGCAAAAAACACATAATTGTAAACTTGTATTTGCATTTCAAATATCATTTTAAACACACTTTTTTCAATTCTCTGGGGGTGTTTTTTGCAGGTAATATTACAGTCACAATATGTCCACCTAATTAATGGATTTGACTATTTGACTTGACAAATTAGTGCTGAATGCTACTGAGCCAGTTTAAGGCACAGCTGCGGTATTACTGCGGTTGGCTGGGAGTGTTTTCAGTGTTTAAAGCCAAGGAGCCACTTGATTAAGGAGTGCTGACCAACAACCATATAGTTTCCAAAAGAACAGTGCAATTTACTACCAAGATCAAATAAAATAAGCAGTAACTTCATGAGGTATTCATTTGCACCAGGATTTTTGGATGAGAAAGTAAGAAAGTGCAAACAAAAACATTTCACCCTTAATAAATGTAAAACCACCATTAAGTCCACCTTTAGTCAAATCAGCTTTATTTGTATAGCATGTTTAAAAGACATCAGGTGTTGAACAAGTGCTGAACATAAGGATAATGTAGGCAAAATAAACAGAACAGATTAAAATAAATGGAGTAATAAGATGACAAGAAATCCATATACAGTGGGGCAAAAAAGTATTTAGTCAGCCACCGATTGTGCAAGTTCCCCCACCTAAAATGATGACAGAGGTCAGTAATTTGCACCAGAGGTACACTTCAACTGTGAGAGACAGAATGTGAAAAAAAAAAATCCATGAATCCACATGGTAGGATTTGTAAAGAATTTATTCGTAAATCAGGGTGGAAAATAAGTATTTGGTCAATAACAAAAATACAACTCAATACTTTGTAACATAACCTTTGTTGGCAATAACAGAGGTCAAACGTTTACTATCGGTCTTTACCAGGTTTGCACACACAGTAGCTGGTATTTTGGCCCATTCCTCCATGCAGATCTTCTCGAGAGCAGTGATGTTTTGGGGCTGTCGCCGAGCAACACGGACTTTCAACTCCCGCCACAGATTTTCTATGGGGTTGAGGTCTGGAGACTGGCTAGGCCACTCCAGGACTTTCAAATGCTCCTTACAGAGCCACTCCTTTGTTGCCCGGGCGGTGTGTTTTGGATCATTGTCATGTTGGAAGACCCAGCCTCGTTTCATCTTCAAAGTTCTCACTGATGGAAGGAGGTTTTGGCTCAAAATCTCACGATACATGGCCCCATTCATTCTGTCCTTAACACGGATCAGTCGTCCTGTCCCCTTGGCAGAAAAACAGCCCCATAGCATGATGTTTCCACCCCCATGCTTCACAGTAGGTATGGTGTTCTTGGGATGCAACTCAGTATTCTTCTTCCTCCAAACACGACGAGTTGAGTTTATACCAAAAAGTTCTACTTTGGTTTCATCTGACCACATGACATTCTCCCAATCCTCTGCTGTATCATCCATGTGCTCTCTGGCAAACTTCAGACGGGCCTGGACATGCACTGGCTTCAGCAGCGGAACACGTCTGGCACTGCGGGATTTGATTCCCTGCCGTTGTAGTGTGTTACTGATGGTGACCTTTGTTACTTTGGACCCAGCTCTCTGCAGGTCATTCCCCAGGTCCCCCCGTGTGGTTCTGGGATCTTTGCTCACCGTTCTCATGATCATTTTGACCCCACGGGATGAGATCTTGTGTGGAGCCCCAGATCGAGGGAGATTATCAGTGGTCTTGTATGTCTTCCATTTTCTGATGATTGCTCCCACAGTTGATTTTTTCACACCAAGCTGCTTGCCTATTGTAGATTCACTCTTCCCAGTCTGGTGCAGGTCTACAATACTTTTCCTGGTGTCCTTCGAAAGCTCTTTGGTCTTGGCCATGGCGGAGTTTGGAGTCTGACTGTTTGAGGCTGTGGACAGGTGTCTTTTATACAGATGATGAGTTCAAACAGGTGCCATTCATACAGGTAACGAGTGGGGGACAGAAAAGCTTCTTACAGAAGACGTTACAGGTCTGTGAGAGCCAGAGATTTTCCTTGTTTGAGGTGACCAAATACTTATTTTCCACCCTAATTTACGAATAAATTCTTTACAAATCCTACCATGTGAATTCATGGATTTTGTTTTCACATTCTGTCTCTCACAGTTGAAGTGTACCTCTGGTGCAAATTACTGACCTCTGTCATCATTTTAAGTGGGGGAACTTGCACAATCGGTGGCTGACTAAATACTTTTTTGCCCCACTGTATATGTACACACACCTATATACAAATGCATATACTAGCATATATGTACACATGTATACACCAACATTCACTGTTGTTCAGTTTACCTTCAGAAAGAGATTAAAAAAAATCTTGTTATGTTTGAATTTGGCAGAAGGGTTACAGATGTTAATGGCACAGATGTTTGCTTAACAGGCGCCCCCCCCCCCCCCCCCCCCGCCCCCCCTGACAATGTTGCGCTGCAGGCCACACAGTGTGTTTAATGTCTGAGGATATTTTGCATGAATCTTTTGAACAGGATATTTTTTTTCTGCACACTCTGGAATTTATCATCACCCCAAGGTTTCATTGTGTGTGTGTGTGTGTGTGTGTGTGTGTGTGTGTGTGTGTGGTTTTCTCTCGTGTCCCGGTGGTATAATTGAACAGAATCTGTTTTCCGCCTGGCTGCTTCTTTTGAGGTTGGACATCTTCGAAGACGAGTGTGTGTGTGATAATCGTACAGCGCTCGCAATCTCCTGTGTGAAGAGTGTGACATTAAAGTGTGTGTCTGGTTATCTCAAGTGAGGCCAAATTAGCTTTTTTCCACCTCATTAGTCACATCATCGAATCCTCCCCCACGCATGATAAGAACAGCAACCTGTGTGTGTGTGTGTGTGTAAGAGAGAGAGACAAAGATAGAAAATAAATGGAAAGGTCAGCATTTTCTTTTATTCTCAGCAGTAATCCAGTCGGGTCTGCATCTTGCTAGGGTTCAAGTATACATAGATCTGTAATGTCCCGATTGAACACTGAAAAATTGACTTTCAAATGAAAAGCATCTTATTGTAGATGGGCAAGATGGTGTTAAATGAAAAGATTCTGTATTTATGTGCAAAATGAACAGAATGGCAACTATTAAATGATTACAGTATTATTTATTTTACCACTGCTACTGTTTTAATTTACTAAATTACCAAATAAACAGGCCAGATTATTAGGTATTAGGTCAACTCAGCAACCTTTAGACCCAGAACCTTGTTCCATCTGTGCTATAAGAATTAAGGCAGTTCTGAAGACAAAAGATTGTCCAGTGTACACATGTTTTTGTATTCTAATCAACTTCCTTCAGATTCCTTTGGAATTACCTGGTACTGGGTTTGAATGGTTGTCTGTTGTCTCTGTGAATCTCTGTGGTTGATGGGTGACCAGTACTGGGTACATCCTTCTTCTTGCCAAACAACAGGTATAGTCTCCAAACCTTGGCAGTCCTAATAGGATTAATGGTAAATAAAATAGATGGATGGAGTATTAAAAAAACATTTATCTATTTGTTGTTATATGTTTGATGTTTGGGCAGTGTCTGGCTTCAAGTTTACAGTCTGATTTATTATACACAAGAAGCACTAATTTTATAATTTGCTTGTCAAAGGATTGTTACACTTTCTTAAGGTTTTTGTTGTTGTTTGCTGTTTGTTTATTCGTTGTTGTTGTTTGCTTGTTTTACAACATTTTGGATAGATATGACTTTCATTCACAAATTTGTTGTCAATTAAAACACTGCTGTAACCTGGATGAATAGAAAACAACACAACGCACAAGACCTAAGATGGAGCGCTTATGAGTTATTAAAACTCAGGAGCAGTCGTGACGTGAAGTTCTGGACTGTAAAACAGGGCAGTCTGTTCACCCTCCTTCACTGTCAACATGAATCGATTTTAATGGGTTCTTCATCGAACGAAACGGCACACCATTCTTTCACTTAAGTGAACACTGACTGCGATGCACTCTGTCAGGTTTCCACTTTGTAAACCATGGGGACTCTATCAAAAGATGATCTGCTGCGCTGTAACATCAGCTAAAAAAACCCACCTCAGCTGTGCTGCTGTTACAAGGATGGACAAAAAGCCGGCCTCCATGAGATCGGACAGGGGGTTTTACTAAGGCTGAAATTACATTGTTTTAACAGACATGTCGGTCAGAAGATACAAAAATAATTTTTTTTCTTAATAAGTAGATTTATCTTTAAATGCACCCATCACACTGCAGACTAGCTCACATCTTCAGATATAATGTTTTCTGTCTGAACAGCCAAGCATGATTTATAATATTTATACTGTATATAGTGCTTTTCTATTTGCACTGACCTCATTTAACAATGCATTAAAACTGAGCTTTGGAGCACATCTTATCTACCTCTCATTTATGATCAGTGTAGAATTACCAGTTAACCCAGCATGCTTGTCAGTTAGGGTTTGAACTGGGAACTGTCTCTGTGACAACACTCATATTTATTATTTTATATTTATTATTTATTTAATAGTCCAAGTAACTCACATCATTATGCAGAAAAAGGTGAGATGTAAACATGCCAAAATTGCTAATTTCCTTCTTTCCCAGGGAAGGTCACATAAAAGCTTTACAATAAACAAATGCGTAAAAATATATAACAAATGAAACATCAAAAACCACAGCGAACAACTCTGTTCATTCATTACCTGAAAAAAATCAAACATTACAGCTGATACAGGTGATGTAACCAAGTATGTTTAAATGTGGTACTGAAAGCTAGAGCAACAGCACAATACTGCAGGTGTAAGATTATAATGGCAGCCCTGTGCATCATAGGTAGGTTCTTCAGGAGGAACAGCTTGAGGGTCACATTGTTTGATCAGCAGCAGCTAAGTGATAATAGCATCCTTCATGGCAAGCTCACTCATTCAAGCTGTGAAAATATACTACTGTTTATTTTCTGCCCCCCTGCAGCTCCTTTCCAGACTCCAAAGAACATTATTCAGACTTCCCTTTAAAGAATGGAGGCATGTCGGGCGCCATCGAGCTGAAACGACCCGTCGGCACTCACTGCCACGGCCCCAAAGCGTCGGCATGCGAGGAGAGCGTGGACAAGCTGCTGGCCAAGAAGAAACTCTACATCGCTTCAGCAGTCTGCCTCGTCTTCATGATTGGCGAGGTCATAGGTGAGAAGCACCAAGAAAAGAAATGAATGAGAAAAGAAAGCAGCTTGAATGGTGACCTAATTTGTTATGTGCCTTCTCAACCATTTGGACATAAATAAACTTCCCTATATTCACACACCAGAAAGTGTGGAGATTTGTGTGGGACACAATACTTATGACAAGAAGATGGTTATAAGCACTTATTAAGCATAGGAAGCTATTACATTTGACCAAATGATCACTTTTGACAGGAGCAAAAAAATCATGCAGACAAGTGTTCATGCAGACGTTAGTATCATTATAAGCATCATAGCAAGAAATGCTTCAGTGGTGAACTATTGAGGAACTCCTTTATTTCCCTGTAAAAGTGTAGGTTCATTTTTCTTTTTATAGTGTAACTTTTTTACTGTTAAGAGAATAAAATGGTGGCTGACATTCACTGGCTGGTTGCACGGATATTTAAAATGATCTAAAAGAATAAAATCGCTCTTTTACCTGAGGCAACTGAGGCTTTAAATCACATGTTTAATATACCTCTGAGTGTCTAAGATGGGTGTATTTAAAAGCTATTAAAAGAGATGTTATTACCCAGCAGGTACTTTCACAGTTGGCGAGCTACGACACACTTTTTAATAAAAATCTTTTTTATTAGCTAAATGTGAATGAAAATAAACACAGCTTCACACTTTCTGTTTGCTCTGTTCTGTTTGGATATCGTATTCAACATTTATGTACATACCACAAAAAAAAAAGTGACATGAGTTGGATTATGTGTCTTTCCTTATCTCTAAGCAGACTATTATAAACGCAGTCTCGTGGCTCATATACATTATCATTTGTGCCCAGTGTCATTTTTCCTCCTGATTTACAGGAGGCTACCTGGCCCACAGCCTGGCCATCATGACTGATGCGGCCCACCTTCTGACAGACTTTGGCAGCATGATGGTGAGCCTGTTCTCCCTGTGGATCTCCTCCAGACCGCCCACCAAAACCATGAACTTTGGTTGGCACAGATCAGGTGAGAATAATAAGAATTCAGCTTCAGCTTCATGTCGACTGGATGCTGGAGACAAACATTTCGTATATGCATTATATTGCTGGTCATTTGTAGGAGTTCCTGGGCCTGAGTTATTTTGTGTAGATTTTCCTTTATTTTGTCCATGTAAACTGCACATGGGCAAAATAAACTCTACATGGCCTCAACTTGCTTGAGTCACTAGATGTATTGTGGCTATTCTGATTGCACACCCTGGTGTATCCCTGTGTAAAGGTTGGGGCAGGTAATGTCAGCCTGGATTGATGATCTCACTTTTTAAGAAAAGGAACTAGAGGCTGTTTTCTATCTTCAAGTGATCGCTCTCATCAGCCTGCCTGAAAACATCTACACCAAGATACAGGAGAGAATAATCTAAACAGTATAAACTTTGGATTCAGGAGGAATGATGTGGCCTTCCTTCAGTTTTGATGTGTTTTGTGAAGAAGGCATTTAAACATGTCCCTCTGGTTCTCCAAGAGTCCAGTGGTGCTGCAGTTTGGTAAAGGGTTGCTCTTTGTTACCAACTTTGTTCATAATTCTTATCAACGGGATTTCTAGTTGCAGTCAGTCTGCTGCTTCTCCTCCTTGAAAGGAGACAATTAAGGTGGTTTGGCTATCTGAGTAACACACCTACCACCTCCTAGCTGAAATGTTTCTGGCATAGTATGGGATGAGGACCTGGAGTAGACCCAGGATACGCTGCAGAAATCATGTCTCTCGGCTGGCTTGGGAACACTTTAGTGTCACAAGAGCTGGAAGCTGTGGTTGTAGAGAGGGAGGCCTGATCATTTCTGTAAAGACTGCTAGTATCATGACACAGTCCTATGCAGGTGGCAGAAAATGGATAGATCGATTTTCTGCTAACCTTCTCCTGGGAGCATTTTTATACTAAGAAAAAATACTGTCTTCATCCTTTTTTTATTTAAATGATTTGTCCTATATATCAGGTGCATGATGTTCACGTGGTGGCTTACACAAGGAGAAATTATATAGACAGATTCCAGATACAGATTATAGCGAGCGCAGTGTTTAGCCTCAACCCTTGGAAAAACAAACACCTATTAAGACAGACTTGGCATCTATGAAATCATCCATTAGTTATGAATTCCTGTTTTAAAGCCTTGATCTGAAATCTTTTTGCTATTTTGAGACCACTTGTTTTGAGCAAGTAATGACTCTGACTGAAGTACAGCGGGAGGCTCATATGGTGTAGAGTTTAAGTGTAGCCTGCTATATTGACCATCATTTACAAGATGAACATTAACTTGCATTTACTAAGACAGGGAACTGGTGATTGAGGCCATCAACGTATTAGTAAAGTCAGTTTAGTTTAAGCTCAGAAGAAGCAGTTTAATTTTAAAAGTATATGGTCAGCAGCATACAGTAGATGTGCCTCCTTATTATCTGTGATGAACTGCATGACTACAATAAAGTAATAAAGGTTCATGATTTTCTTCTTCTTCCAGAGATCCTCGGGGCATTCATTTCCGTCATGTCCATCTGGATCGTCACTGGAGCTCTGGTCTACTTGGCCATTGAGAGGATCGTACGTAACGACTATGAGATTGATGGACACGTCATGCTGGTCACCTCTGGCTGTGCTGTCATCGTCAATATTGTGTGAGTGCTTCACACCTTTAAAAGTATATTAACGCTTGTAAAAACTTTGCTCTCAATGTATGCTGCTGCTATTGACACCATTACATAATATTACCATTACTTTTACTAATAATAAAAAAAATTACAAATATTTTACTAACAAAAACCATAGACAGTATTTAAAAGATGGCTGTAACCATGGCGACCTCACTCACATTTCCTCTACTGACATCTCGGTCTAATGAGACCAGATGCAAGAAGCAAAAGGGAGGATCTGATTGAGAAAAATGATGGACTGTTTCCTGAGTGCCATGAAGCAAGGCATGCGAATACAACTGATGACCCTTTGTCTCGTTTCCTTTCTCTAGCATGGCGTACATCCTCCACCATTCGACCACCTTCCACGCTCACGGCAGCGGTTACCACCAGATCGACGAGGATGGTCAGAGCCCCGTGGTTCATGGCCACTCGCACGCCCTCCTCGGCAGTCATGGTAACACAAGCGTCCGTGCTGCCTTCATCCACGTGGTGGGAGACCTGCTGCAGAGTGTCGGCGTCATGGTGGCGGCGACCATCATCTACTTCCGGGTCAGATAAACAGATATATTACATGATATAAAACAGAGTCATGTTAAAAGCACAAAGACATGCTTACAGGTACAAGCATATTTGTATTCTGAGCATTAGAGAATTATATTTGAATGTGTACAAAGAAACCATGTATGGTTTCTTATGTATTATGGATGAAAGATTCAAGCATTTCTGTTGTGTTGCAAGATGTTCTTGTTTTTGTGCCTGGAGCACTTTAGTGCCTCATGACTGTGGAAATCACCATCTGACGCCCTTTTCCTTGCTCTTTAAAGTGTCCTTAACCTCTTTTCTCTCTTTCAGCCCGAGTATAAAGTCGCAGACCCCATCTGCACGTTCCTATTTTCTGTCTTTGTTCTCTGCACCACTGTCACCATCCTCAGAGACGTCTTTAGGATACTCATGGAAGGTATTAAACAATCAACAGCTTCTTATGTTCGAAATACTTTTTCATATTTTAATAGTGGAATCATATACTGTACCTGATAGTTCCCATGAAGTATAAAGTATTTTTGTTATTATGCAAAAGGGGTACTTCACACCAGATTTACATATGTGTTTTTCCTCTTGCTTGTTGCGCCACTGATCTATCTACATACTGGGTTCTCCAGATAGAAATGCCTGTCTTTGAGTGCAGGAGGGAACTGACGTTGTGGGCTCAAAATGGAAAAACATGTATTTGAAAAACTCACAAACTCTTGTCAGAAATTATAATGCAGTTACTCAAAAAAACAAAACAAAAACCCATGTAATGATAACAAACCCTGTTGTAAGTCAATAAATTTGATATTTATTTATTTATTATAATTTAATTAAACACATTGAAGTTCAAAAATTTGATTCAAAGCATAAAATGTACAATTGCAACATAATATCTCCAGAAGTTCTTAAAATGGAATTATAACAAATCCAATCCAATAAGTCCAGTATGAAGTCAGGCCAGTTTTTGTGTCCTAAGGTTGTTGTCCTGAAAGAAAAACCTGCATCACACTGAAACTTCTTAAAAAGATCGTCCAGAAAAATACATTTTTCAATACTGTGATAAATGTTTAATGTGAAGATGCTTTCGATACAACGGGTTCATCTGTAGCTGGATTTGACATGAATGATTATTATTTCTTTTTCTTCTTTTATTGTGTTAAATCTGAGGTTTAAAATCTAGTTCACAATTTTCCTTACATGATTGTGGCATCAAGGGCAGATGTTATATAAGCTGTAGCTTCTGTCACACCCTTTCAGTTTGAAATCTAAATAAAGATAAAATAAGATGAAATAAAAATATAACTGTTATAGCGTCTCCTCCTCTAGGCTTGGCTTAGAGTGACTTAAATTTCTTCTTCATGTCTGTGCAGATGTTTGCATGCCTGCTTCATTTTTCTGCGAGTGAAGACTCAGCTGCAGAGACTTTGCATTACAATGCACCAAACATGGATGCCGTGGTTTCTCCAGCTGTTTGTGTTTGAAGCAGAGTATAATCGAGGCCTTACTGTGCAGAAGAAACTGTGCAACTGCCCGTAACAAGAAGCTCAGGCTAACAGCAGAATGTAATGATTAATGGCAGCTCCCTTGCTGTAATTTCAATTACATGCTTCTTTTGGTTAGCAATAGTTTAGTATGAAAAAAACAACAACACAGTTCCCGGTGAAACTGCTTAAAACTAAATTGGTGGATTTGATTTCATTTGTACATTTTTTTTTGGTAAATCTATCACAGTTGGTGGAAAAATACATTGTGCAGTTTTTCTAATTATATTTTTGTTGCCTTAAACACCACAAACTACCTTTGCTATATTCATGGGTACCCAGGTGCCCGATATCGCGAAAAGTAGATAAACAGGAATACGAGCCAAAGAAAAAAACACAAAAAAATCCAACAAACATAAATCTGATTTTTATTTCCTGACTCTTCAAGCTATAAATTCAGTGTCTCAGCTTGATATGAGATTGGAAAAGGGAGAAACCGCCAGCCTACCAATACCTATAAAGTTCAGTAACACTGCTGTTAAAGCCAGCAGCTTGTTTTAGGTCAACGCTCAGAAACAAGCATGCAGCTACCCTGCATCAGTTTATGCTGTTTATTAGAAAAAACTCTTTTGAGAAAGGTTGAATATTGCTTTAAATTAAGCTTATGTGATATTTCTGACCATGATGCCTGCAGCTAGGATCCAGCTGTCAGGCTTTGACCTGGTATGAAAAAGGTTAACATCATATGTTGCAAAGTCACGTAGAAGTGCAAAAAACAACATATTTGGAGCCTAACTGAAGTATTCATGGCTTCAGATATGTATGTCTCCAAGCTCCACATGGCATGTTTGTGTAAAACAGCAGAGAAACGCGTCTGTGGTTTTCCTAGCACAGAACAAAGAGGACAGATGGTCACATCCTGGGGATGCCCTGAGATATTAGATCACCCAAGTCTCTGCACGTCACTGAACTTTCACACGATGACCCAAAGTAGCTTTTGGGCATCTTTGAAACAGTTTGGTGTCAATGAGCAAAATGATAACGTGCATGAGAGCCATGTATCTGATGTAATACTGTATACATACATCAGAGTTTTAATACTTGTATTTATGATTAGTTTGCATTTATATTTCTTTTTGGGTTGAATTTACTTTTTTGTTTCCCTTTTAGGTTTGTCTGTTTATATAGTTTGAAATGTCTGTTAGTTTTAGTGTTTTTATAATCTTAACGTAGAAATATTTCCCAGATTTAAGATCTTCAGAATAGATATTGTAGTACACAAAACAAATTTTGAAGGCAGTCATGCAACTACCTTAGTCTCATGTGCAGGAATGCCTCCTACACATTGTCTCTATAGTTGTAGTGACTAGTTTTAATTAACTACTGTATAACTAGTCATGATTTTAGTCAAATTTGACTTCTTTTCCACCTGTAGATCAGTAAAATAAAATATATCACTGTGTGCTTATCAAGGAATAATATTGTTCTGTATACCAGGCCAAAATCAGCTCTACAAAGTCTCTGTGTATCTGAAGCAGACTGTTTGCATGTGAGCCACACATTCACAGACGTACTGTTAACTTGGTGTGTCTTAATTTTGATGGCCCGTTGTTTTTCAGGGTCCCCTAAAGGAATCGAGTTTAACTCGGTGAAGGAGGTGCTGCTGTCTGTGAAAGCTGTGAAGTCCATGCACTGCCTGCACCTCTGGGCTCTGACTCTGGGCCAGGCGCTGGTTTCTGTTCACCTGGCTGTAGGTAAAGTAACACACTGATCTACAGTGCATAGTACAGTGAGAGGCACAGGGAATTAAGGCTACTTTAACCCGACATTAAAAGCTCCACATGGCTGATGAGCATTAGCCGGCATATTCCGATATGGGAAGAGAAAACTGTGATACGAAATGTGGATTTCTGAGTTACACCCCTCACAGACCACAGTAGAGTAAACCACACTCACTCTGTTCATTTTTACCTTCTTGTTTCACCACCAGAGGAGGGCACTGACCAGCAGTCTGTGCTGCAGGAGGCCACTGACCTACTCCACACCAAGTTTGGTTTCTACAGCATCACCATCCAGGTAGAGCTCTACTCTGAAGACATGAGCTACTGCTCCCACTGCCAGGACCCCAGTGACTGATAAACAACCAGAGTGGACTGGACCCAGCAGGACATGGATGACTAAGACAGATTGTCATTCTCTCCTGGTGGTCTGGAGTCGTGAGGGATGTATTCACAGAGCAGCTTCCCTTCAAGGAAAGAATTTTTGGGTTGTTTTTGCCATTAAGTTTTAAAAGATTTGACAGTGAAATCATCCTTGTGCTGATAGTAGAGTCCTGATACCAAAGCTCCATGCTAACATGGAATATGCCAGTTCATTCAAAGTCCTTCAAAAAGGGGTGGCCTGCTTTATTTCCATCACAAACTGAGACAATTTCACAAGAATCATCAGGGTGAAGCTGTCCTTGGGGTTGCTGGTGCTAGCTTGTAAGGAAGTTTTCAAGAATAAAGGAAAGTAGGGCCCTGAAAAAAAAAACACATTTTACCAAAAATCTGACCTCTTCTAATTAATTTCCTCAACAAAACAAAGATCACATCACAATACTATTTATTTAAGGACCACTAATATCTTATTTTCAGTAATATGGTGCCAGTTCTGCTCTGTTCTACCTTGGTGCCTTTTAAGAATCAGCCCACTGGTTATCTGTAAAGTTACTGGCAGAAACTCGAGTACTTATCATGGAAATAACTTTATGTGGTAGTTCCTTCATAATGACAGATGTCCATCTTTGGGATAAGACATTTTGTGGTGTAGAGATGGTGCCCACTTTTGGTCACAAGTACCACTTTTTTGGTGGAAATGCCTGTGCACAAGCTCAAGGTTGAAAATAGATATAAGTGATGCATAGAAATGATCAATAATAGTAATTGTTCTCCATCAGACACCCTATTTTAAATTAAGAACAGTCATACCAGCTAAAATTCAGAAGTTATGAGTTATACTTTACCATAAATTCTGTATTAAAACACCTTAAAGACACAGTGACATTATTTATTGATGTCACTGTGTATTAAGTTTTTATTTGTTTCTTTTTTAAAAAACAAAAACAATTCTGTTTTACTTGCGCCTCAGCATGTTTCATTTCAGGCTTAATGTAAGTAAACAGAAAACACTGCCAAATAAATGAGCACATACAGTGATTATAGGCTTATAGCTATTCCTACAGTAAGGTAAATCCTTCCTTTGTGAATCTAATAATTAGCACAGTTTACAAAGTTAATATTATGTTGCATTACATAAGAAGTGTTACTCGATAATGAGACAATAGACGTTCAAAGAAAGTGTTTATTGAGGTCCTGACTTAAGAGAGGTGACGCTTCTTTGTTCCACTGAGTTCTGTACAACCAGAAGCCTCATTGAAACTCAAGGAGTCGCCCTCTGCTGGTCAGAAGGAAGGATGCCCATGTCAGACATTTGAACAACAAAGAAATAAATAAATCTGAGGAATTTTCTGAAAAAATTTTTTTCAGCCACTTCTTGATTAATGCAACTTTCTTACTCATTTTAAATGATAAAATGACTTTAAAAAATTAAGCCATTGTGGAGGGTGATGAATTGCACGTTTTTAATTTTGCAAGTATTTTTTTATAGTTGTCTTCTACAATTGAAAGGCAGTAATTGTAGTAAAATCCCTTCTTCTTTCAAAAAGATGCTGAATCACTCAAACACTTTAATTCAATCAACTGTGAAATTAGTGTAAGTTAAGTTCCACAAAACAGGAACAGTCTCCTCAAAGTCTTCTTCAAATTGCTAAAAAAAATAATAATTAAAAACACTTTTAAAGCACCACAGGAGATTGATTTTGCTGACGTGATTAAAGGCATCTGTGCAGATGTTTGTCCAAAGTAATTTTCAGTTTATCTTCTGGGCTATTAATTAAATGTTTCCAATTAATTTATGAACATCAGCTTTACTCTGTAACAAGAACATAAGGTAATAAATAAGAGGCATAAGCTATATCATCTGCTGCAGATGTTAATATGGAGCACCTGATGAAACTCTACTACAGACACATTTGTTGTATCAGCTCTACCAGACCCACTATAGTGTAGTCATCTCTATGCAAGGCTTGCAAGCATAACATATTTTTAGTGCTAAAGTGTTAAAAAGCTCACTGATGATTGATTTCTGACATTTCTTTGTGCATGTTTCAAGTACCTGTAACATGCTGTCTTATGAGTAAGAATAAGAATGACTCTTTAAAAATCTTTTAATTTTGTCTGTACTCTTGGTCACCAAAGACCACATTGTGCTGTGACTAAAGACCACAGGGACGTCATGAGACACAAACAGGAAAGGACATAACAATTAAATTGTTAAAGAACAATGTTCATCCTTAAAAGGAAATGTTGGAGGCATGTGGCACTAAATGTGTCACATGCAAAATGTGTGCAGCTCTTCAGTAATAAACTCACATATAAGTTCACACTTTTGTTTTCACTTTAGAAAATACATAAAGACGTATTCATGTTTCTACCAAACAAAGGGAAACGTGTTCCTTCTCATGATTGATAAGCACTTTGACAACAAAGAGTTTCAGAATCACGATTAGCTTTCCAAAGCGACCTTTAAAAACAGACACGATCAAATCTGTGTTGCATGTGTAGCTCAGAGCTGTTTATATAATGGTGGGCAGAGTATCGATATGGATTGAGCAGAAGGAAAATGAACGGAAAGTGTCAGACTGAAAAAGCATTCACCTACCTCCACTGTCAGATCTGAGTGGACATTTGGGTCTGAGGGCAAAAATGATTTAGTTCTGGAGCCAGACGATTAGTTTCAGCTGCTGTCATCTATCTCTCTCTCATTCTTCCTGCAGACATCCATCTACTGTATGTTTCTCCATTTCCTGGGCTTTCATCAATCCATCTGCTCTCCATCCATTCATGTTTTGCAAGTCATGAAGCATCAGCTTCCTCTTACCTTTTTATAGACTGGGGCTGGGCTATGACTTTATGCATATCTGACACAAATCTGTTATATTTTTGTTTTGCTTTGTTTTTGACCACAGAAGAAGGCAATGCTTATTTTTTGTACTGGGATCCAACCAATCCCAAAGAGCTAGGAGAAATTCAAAAGGCATTCCAAATAAGAGACTGGGCCTAGAGACCTAAACATTTTGTTAACTTTCACCAGAATTGTAGACAGATTACTGAACATAGACCAAGAAGCCCAAGAGATTAGTCCAGGGTCCAGTTTGTTTAAAGTGACTGTCAGTCAGTCTACTACAGAGAAACACATAAATATGAAGACAAGAAAAACTATATGAACACAAGTAATGGGACACCTACACACCACACCTACAGGAGCTGCGCCACTTGCAGCTGATCATATAATTTCTAGGAGGGAGAAATTTCATGAAATACCTTGTTGCTGTGGATCCTATCACTGTACTGTGTTCAGATTCATTGGGCTCTTTAAAGTGACCCATTCTTTCACAAATGTTTACAAAGGCAGGTCGCATGGCTAGATGCTTAATGTGATAAGCTTATGGCAATAGGACTGAAAACACCTCTATTTAAAGATTAAGAGGTGTGGTCCAGTACATTTACTCATATAGTGTAGTGTTCATATACTGTACTTTAACTAAAAACAATCACAGAATGAATGCAGAGGACCCCCCCTCCACCCCACCCCCACTAAATTTACATCAATCTGGCCAACAGTTTGTTTTGTTTGTGTTCAAAATCATGATGTAGCTGTTGGGGTGCTTAGAGGACAAGAACAAGCTAGCAAGCAGAAAGTTTGGGCTGATGATAGTTTTAAGAATGGGCTGTAATCACATTGTCCACTGGGGACCATGAATAGCCACAGGAAGTTTCACACCAATCTTTTCAAAAGTTATAATTTGGCCTAAAGGGTCACAAAAAGACAAACTGGATAATTTATAAAGAAAAATGTAAAGATACCTCCTCTGGGGAGCAGGAATGGGGACATTTTCATAGCAAGCTCTCCATTAAATTGGTTTGTACTAGTTCATTTTGCACAGTGCAGAAAATCTGAGCTGGTGATGGCACTGGGAGAAGGGGTAATGCAATCATCACAATCAAAGTTTAACTGAGACATCCTCTGGGGACCATGAATATCCACAGCACGCTTCACAGAGAGGTCATTAGTTACACTGAAGATGGCACTTAGAACCGAGCACTTAGACTTACAATTACATATATTTACATAAAAAATACACAGCATTTTAATGGAAAATGTCCACTATTTTAATGTATCCATTGCTTTTGGTGTGATTTACGTGTAAATTCACGATAATTTTTCTTTTTTTCTATTAGATCTAATCCTCTGGGGACAATGAATATGTAAATTAAGTCTTAGAGCAACATGATTATGGTGATTATCTATTAAGTGCCTCCCTCCTTTGGCATGAGAGGTTAAGCTATTTTATGACCAAACCGGAAATTTTAGAGGGCATCACCTTGGGACTTGGTCTCTGGTTGTTTCATTTCATTTTGAGGTGATGGTGGAGCTGGGTATCTTCAACATTATAAAAATTCACTGTCTTAGATCCGCAAACACCCACAGCATGTTTTATGGAGATTTCAGATTTAGTTTGTATTTTCTTTCAGGTTGAGAAAATATAATAATAAAAAAAAGCTATTTTACACCCATAAAAAAGCCAATGAGTCCGCCAACATGCCTGTAATGCTTCCCAGCTGCTATCAAGTGTTACTGTTGACTGTTGCTTTAAATTAAAGGACAATTATGCATTGAAATTGCCGAATTCACGTCCATTCTGATCCAAGAGCTTGCATGGTTGTTAGCTGTTATTCAATATCATGTACTGTAAGTAGCTTCTTGTTCAACTGCCAGTCAGAATATGTAGACGCACCATGTGGAGGTTCAATCAAAGAATAAAATCTTCTTTAAAATTCTATATTTTCACCAATTTTTAGAGATCCTATATATTTTTTTCCTTTTAGAAATTATAAAATGAGAATATATAAAGGACCCAACACCTACAGATTTTAGGTTAAAACCAAGTAAATATAATAAAGACCAATGCATTTTACTGCACTGGTTTTGATATACATGCAGTTCTCCTATACGGGCTCTACTGTTACAATTGAAGCTTTATAAAGTTTATTTCATTCCAAGAAAAAATAAAATAAAGGAAAAACATTTCCTGTTTGTTCACTCTGAACATCTAATGTCTGAGAATGCTCTGTTATTGTGCCGTTGCCATTTGTGACAATTAGAATTTGTGTAACTGTTGTAAATATGTCAAATAATGTGATTTTGTGTGTACATGTGTAAATACATTTATCTTCCATGTACAAAAAGTGGTTCCCAAAAAGTCCTATTTGTCTGTGTTGTGATGTCACATACGATCCACTTGTCACATGTGTGATGTTTGATATTTCATTTTTATGTGTGGCAACAGTTTTTGTAAAGTGAAATAAAAGACTGCTGATGATGGAAAGAAGCTGGATTATTTTAGTTTAAAAGTTTAACAGGAAATAAAGACTGGAGCCACGGTCTTGCTTTATTATAAAATTTATTATATGTAACATTTCAAAAAAAGCAAAAGCGAGCAGGGAGAAGAACATTTCGATGCTTTTATGAATAAGTTAAAGATAATGTTGTCAGTGATGAAATATGGCCACGGCTGACAACACTATAATGAAATATTATTGTGAAACTGTCACTAAAATTTATAATTAATCAAAAAATGAAGCACACTTTAAAACCCCTAATTTAACTCAGAGGGAAATGTGTCTTTAAAAAAAAGTGATGCCAGTAATTAATTACACCTCACTATTATTTTCTTGTAGACAGTTAAAAATAAATAAAGTTGGAGAAAAACAACAACGGGAAAATGTACACCAGGTAAGAAAAAGATTTAACATTTCTAAGTGTTATATCCTGTAGATACAAAAAATTCAAGTATTTTCCCTAATTAGAGCCTGAGTTGTTTGAACAAGCAAACGCAGCCAAAATTAGCTCCCAGCCTGCTACCGATAACGTGAGAGGCTGATAACAAAATGAGGGAATGCACAAAAAAAAACCCTCTCTAAAAACAAAGTCACAAATTAAACAACGCGTGAGAAAGTCTGGAAATATTACAAACACCAGTGGGTTTAACTAATGAAATTACTTATGACGTTCCAGAACACTCTTGCTAGTAAGCCTAAGAAATATTGGCATGACGCACCAATTCTTTGGAAAACAACGCCATCCTCACTTTAAAAAAAATAATGTTTTAAACGTCTTTCAGCTCTCCGTCGCACTGAGAACATGTGCCTTCAAAGAAAAGGTTGCGCTTTCCTGCTGTAACTAACAGGTTGTAAAAGGTCCAACTTTTACTTTGAAGGTGAGCATTCTCCACGTGTCGCGCTTTTCAGTTTCAATGTTGCTTGGAGAACATTTTGCAAGTGTTTGCAGACAATCTGGCGTCTTCCATGTAAACTATGGGCAACTGTTGTAATGTAATCAAAACGACCAAATCAATCACCAGAAGGTTTTTGTTGCAGCACCGTGTTCCTCTTTGCAACCAAATTCATGTGCAAACAACCACTCTCCAACCAGGTGGCGGACACACATTTCATCACTGAAATGGTCTCTAGGCCTGTGTGAGTGAGGGTTATGAAAGGCACTTAACTGTCAACTGCTGCAGTTTTTCTGATGTAGAGAACAGAACTGTCATTATTAGGACTTTTATTATAATTTGATAAGAAGAAAATGGAAAACATGGAAACATTTAATTGCCAGGAAAAATTAAATGGCTTTGAATTCAACAGATTCTGGTTGGGTTTGGTTTACAGAGAGAAAGTCTTGCTTCAGTTTCTCAGGGTCAACGATGACCAAAGATCAAAAGAAAAGCCCCTAAACTGGTCATGAGAGAGTTTTACTTTTGTTAGCTTGCATACTGTAATTATGTCAATTTAAAGTTGAACTTCATTATATACGGAGTGACATTCAGACAATTTGGATATATCTAGCCATGTCTAGATGCTTCAAAACCTGGACCAATTAAACCTGTAGTACCTTCATGGCTTGATGTCATTAGTTTTCGTTGACTGATTTTCAACATATACAAATGTATAAGAATAAAAACGTAATATTCATACATATTTTCATTATTCACAGCTGCGTGTTTCAGAGGTCACTTTTTTGACTGTCTCTTGAGGGAGTACAACCCACCGTAGCAAAGTTAAACTCCTGCTATAGCTGCTCTGTCACCGCTTGGCCCGGCGAGTACAGAGCGTTGAACTGGGCCTGACTCTCACCAATCATCTTCTTCAGATGAGAGTTCATCAGAGCCCTTACACAGTTAAATCTAACCAGTCCAGTCTGACCCCCGGATGCAACCCAGTCGTGGCAGCTCATGTTTGGGTTGAAACGAACCTGAAGAAATGAGAAAAGACAGCTGAGAATATTTCTCGTCTGTGCTCTTCAACCAACAACTGAACATCAGAGGTCAATTTACAGAAGAGCAGATACTGGCATTATTTACAGGCAGAAAAGCAGAGGACCAAGTGTGGATCCCTGAGGGACTCCACATTTAATACAAACAGCTTTCTTTGTGTTCTACTAAGGCGACAGTGGTTTTTATTTATAGGCTAATTTCTTGTTTTCTCTGTCCACAGTGAATGACGCAGCTGTAGCTCTGAGTCAATATCATCACTTCCCCCTGATTTCTTTACAGACGCTTATCCACCCCACTCACCACTATAAATCCTCCTGGTGCACGCCTCCCTATATTTTTTCACTTCTCCTTCCCAAGTTGCCATCCTCCTCTTTCTAATCCATTTATCCCTCTCAGACAAAGAGCCAGTCAAAAACCTTTCCCGTTTTGTTTTGGAGCCTGTCCCAAGAAGTCTCCGTCCATCATTTCATCCCAGAGGGCACAGCGACACCCTCCACTCTGCCTCTCTTAAAATTAAACACATCAAATCCTCAAATGGCTGCTTTCCATCTCCCCCTCCCTCCTTCCACTGAGGGTGACATTTTTCTCATTTAACACATCATTACATTCAGCCCCTTTATAGCTGCCCATCAGAGGAGGAGGCAGAAGAGGGAGGAGGAAGAGGCTATTCTTACAGATCTCACCTCCATTTCCTCTCATTGCACTGTTTATCTTTTCCTGCTTTTTCTCTTTGTGTTGCACTACAGCTGGAGTCTGATGATACCCGCCCTGTGTGTGTGTGTTTCAGATACCTTATATAGAGCAGACAAAGGCATGTCATCCAGGATGATCTTTGCCTTCACTTCTGTGTCTTTCATGCGTTTCCACACAGCTCGCCTCTCGCTTCCTGCAGTGGTCCGCTGAAAGTCAGAGTGTATGATTATTACAGTGTCAGTGTGGTCTTCCTCTTATTTCGTTCTCTATTCTACTATAGCCTTTTTCTCCAGTTTGTCTTTGGCCTACATATATTACTTGAACATTCCTTACTTTTTAATAAATATCTGTTTAATAAAAAACAATGAAACCAAATGAAGATAAAAATTAACCCACAAAATCAAAATCTGTATAATGGAGGCAGTATTTCTTTGTAGCCTCTTTGTAGGTCTGGAATTTCAGCGGAGGACATTTTCGTCCAACTCTTCCTCCTTCACTGTCGTTCTCATTTCCTGCTTCCTGTGTAGCATCTGGTTCTTCTGTCTCTTCTCCCTGCTGCTCTTCAACTGCGTTTCCTTCCTCTTCCTCTCCTCCCATTTCTTGTTTTTCTCTCTCCGTTGCATCATAAGGCACCATAGATGTGAAGTAGATGGGCTGAAGGGAACAGGTTAATAAAATGGACCGTTAGCTTGTCTCTAAATCTGAGCAATTCTTTCACTGCAACTGGCCACATGTTCAATTCATGTTCTTTGTCTTATTTTCTATGAACACTACCAATTTTATATGACATCTGATATAATGTAAAATGATATTTTTGAAGTAAACATAGGGAAAAATAAAGAGCGATAAAAGTAAAGGAAAAGTAAACTTACAAATCGTCTCTCTATTGTGCGTTTGATGTAAGGAGCAACGTAGCTGATCTGAGGTAACAGAGAGAAAATCACCTCTCCGAAGCTGTCTGCGGTCACCAGACTGTTAATCCACTCGGTGTATGACAGAGACTGCAGGGACGCATAGAAAATGAAATATTAAATCACACAGCACTGCTAGGAAAAAAAGTTTCTCTCAGTAACTTAGAGCAAATTTCAGACACTCAGGGATAGTTTGAGTAATGAGACTAATTACAGAAGCACAACTAGCCTCGAATGTATCAGTTCCAGTAGTTTTTTTCAACTCACACACAATTAAACCCAAAACACTGCAGCAAAAGGAGGTTTTCAATGATTACAAAGGGTAAAAGAAGGTAGCAGTCTTTATTTTCCTCATCATCAACAAAACGATAAAATACTGTTTTGAATCCATAACTGACACATCCTATACCTTTCCTATTGCTCAATGCCACCTCGCTCTACGCCTGGCCTAAACTATTTAACACCACACTGTTGTGATGGGGGACGTGTTCATTAATCACAATAAAACACGGACTGTAGTTTATTTTAAATCAATTTAATACTAGAGGGCAACTCTTCTCCCATAAATACTCACTTAAGAAAAAAACGTGGACTAATCCACTGCTGGAGACGGTTCCAAACGAAGGCAAAATGTCCTGACACTTGGAAAAAAAAACTCTGAAACCTACCAGAAAAACTTCTAAAGATTCACATCCTCAGGAGGAAAAAACTGGCTGCAGTGTAAGAAAGACGAGTGAAATGCAAGACTTGGATTTGACCTTTGAGAGGAATTTCTGGCAGTAACAAAACTATGGAATACCTTTATACTCCAGAAGTCTGTGTTGGCCTTAACTACCTTTTATCCATATATATTGAATAATATTAACATCCTCAAACTTTCTTCATCGTCTCGAAAATGACCGTCGTGCCCCTGATTTAAAGGTTTCCTGAAGTTCAAAGCTATTTTATTTTGTGCTCTGTGACTGAATTATGGGCTGCTGATGACTGAAGAATGGAAGATTACAACAGCTACACTCACCCACACAGTGCCGGACCGGGGAAGTGCAAAGAGCGAGCGCATGTGATGGTCGATGTAATGGACTCCTTGTGAACCTTTCCTAAATTAAAAAAAGAGAGAAAGAACGAGTCATAATGACTTTTTTTATTCTTACTTCAAGACTGCATATGTTGACAGATCGCAGAGGAGAAGTGGGGATGTGGAGCTTGTTAGGAGGCAGGAAGGTTACACTATGGCTAGTGTAAGCTCCACTACCTTTGGAGTTTGAATCACTCTGAAAAGTAAGCATGAACTACGATATTATCTTTGATGCTGAATTTTTGTTTTCAATGCTAAATGCAGCCACTCTGTTCATCTTCCAGACTGTTTCTACTACAGAATTTACAAAGCTGTAACCTGAAGTTCATAATCTTTGGAAGGTGCTGGCCGTTTTCCACACTTTAACTTTTTGGGACACAAAAATCACAAGTGAGTATGCCAAATGAAACTCAGTTAGGACACTGATACAGTGGAAAGACTTCTGTAAATAGGAGTTTCATGTGGTGACTTTTAGGTTAGGGCTGACACAGTTAGTCCCATGAGCTAAAAGAGCATACATGAACCCAGCACCAAACCAGCTCCCACACTCTCACCTCTGTCAGTGCGCCACAGGGCAGCTGTGGCTACAATGTAGCTTGCCATCACCAGTGTGTGAATGTGTGTGTGAATGGGTGGATGACTGAATGTAGTGTAAAGCGCTTTGGGGTCCTTAGGGACTAAGTAAAGCGCTATACAAATACAGGCCATTTACCATTTGCTGACCAGGTGAAAATCTCAGGAGAGGCTGAGTACCTGAGGGATGTGCCAGCAGCTGTGGATCCTACTCTTCAGATTCCTTCTGAATTTGAAGAAGCGATTGTGAAGAAGCTCAAGGGAAAAAATGAACTCTGATATTTTCATTCAAGAGAAAGAATTGCTATTAATTTCATTATCAGTGATTGTTTTGGTTCTTATTGTGACAATTTTCGTTTCCATTAGCTGTCAAAGAATTCCTTTCCCAGTACTTTTGTAGTCTTTTTATTTTAAAGTGCACCTTAGGAATCTAGAATCCAAGTGAACAGTGACTGAGACAAATTTTGATTTGATTTCTCAAATCCTTTCCCAAAAAGCTCTGGGGTCTGATCGTGGATGTTCTCTAGTGTAAATGCTAATGTGTCCCTAACAAAGACAGAGGTCAGGGATTTGGCTTTGGTTCACCCTGGAGTCCACTGCTTCAACATACTGTCTCTTTTCTGAGCATGATTAAATACATATAGCACTGTATTGATAGACTTGTGGCTAGACTGCCTCCATGCTTTAATGTTGGACTCACTAACTCTCTAGTATTTGTTCATTTTGGTTTACAACTGTCCAACATATCTTTCAAACCTTAGAGGCAAATACCAGAGATACAATGTAAGTGAGTCAGATGTAAAGTTGTAACAAAGAAACAGAGACAAGCTTTCTTACACCACGGTGCCATTGTCCTGGGCCATCAAAACCCCCGGTGCATTCAGTGGCCAGTTGATTTCATTGGCCAGACAGCGTTTCTGAACCGTGATGGGATCGTAGAGCCTCCTCAGATCCCATGTCTTCACGAAGCGGTCGTCACCTGTCGTCACCAACAGGTATCTAGAAGACAAAAAACAAATGAAAAGTTAAAGACATGTTGACGATGGGAAAACAGACCAGGATGTTCTGTTGGTGGAAAATATAAATAGGCTGAACACAGGGATTTAAATGTGATGCAGTGCTTGAAGTGAAAGTCATTATTCTCTTTACATTGATCAAATCTGACAGCGGCGTCTGCCATAAAACAAATGAAGGCAGAACAATCGATATAGTCGGATTTCTTTTGTAAGACAAAAAATGCTTTATGAATGTGATGACAAAGGAGAAAAAAGACTTTGCAGTGAGAGAAAAAGAAAATACAAAGGTGTTAAAAACCAGAGCAAAGACAAAGAGAGGGGAGATTTGATCTTTTTCAGCATGACTGTGTAATTAAAAAGCAGTGATCCAGACAAGATACGCGTCCTCAGAGTCTCTCTGCTGCCAGCCAGGAGCTTTTTCTCTCTCTGTGGGATTAATCTCGATCATTTATCCACCTTTAATCCAACTTTAGTTTTATCTTTAGAGAAAACTAAAGTCTGTGGTTCAGAAATGAAGAAAATAGTTTAAAAAGTGGAGGAAAACTGGCTGCTATCAAATTAGGTTCACATCTGCTCAAATGAAGGCTGCAGTTGTAGTTTTAATGGAAATACTAATTACCTCAATCATTACATCTGACTACTTGTATTTGCCAGCTGTTTTAAAGCAGTGTTGACTAAAATGGGTCATTAGTTTGTTTTAAGAGGTCACAGCCCCACAAAATGGGCTTTAGCAGGACCATGTGTTTGAAACTATTGTTACCATTATCTCAAATTCTGATCTGAGGTTAAATACACATTTACAAAATGTTATTTGGCAGTTCTTCAAAAAAGCAAAATTCATGACAAGGCAGAAAATCCTCTGTGAAAGCTTTTACATCACGCCACAATATAAGCCATATTAATCATGCTTTAGGTGAGTCGGCAGGGCTGGATGGGTTTAGAAGGAGATGACGCTGATGACCTCACACTGACCTGTTAGTGGGAAAAATGACATTCTGGACAGTTTTTAATGAAAAACCAATTCTGCTTCATCCCCGATACTGACTTGCAGTGTATATCTGTGAATACTCGTATTAGACACAGGTGATTTCAATAACCTCTCCAGCTCACTCCTATCTGCACATACATCAGCTGACTAACAGAGCACAGAAAAATGATTTCAGGAGACACAGTCCGTAATGGGGCTAAAGTCAAATCCTTAGCTATGACATTTTATTATTTTTTAAATTGGCCATCCCGTTTTCACTTCTGTATCGAGCATTTAAAAAGTTTACTCACATCAAGAAAGTTGCGAGCAGTTCATCTGAATTATTTCCACCTGTGCTTTAGTTAATTTGGTTAAGTGATTATGTTGGTATACATACTATAAGAAGATCCAGCTTACACAGTGCAGTCCCTCAGATATCACGGGATAAAGATAAATAAAAGTCAGAAACTAAGAAACCAAACAAAACTAATTCTTAAAATCCACATGAACGATTCTCACATAAGCCCATTATCATCTAGAACCTGTAAACATTCAAGCGTCAGGTTTATGTAACTTTACATACCTTTCAGAGAGCCAGTTGCATACCTGCAGCTTGCCTATTTCTGGGTGTTTATTTGTTATAAGATATGAAGAATAAATATTGGTGACATGAAAAAACAGCACAAAATGTCCTCCATAAACACTTGAAGTTTTTGAGTCAGTTAACTATTCCAAGCGGGGAGAGTGAACTTTAGATATGAATGGAAAATCACACCAGGCAGTGAGACCTCAGCAAGGCTGCAGCCTGAAGGTCAGCGCATGTTGACTTGCATAGAGCTAATTCAGGTTGCCTTGTCTGAGTGGTGATAAGGACGTGGCTGCTTGCCCGGCCTTGTACCCTACATTCTGAATTAGTGCCTGAATACAATAGAGGGAGGGCTCTACTGCAACTCTGTGCGTTCAAAATTTATCGTCTCGCCTTTAGCTCCGAGTACCAGAGGCGCCAACAAATCGCCTTTTTAATTGGCTGCGAATAACAACTACCAGAGTAAAGTAGATGAAGGAAAAACTGATGAAATAAAGACACAAAGATGGGATCACTGGGTGACTGCAGTATTTTCTTTAAGTTTTACTGAGCTTTGAAATTCTATTGTACTGTTACACAAGCAGTGACCTTTAAAGCTGAAAATAAGGCCAATGTGAAGGTGCTAAAACACTGCAGTCCCTTGTGACGCTGCCTCAAAAAGTGAGTCAGTTCCCACAGACTCCCGTTAACAGCATTCAAATTTACAGCCCAGTCTAAAATAATGTATTTATTTCCTTCAGATATAATTTCTCCTTTTACAGTAAAAGTACAGCTTTTCTGAATAACTTGTCTAACTGGATACAGGCAAGACTTAAAGTTAGACGTGTGTTTACTTTGACTGACAGCTGTAGCTGGCATCTTGACATCTACTGGATTTGTCTGCCATGTTTGTGCTGCTGGAGCCTTTGCATTATGCAATATGTATATTTGGTGTGGAAGCTGGTCACCTCATAGCATGAAGGTCCTAGGTTCAAATCCAGTGGCCAGCTGGACCCTTTCTGTGTGGAGTCTGCATGTGTGCACACCTGTGTGGATCAGCACACTTGTATTCAAAAGGTTTCTCCATGTAACGATCTGCTAGGGAGTGTGGAGAGTCATAGCTCCGCCCCCCAGGGCATGAAGCAGGTATGGCGGAGTTACAGGCCCCAGACATCCAGAGGCCCCAGAATACGAGGACCCAAGGAGGACCACCACAGGGGCAACCGTGCCACCCTCCTGGGAAGAGCTGAGGAGAGCCCCAAACGAGAGGTCACCCAGCAGCCATGGAGCAGAGGCCAGAGGGGGTTGCAGTGACGTGCCCGCGGGTCTGCCGGCAGCCAGCTGTGCCAGAGAGGCCTGAGGGCACCACACCCCCTGGAAGGGGCCCAGCTGGGCGCTAGGCCCCACCAATCAGCCACCAGGAGTGAGTCGGTACATACATGATGATTGTAAATTTACTGTAGGTGTGAACAGCTGTCTGTCTCTATGAACTAACTCTGTGATAGACTGGTAGCCTGTCCAGGGTCTAGCTTGTAACCTCAACAGTTTATTCTTGGATATAGTTTTTAAGCAAGCATGTCACCTGACAACTTAGTACTCCACCCTCTCGTCCTCATAAGCATGAACTGTTCAGCTATCAAAATTCAATAAAATGCATACGGCATAGAGGCATGACAGATTAAAATCTTGATTTTGAAGTCACAGTGTTTTATTTTGATCCAGAGAGAGTTTTGATATTACGCTCACCTGGAGGCAGGACAGAAGGCCAGGGACCGGACTCCATTGTTGTGAGCAAGGATGCATCTGTAGGGCAGCAGACTCAGCGACCTGTCTGACTCTCGCACACGCAACAGCGCAGACTTCGCTGTCAGATCCCAAAGACCTACTACACCTGGAGAGAGAGTTGAGGAGAGAACAAGAACAAGCGGAAAAGTGAAACTACTGGCATAAAACAGTTCTTTAATCCATAATCTTGATTTATAGTTGAATCAGATCAGCTCAGGACTGCTCCTTTGTTTATTCTCTCAAACAGACAACTAGTTAATCAAGAACATCTGCAAGAAATCAATTCATACCATCATAGAATCCAATAGCCATTATATTGTGTGGTTTGTCAGGAAGCCAATCCATAGACAGGACGAGCCCGCTCATTTCATGGTGAGGGGCTTTGAAGGCGCCCAGCTTCAATGTCACCACTCCTTTAACCTGCAGAAAACAAAGGTCATTTTCATTTATGTCCTGTCTCAACCTAATGGTAGATACACAACATCGACAGGGCTGTGACATTATGAGCATCCTACCTTGTATACTTGAGGTGTTTCAATGCCTTTACCTGTGAAAACACATAAAAATCAATTTCTTTAATACCCAGAGATTTTTTGCTAACTGTTTTTAAAAAGTTTCATTTTTTTAAACAAATGATTCACTTTGATGCACAGGTAGCATGTACCTTTACTGTACATGGACCCATCATATTTCTGTCATGTAACCCAACTCAAAGTTCCACTCTGCTATCTGAAATGAACCCTGACAGCTACAGTAATGGTTTACTGATGACAATAACATGAAAACTACAGAAATTCACACAGTGAGCATGAATGTAGTGCTGGATGTCCCTTGAAGATTTTTCTGTAAGCAGTGAGAATAACAGGCTCAGCTAAACATCGACGGCCCTGACTCGGCTGTCTTCAATCTGAGACGCGTTCACTTAGTGTCAGATGTAATTAAAGCTCAGCTGCAGAGCTGTGATGTTACATGTCAAGAAGCCCATTTCTAACGTGTTAATATTCTGACATTTTGGGACAGATTTTCTAACAAGCTATGCCAGAATAAAACCCTCTTTAGGTATTAAAAACGTCTCTGTCAGGATTTACCAAAGAGTCGTAGTATTAACTGTGCGACTGAAAGGTGTAGGCGTGGTTACTGCCGTTTGGCTCTCATTATTGCACTGTGCATTTGCAGGACTTTCCCTTTCAGAGGGTTAAAAATATTTAAATTAATTGTAAGCTTTTTCTTTCCTTTTTTTTATTTTGTGCACAATGCTGCTGTTACAGTTGCTGCTAGGAGCTTTAATTTATTTGGACTGACTGAGAGAGATGTTAACAGACTGAGTGCATTACTAGTGGAAGCCCACTCTTGGCAGATTGTGTTGGCCATTATTGAAATGATGCGTTTCAGTTTATAAATTAGCACATTGACGGTACATCACCTGCAGAACTTTCCCATCACTGCATGTTGCAATTTTTTCCCACATAGTAAATATGGCCCTTTGAATGCAAATCTCACCATTATCATAGAGCAATGCCAAATGATATTTTACATGCATAAAAGGCTACAGGCTATATACAGTATGAGCAAAAGGAATTGACTCTGTTATAAAGAGTTCACTGAGAGGTGTAGCAGGAGTACAAAAGCAGCACATTTTTACCCTCACCATGTTTTTGCTATACTACGTGCCAGCATATTTAGTGTTGGTAATGTACCTTTAGCTTGTTAGCTAGCTTTTCATACAGATTAACAGGAATCCTGACATAACTAGAAGTACAGACAGAAGGTCTTGTATTCAATTCAAGGATGTAAGAGGGCTGATGAAGCCTTTCACTGCTATCATAGGGCGAGAGGCAAGGTAGGCTCAGTCACAGGACTAATACAGAAAGATGCTACGGCCATCACCTATTAACACCACATAGGTGTTTTTTTTAACTATGGTAGAACATACAAACTTCAGCCACAGACTCAACTCGAACCCAGGACCTTGTTACTGTGAGACTATACTGCTAACCATCACACCACCCTTAAATAACCTTAAAGGTGGAAAAAATATATCTTAGAGTCAAGAGGATTTGCACATTTATAAGACCCAAACAGATAACGGATAAACTTTACGAAATGACTGGATATTTAGTTTGGCAGAAACTCTCCTATCTGTGTTTAGGCAGTCGCTGTGTTTAAAAGCGAAAAACAGAAACACGGTGTCAGACTTTTCCAGATCATTAATTTTCTCTCCTCCTCCAGTTTAGATTACTGAGAGTTTAGATTAATAGTGTCTTCTTCGCTGTTCCACTCCCTCCATCACCTCACCTCTGCCTCAGAAAAATACACAATAATATTTTATATAAACCTTGTTGTAAATCAACTCTTGTTCTTTTGGCCCTCCAGATCATCAGTGAGTGATTATTCAATATGATGTCATATGTCTGACTAGGGTGTAGCAGAAGTTTGAGAAGGCTGGTCTGACAGCGTGAGGGTGATAAGTTTTAACCTTCAGGGACATAATTGGCTCTCTATAATTGTGAAAATCACATCAGTCACATTAAAACAACCTCACATTGTGCAGCCTTCTACCAGCTCGGCATGCAGCAGTGTTTACTCACTTTTCTTGTGAACAGTTTTAATGTTGTGAATAATTCATTCCTTCATTTTCTGCAATTTAAAGTCTGGATCGCAGGAGTAGCTGTACCACCAGAAATGTCCTGACCTCCCTCTAACTAACTAACTATAGATTTTCCTTCTATAATTCCAAGGCTACCGTGACCTGGGGGTACCTCCGGGGTGTCCTTTTTGTTAAACATGCCCAAAACACCAAAGCAGGTATCCTAGTCAGCTGCTCAGACTGACCAGCAGCCCCTTACTTTATCTCTAAGGCTCAGATCTTTTGAATCCCAGTCAGTTCTACACAGTTAAATAGCTGCCGTCATTTGTTTTAACACAAACTTCAGAGTTACTAATGTTGCAAAAAGAGAAAGTATTATAATGAGCTGTGATGACAGATATTCCCATATGGTGAATGATTAGACTGTATCAGTTTTTTCCCTTTTCTTAATCAACATTTTCACATACTTAGCTTTATAATTATCACATAATTTCCTCCTCAAGATCCACTGCACAAAGCACTTAAGAGTTTGACTAACTCTGGTTTTGACTATGGTGCAATTAATAATGATTATCTTAAAAAATTTCACCTGATAAACAAAGAGATAAAGGCTGACTGAGTGACTGTGTCTAACCGGTAAGCTGTGTTAGCTGAGCAGAAACAGGAGCAGCCACAGACAGAGCTTAAAGACAGTAAAATATGCCGCTGAGGATAAATGGTGGTTAGTCTGTTGTAAGGAGATAAACAGTGTCGATGCTGACGAGAGTCAACTGAAAGGGGAAAAAGAAATGTGTGGTGGTGTCCATGTTTTCTGACATTGCCAACTCAGTGAATCTTATTTATATGAAATGTTCCAACTTGCTTTATATTAATTAAAGAACAATATTAAGACTGGACTCTTTAAAAATTTCTAACCTAGTTTTAGAAGAATTCATCTTTAATTTAACAAATTACAGTATTTTGCAATTTTGCACACTTTAACTTGGCCTCTGTGTGACCTCCTCCATCTTCTTCCCTGTCCAGTCTCAAGTAAGTCCTTGATGACTGACAGAGTAAGGATACAAGAAGTGTCATCTAGTAGGCCTAAAATTCATAGCTTCCAACACTAACAACTGGCTCGGTGATGCATCTTCTTTGTCATTTCAATTATAGATCCTTGTCTGATGGAGAATGGTGCTGTAAATTATGTGCGTACACTACCCCCTCCTTCAAAACCTCCAGCCACCCCCCGCCCTCCAATTCTGGAGCTTTAACAGCCTCCTCCTCTCATTCACGCGCTCATTCATTCTGGTGACTGGATACACAAAAGCCATTTATAATTATCTGTTGCAAACAGCACTAAGGGGTCAGGATGAACACACACACACACACACACACACACACACACACACACACACACACACACACAGTTTTAACCCTGTCCAAAGCAATTTCACCTTCAACCCTTGCAGCCGATATAGAAAGATTATATTATATTATATCCACTTTTGGTCCCGTAAGCTAGGATAACTAATCTGCATTCAGTCGGTGCTCGACATGTCAGCCTCAAAGAAGCTATTAAGAAATTCTCTGGTATTTTTTCACTTGGTTAAATGTACCTCTCCATGTCGTCCCCGCCTCACTGCAGGCACAGCAGCATAAAAGTGACACTTTGCCTTTGAAAAACAGTCGCGCTGATGTTAGCCATTTTTCTACTTAAAATAAATTTAATGTCAGGGAAAAAAACGACCACATGTGACAGCAAAATTATTAGTGAAAAACCTGCAAGAAATGTTAGACTGCTGCTTACAATCACACGATTAAATGAATAATTGTCAATGCTTCAGGACTGTGGTGCTGCAGTTGCTGTTAGCAAAGGTGATGGTCACTGAGAAAAAACTGAACAGAGATAATATGACCAAATTATGCTTTTTATCTTTATGAAGGAAGTGCAGTATCAGAGAAAAACAGTATGTGCTTTTACGGCTTGAACAGGAGTTTACTTGTGAGACATATGGTGTGTGATTTTAATATTGACTCATCTTAGTCTGTTTAGCATTTAAGTTGGGGCAGATTTCGCAGCTTACAAAATAGCGCTATTATAACCTTGTGAGTGCTGTTAAGAAAAGAAAAATGAAGGTACTGTCCCACTTGAATGTCTATTCTTTTTATTCTCAAGACCGAGGTAACATCACTTTCATATAAACATTCAGTTTGTTCTTTTGAAAATGTTGGCGCCAAGTGACAGGAACAAACAGTCTTTAAGCTGTCATATTCTACATGCACATCTCTGAACCTCACTTATGTCCAGTTCCACAAATCTATGACACTATGAGCATAGTGCATGTAACAGTCCAGAGTATTCACAGCATGCCACCCAATGGCTCCACTTATGGAGCACTTTTCCCAAAACTAAACATAAAATCAAATCTGAGATGAGATCTCCTCTTGTGTGCTTTATGTGAGAAAAATCAAATAAATGACAGTTACCTGATTCTGCTGACAACCTTTCAAACCAGGTTTACCTTCAGAAGGAACCTTTCTGGAGACCTACACTATAACACATGTGTACATTTATTAAAGATATATTTGATATTAATTGACAGGTATACAACTGCAGGTATGGCCATGCAGCTGTAAGGCCCAACTTTCCACAGAAATTAGTTCCAATTCCCTCTTCTGCATTTATGCTACTGCTTCTTCCAGATAAGAAAACACACTGAGGTTCTGTTATATCGCTCAAATAAGATATGCAGCCAGGCTGTGCTAGAGGCCTCCACAGATGCCACACAAAGTTCAATATTACATTGGCTTTACTAAACCAAATAGGTCACATGTCTATAGTTATCAGCTCCATGAACTCAGATTTTTCCAATCTAAGTATGCTAAAATAAAAAGGTTGATTTTGGCACTAGGTAGCCAATTGCAAACAAGTACAGATTACGTGTAGCATATTTCTCCTCAGGTCATCAAACTTCAGCAAAGCTATACAGGATTATAAAGATTCTGATCATCTCCTAGTCTTCCTTAATAGGGTTTGTGGCAACATTAAGACATTCATTACATTAAAAAATATTGAAGGAAAACAAATGTTACGATTGCTGTATTTATGAAAATTTCTCAGTGTAAGCTAAACAAGCTTTTGCAGTAGTAGTTTGTGTGTGCAGCCATCTTCAAATGTGGTATGGTATTCAGTAACCTTTCAATCCAATAACTATAACCTCTGGTTGCAAGCAGGGGGCTGATGGAGTAGCCCTCTGGAAACTGAGCCCAATGATCCATGGCTACAAAACAGAATGGAAACTCGAGTCCACGAGGGAATGAGAAAAGATTAAGACCAGAAATGTCGGGTCTCATTTATCTTTTTATGTCCAAACTGAGGCATTTGAAATACTTCTTAATTTCAAAACCAAACCATGTGTAATACAGTGCACATAATGTTATAATGATCAGAGTACAGGCAGTTGTACGGTCACCTATGCAAGCCATTACTGGTGAGATGGAAAACTGAATCATAAAAAGGCCCAACTCCAGGAACCCTTTTGAAGAATTCTCAAGCTGTGGCCATGATGTAGGCTTCATACTTTTACCCAGTCATGGCTTCCAAGTCCAAAAATATGATGCAAAATTATTTTATTTAGTCCTTTTAATTAATGTTAATGTAGAAGAATTTAATGTGCATGTCTTTCATTGGAGAGATCAGGTGATTTAAAGGGGACCTAATGTGCTTTATTTCATATATGGTGTTAATGTGGTGGATATTCATATCAAACATGGCAACATTTTCAGATAACGAAGTGAAAGTATCAAAGTAGCTGTCCCTATGAGCCCAAAGCTTCTGTTACACTGTGGAACTGGGAAGACATGCCCTACAAGATAAGCTTTAATGGGATCTAAAAAGGTTGCGTCCACTGAGATATAACACAAAAATGTGCGTATTTATATGTAAGGTGTATGCTATACTCATGATCTCACAATGGTGTTTTGTTCAATCAGATTAGCCTGAACCGCTTTGAGGATACTGACTGATAAACACACTCACATGCAGACATAACTGGGTTTCTCTCTATGATGGATGTGGCAGATAAGTTCGTCATTAATCTCGTTTGTATTGTCTTCTATCAGCAGAGCCCCAGAGGCGACTGACAGCGCAGTGATCTGAATAGACTGGACCACAGGCTCCTCCATCCATAATGTCATCATGTACTTACACTGTTGGACAGTGTTCTGTGTGTGTTCTGTGGCCATTGTGAAAGCTGCATGAGGCTGGTTTCTTGTGGATACTGTTGCTTTGTCAAACACAAGCTCTACCACGTTTAATGAGGGTCACGTCTGATATGATGGATAAGGTGCTATTTGATTGATTACATACTCGTGCTTGAGTTCATCAGGCTGTGTTTAAATGTGTGTAACGGACTACAGCTGCAAGTTCTCATTAGCTATTTGTTCAATAGAAAATTAATTGGCACCTACTTTGATCCTTTTTTGGCAAGCTGTCAAATATTCAGTGGCTTGTGGTTCCTTGTTGTGAGGTTTGCATTATTTTTACTGACAAATCTGAGCTTGACAAAGATGGCAATGCCATTTTTTTTCCTTTTCTTTTTACACACAGGGCAGGACACCTTTGTCTTGCAAATAGAAAACCTGTATGGGGCTCATGTAGACAAGCCCATGTGGGACCCACAGCAGTTTTGCCTTTTTGAGTCTCTATGAGGATTTTCTGTTGGCAACCCAACCATAGTGGGGTGAGTGAAAACTCATATCGGGGCTCCAAAGAGCAAGACTGCTGTGGGCCCTGTGTCTTTGCCCTGCCCTGCATGTTTACTGGCACATTGCTTATAGTAGGGAAACAACATACAGGGAAATTTGACTGTTGTGGAGATGATGAACCCACAGAACACGTGTTATTACACTGTCAGAAATATGAGACTGATTTAGTCAATATTCTGGATCTTAGTGATACACTGCAAAAGAACTCAAGAAGTGACGATAAAGATAATTAATTACTAAGATAAATAATATATTTTCACAAATTCTTTGACTTTGCTTGGTGAGAAAATGTTTACTTTCTTTTACCACAATGCTACTAAAACAGATCTGCAATACAAAGCAAGTTCAAAATAACCAGGATAGATTTTTATTACCTGGCATCACTAAGCCTAGCAGCTGCAATCATGTAGGTCACGTGACATTTTCCTGTGAGCATATTATTGAATGAAAGAGCTGAGATTGGTACTAGGTCATAAACACAAACCGGGCATGACGGGAATATTACCCAACACAAACAACATACTATGACTGTACATTTGATTAATCTCATCCAAAGCCAGGAGGGTGGAGGAAAAAAAAACTTTCAGTAATTAAGGATCAGGTTGATGGGATTAATGTGTTACTCCAAAGCCTTTTTTTTTATAATTTTAAGGTCTAACATTTTAAGCGACAACACTGGTGGCATTTAACGGTCTAAGGAGCAACTACAGGAAAAAGTGTAAACACAAAACTTAAACCTGTAGGGTTACTTGGAAATCTTATATTAGATCTAGAATGAGCTACAAGAATTTGGTTCTTTAATGACTGTTTTTATATGACTATTTGAGTTTATAAAGACAAACAGAAAAATTAGATGCTTTGAAACTGCTTTCAGCCAAAAGGCACAAGTTTCTCAGGAAAAGGGTCCAGACTCACTCGAAAATCCTGTGATATCATGAAACAATTGTGCCAATATTATCCAAATAAACTAGCCAGCAGGTGGTGGGTTTATATGTTCACCTGTTATCAGGAGCAGGTCAGGTCTACAGGACAAGATACCACGGGGAGTCACCTTTATCAAACTGAAAACTCACAGAGGAAGCTTCAACTTCAGGTTTAATCCTGAGCCCTGAATTCTGTTTCACAGTACAGGCCTTAGAGCTTTACTGTGATCACAAACAATCCAAGGGCTGCATGGTGCATCCAAAGACAGCGTTTACATGCCAAACCTTCTGATTTGGCGTGCGAAGAAAGAAAATGAGCTAAGCTAATTCATAAATAAACAGGTATAAAGACATCCAGTGTTTTTATAGTGATGCGCTGATCTATAAACCACCAGTAACGCACTGCTTCAGTGCATCCCTATGTCCTCATAGGATACAGGAGAAAATAGACACCCAACATGCTGACTTCAGACTTTAGAAAGCCAACAGTGCCCTCTGCTGAACACAGGACACGCTTCATTTTTACAAGTAAAATACTTTAGATGGAGCAGTTATAAATGCTGCAAAAAAAAATGTGTAGGGGAAATCACAGCGAGTTATGATCAGTCTTACCAGAGTTTGGCTGAGTGATGTTGGAGTGCAGAGCATCAGGGTGGGGTATGCTATAAATGGTAACCACCCCGGTGGAGGTGGCCACTGCCAGAAGACCCAGTCTGGGTAAGAATGGAGCCTTCAGTGTGAGGGATTGATACCACGTTAGGATGTTATAAGATTTCATCATTTCAATATCAGCTAAAAGCTAAGACACTTCATAGGAAAAACACCTTACCTTTCTGGCACAGGTGGGAAGCTCCCAGCCGCCAGCAGGACACCACTTCAGATGCCAGACGAAGCCCTTATCCTGGGCCAAACTATAGACCACAACTGGCTTGGAGTCTGGTCTGTTTGGACAGAGGTGAAAGAAAAGAGAACATAATATAAAAAGGCTGAAGTTTCAAATACAAATTTCTTATAAGTTCTGGGAACATCTCACTGCCATCTATGATGTAGACAGTTTGTTTACAGAGGACTATTGGACTTTTTCTGGAAGTAGTTCAAACTAGTCAATCAGTCAAGCGACTGACAGACAATAAGCTTTTATAATATAATATTTTTATCAGTGATTTCCCACTCTGCACATTTCATTTGTACCTGTTGCCATACTTCAGTTTGCCCACATCCCACAGCTGAATGAGTCCAGTTCCTGTGGATGTTTTGTTGACGTAGTGAAAATCATCCATGCGTTGATGACAGGACAGAGCGATGTACTGGGTAGCAGGAGCACCATCAGGTGTTGGACACCACTCCAGAGCCCACACTGGTCCACCTGCATACAGCATCATGTCCCAGCGTTCTGGGTGAGGGGGAATAGATTCGAACCTGCCAGTTAACAGAAAAAAATGAAAACAAAAAAGACACCAAATGCTTTATTCCCCCTCGCCTACAAAAGCCACCAAAAAATCTGCACCATGTAGAACAAACTGCAAATGATCACAATTACATATTTTTATAGGTATGAGTTTTACTAACAAACAAATACAAAAAAGAGGTTTTCTTTGGAAATGTATTAGCAGCAGTTATGTCTCAATCGAACTGTTCTTGACATATCTGAGGGAAATCATCAACCGGGGGTAACTACACCGCGATCACTGTCACCTTTTGAGTCTTTGCAGAGGTGCTTCCTCCTTGTTGAGTCCTTCCCTGGACACTTTGAAAGCAGCTGAGCGAGGCATCTGAGGCAGATATTTCTCCAAATCACTAAATGAAAGCAGAACACACACACTTTTAATAACTTTTGTGCATATCAGCCAGAATAACACGTCCCTTGTCCAGCTCCCTTTATGAAGCCACCAGACCAGCGCAGGTACATAGTCCTGCGATGGCTCTTCTTTATTCACTAGACTGGCTTCTTCTTGGAGCCACACTTTTCAGACATCATCTCAGCAACCCCTCCTGGCAGTTCCTTTGTTTTTTTATTGTTTAACCCTTTATTTATCAAGTGCTTTTTAAATGACCAGAATTCTCTTAGCGATATTGTTTGAGACAAAATTCAAATTGTTTCAGAAAGAAACGATGACAAGCTTTTGGGGGGAAATCAGTGTATAAAAAAAATCAGCTCCGCCTAAATGTTACCACTTTTACTCACATGACCTTACTTTTCACTCATTATAGGCTAGTGAGAAAATAAAAATTGTTCCTGAAAGATGAGAATCATTTTGTCATTTTACAGCCAAAATGACAAAATAAGTCCATTAGGCCTGTTTGAATCCCAGTTGATTAAGGGTTAATTAGGATAAAGTATCAGATTTGGATGACTCCTTACTATTGTTCCTATGTAGTTTAAAAGCCTTATTTGAACTAATGAATGGATATAATGCAACTATGAGGGCAGGATGGTGGTGTGGTAGTTAGCACTGTTGCCTCACAGCTGGAAGGTCCTGGGTTCAAATCCACAGTTTGGGGCCTTTTTTGTTCACACCAGTCTCAGCCCACAATTCAAAGATATGGGAAATTTTAAATGTGACTTTGAGTCTCTCTGTGTTGTTCCTGCCAAGAGTATAAAATAGTCTGAACCTCATTGGGTTACTTGAAAGCATATACAGCATATCTCATTGCATGACCATGTGACAACTGATTGATTCAGTAATGTGACTAAAGGCAGGTGACACTCTGGTTAACAGGTCATCTTAAATTGATCCTAGGTGTGCATGGCTGTCTGTGTCTGTCTGGCCCTGTGATTGAGTGGTGACCTGTCCAAGGTGCAGCCTGTCTTTGCCACTGTCAGCTGGCAGAGGCTCCTGCCCACCTTCAGTCAAAAAAAGTGGACAGATGTCCCAACACAAACTAAATAACTAAGCATCTAATGAAACAGTCAGATAAACACAATTGCAGCTAAGACTTTCTGGTATGACTTTTGTGTTAGAATTTCAGTGAATAAAATAAAAAAACATTCAAAGTTACTTGGTAAAGAGTGTTGGGTACGGTCGTTGTAACACAGAAAATAAAAAGGTATATCCAAATAAAACTTAATGAGTTATTCAATTAAAACTGGATTCGACTGTATTAAACGAACAAAGCAACAGAAACTACCTTTGTGGGACAGGAACCCAATCCCTGGTGGAGGGCACCCACTCTGGAAACACCCAGCTGCTGTAGTGCTCTTCCCGACTGCAAGCACAAACATCAACAAACACATTGTTAAATAAACAAACAAACAAGCAAGCAGTTAGTCAGTCTGAGACTTACTTATTCAAAATGCTGAAAAAACCTCAACAAAATCAACCAAAAAAGGTGAAGTTTTGTAAGCTGAAATTTTGAGATAACCCAAAATTTGACTTTAAGAAGCTTTCAAAATAAAGGGTTTGAATGTTCAAATATTCCAGTGTCGTTTGCACTTCAAGACTCATTGTGTATGTCGTCACAAAAACTGATGTATGAACTAACAGCAAAAGGACAATGTTCACTGGTACTTCACGAAAACAAATCATTACTGTTAACTGACTGCGACTTACAATTTCTTGGTGGTCTTTGCACTCTCCAAAGCAGTTTTCATGATAGGGGTGTTAAGTCCATTTTGGGCTTTGACGAACGAGCATGTCTGCAGGACAGAAGGAGACAGGATGAACTCATTATGCACATGTTCTTCCTTCTTTTCTATGCAGCTGCATTAAACTTAGAAATTAAAATGTTCTGGTCATTTTAATCAATAATGGTTTGCACTTTGGTTTAGTCTCAGAAAAACGCAGAATCTGATGATTTATGTTTGATATAAAGTGCTCATTATAATGACTCATATTTATAAGCCCAGGTTGGTATTGACAAATCACAACAGTTTAACTTTTAATTACCATCATCAAGCAGATTCATCTTTCTGTATTAGACTGATATGGAGATACCGTACTGAAGTAATGTACTCTAGTGCACTGCATGAGGTCATAACCAGTAACTGTGCCATCAAGTTAAAATGAGAAAACCACTGACGTTGTTATTGTTGACGTAATAAACTGGAGGATTTTTTCCACGTTTGTCACAATTGGAGTCGAGGTCTGAGTCATATGCAGCTTCTTCGTCATCATCCTCCAGCTCCTCTGCATCCTCCTCTTCATCATTATCTGGCACAAAGTCTTCGTCTTCTGCTGCATCACTGTCAGGATGTTTCCTCTTTTTGCCTTTACCCACTGCAGGAATAGAACGAGGGATTTAAGTTACGGTGCACAGAGATCTTTACTGATATTGGCAGAAGAAGGAATTTTTCTGCACTGCTATATGAAATTTTACACTGCATGTAACTTGTGAGATTGCAAAACACAACTAACAACTGACATGAAATGCAATGTTGACACAACACTCTAAACAAGTTCAGACAAGTTCATTAATATAACTACATCTATGCCAGTTAGTCAACTCCTGCCGTTTGAAGTGCGGCCCATTTTCAGACGGGAGACACGTCTACAGGTCTTAGGTCTTAGGCTACGTTCACACTGCAGGTCTTAATGCTCAATTCCGATTTTTTGATCAAATCTGATTTTTTTGTCTGCTTGTTCACACTACAAATAAAATGTGATAGCAAACGCGCTCTAGTGTGAACCCACAAAGCGGCGCAAAAGAAGATGTCACACACAACATGCTCTGTTTAGACCCAGACCAAACAGTACTGCTTGACTGATGGCCCTTAATATAAAGACTTGTTTCGGACTTTACGTTCCCCAATTTTGCTTTAAGTTATTTTGTTATTTACATATGGCCTAATAGTTATCCTTATTGCTGTTTCAGAGAGGAGCGGTGCTTCAAAGGATAGTTGCAGATTTCTGTGAGAATCTGCAGATTATTCAGTATAAATAAAATGTTTACGTTGTCTTCCCAACAGTTTCACTGACATCTACACTAGACGGCCAGGAAGCGTTCACGATGTCTTCTCCGGCGCAGATAATTGGCGTCTGTCTTGTGTCAGTGACGTAAGAGACGGATTTAATGCGACATGACCGTTCAGAGAGCAGTTGCTTTCTAAAACATCAGATATGTATCGGATTCAATACCACATACAAAAGTGACCCAGGTCGGATTTGAAAATATCGGATTTGTGTCGTTCACACTGTCATACCATGATCGGATATGGGTCACATAGGGTCAAAAAAATCGGATTTGATGCGCTTTCGCCTGCAGTGTGAACGTAGAATTAGAGTGGTAGCAACCTCACTTAACTCTGTAAGAAATAGGTAAAAAGATGAATAGAATAGAATTCAACTTTATTGTCATTGCACATGTCACAAGTACAAGGCAACGAAATGCAGAAACTGTCTGAGGTAATGCTTAGCTGTGATTGGTGCCCTGGGGAAGAGAGACGGCGAGACTTTCACTGTACCTTTGCTTGCTTTGGGAGTTTTCTGTTCTGATCCAGTATCTTCGCTTCCTGGCTCATCAGTTTGCCCAAATAAGTCTTTTGCCAAATTGTGGAGGTACTTCAACGCCCTGGAAGATTGAGGTTACATTATTTTTGAATGCCTATATTACCATTTATATGAAAAAAATGGCTTTAAAAATGTTTTAAAGACAGAAAATTTATTATTTTACAATTAGCAATGTATGCTTTTATATAGCTACATAGATGCATGTAATTAATGTAGGGATAAGTGTACATGTAACCAAAAAATGAAAGTCTGATTGTTAGGGTGTAATTATCACAAAACTAATAGTGAAAGTAACTATCACCAAAGTCTGGAGTCACAGTTCAGACTTCCTGTGTTTCAACTGATGATGTCTGATGTAAAAATGATTTAACAAAAAAAAAAAGAAAAAAAAAAGGTGACGGTGTTTAGCGTCATTTAACCTATGCGACAGCTCAGTACTGTAGGTGTATCTTACGCTTTGGCAGCTCCTCTCCGCCGCCGGCCACCTTGTCCAGTCTCCTCCTCAGGTTCCTCTGCATCCTTTTCTTTAATAACTGGCTTCACTTGTTGTACATACTGCTTCTTTACATACTTCCTCTTTGGCTTTGGCGTCCCATTCTCCTGCTGCACCGTATCTTTAACAACACCCTCTCCATCTATAAGGTCTACATTGGCATTGCTACATTTTTTTGCAGGGGTTTTCTTAGCAGGAGTCCTTTTTGACTGAGTTTTCTTGCCTCTCAGTGGTTCATCAGCCACTTCTGCTGTAGTTTGTCCATCACACTCTGTAGGTGTTTTATCTTTTTTTTCATTTTCTCCATCTGGAGTGTCCTGTGCGGCAGCCTTGGATTTTCTACTCTTTGTCGGAGTCTTCTGAGAAGCTGCTCTTCTCCTTCCTGAGCTCTTTCTAGGTGTTTTGGGTGAAAGGTGTTCATTCGTTTTGTCATCAGTTTCATAATCCAGATATTTGGGATTTTTCTTTCGTTGTCGTCCTTTTGAGCTGAATATTAAATCTGCACCCTCCTCCAATGGCTTCTCTTGCCCTGCAAGAAATGTGACATTATCGTTCCACTGAATGATGTAAAATTGGGTTAATGTGACTGGAAAGTCATTGCCTGGTCAACATTTCCGGTTTGGTAGTGCTGGATTCCATCTGTTAGCTGAACATGCATAATATGAAATCAAGTTCCAGCAGTGCTGCTGTGCTAGACAGGAATGAAAACTAATAATAGAAGAACAAGGTGTGAATAGCTCTTAAAAATAAAGTTTGAAAAAATCCTGAAATATTATTTTCTCATCCTCTGTAATCTTAAAATAGATGACACCCCTGGATTAGACCATTTAGAACATGTTCCTAATTTGAAGTACCTCTTAAATCTCAAGTTTGACAAACCTTGTGCAGATTCAGTGGGCTCCATATGCTCTGGGTTTCTGATTCTGTGGTTCTTCTTTTAGGTGCCTCCTCATGTGTAGAGCCAGTTCCTTCTCAGTGTAGCTTTGCAGCTGCACAGACAGAAAAAGAAATAATGTATTACTTAATGTATAAAATAACTGTCCACTACTGCAATATTTAATCAAAATAGCTGTTTCTTCCTGCAGTTTGGAGTTGTACAATGGACGAATGAAAGTCAAAACAGATATGGCTTTTCAGTGTTTTAAACAACCTTATAGACTTCTAACGACACTAAAATAATTACAGTGCAAAAATTGAGTCAGGGAGCCGGTGTTTTCTACCGATATCAAGTCGATAAGCTGCTGTCTACAACCTACACACCAAACCTCATTCAATAATGTGACAGTTTGACTCTCTCTTCCCTACTCACAGTGAAGACGTAAAATATACACACCGATACTTAAGGCATTTAATGGTTAAGGCCACACGTCAATTCGGCATATGTTTTCAATGTAAAAATATAAAACATCAAGTTATTTAAGAGATACACATATGTCACTAGTTTTTAAAACGAGTCACATTGTCTTAGTTAGCCATGCTATTGAGCTAACACATTGCTAATGCTAACTGGATATAGTAGCAGTCAAGTGTATCATAATATATTATAATATACTTAAAAATCGGCCTCTAACCGGATAGTAGCACGTTTAAAAACTCACCATGTGTAGTGTTACGGTTTCCTCCTCGGTGGCGGAGGCTGAAACACCTCGTTCAGAACACGGGAAGCTAGAGTCCAGCCACCCGGGATCGAATCCCAACCTCAACCACCAGAAACCACGACATGTAAAGTCACCGGAGCTTACCGGGACACAGCCGTCATAAAAATCATGCCGTTAATTTTTTCAAGGAGGGCAAACTACAAACATTTTCACAGTTGTTTACACCGAGTCAGGGAGCTTTCCGCTTTCCTTACGTCAGACCGCCATGTCACTGTGCAAGCACGGAGGGTCACACCGCCCCCTATCAGCAGAGAGGGAAATTACACTGATTTGATTGTACAGTGGCGGAGTTCCACGCTGCCTTAGGAGGTGGAGGTCATTGAAGCCCAGAGGCGTATGGCGAGGAAGTCGGGACACCGCCCTGGTGCTCAGAAGGTCCCATTACACTGGATGTTTATCTTGATGGTCTTTCAATGAAACGGACATGTTATACAACATCCATCATATATTTAACTCATGGTTCGATCTTGTGAATCAAAACGTTTTATCCAGTAGTCATCTTCCTTATGAAGTTAATTTTAGTTCTCCCAGTGTGATTAAAATAGGCAGAGGGGTATGCTAGGGAATATATTACTTTTACTTTGCTTACTGTCATTTGTGCCAAACAGACCGACCCCTCAAACAGTAACAGACACTTAACCATTAATTCAATATTCAAAGTGTTTATTGTCATGTGTCACAAGAGAAAAAGGCATTTCTCTGTGCAATGAAATTCTTTCTTTGCTGTCCACCCACAGATGCTGATTAATGTGTACAATAGAAATAGAACATAAATACAAATAGTACAAATAAATAAACAAAGACAGAAAGGGAGACAAAATATGGAGATTTGAAACAGAGATGTGTGCAAAAGAGCTACAGCTTTATATGCTGGCTTAATATGTAGGATGACCTGATGTGCAAAAAAAATTATCATCATTGTTCTGAAGGCAACAGTGATGTTGCCTTCAGAACATCACTGTTGAAGAAGGAGTTGTTGAGTCTGGATGTTCTGGATTTCACACTTCTGAACCTCCGCTCCGAGGGCAGAAGTGTGAACAGTCCGTGTTGGGGGTGTGTGGGGTCTTAGAGGATGGAGGCAACTCTCCTCTGTACTCTGCGATGGTAGATGCTCTGCAGAGAGGGCAATGGAGTCATGATGATCTTCTCCACAGTTGTTATCACTCTCTGCAGGCGTTTGCGGTCCATAGCAGTAGTGCTGCCGTACCATGCAGTGATGCAGCTGGTCACTGTGCTCTTCAAGAGCCTGCTGTCAACCAAGAACCTGCTGAGGATTTTGGCCAACATACCGAATTTCCTCCGCTGCTGAGCCTTCTTGAACAGCTGTGTGGTCTTCAGTGACCAGGTGAAACCAAAGGCAGTTCAATCTCAGACTCATTGATGTGTTACGTATTTATCTGTCAGAGGCTCATCTGGTCCTCATTAAACGTCTAGAGCTCTGCTGCATTCTCACTTCCCCTTCACTTCTAAGAAGAAACGAAGAGCCACATTGTATCAGGGCACTAATGCATTTCACCTGGGTTCTAGCTGCTAATGCTAATGGTCACTGCAGTAGTATCGCCATGTTTTATTGTTGACATCAAGGTTTTCTTGTGTAGAAAGAGTTTTTTGAATTTTGACCTCTTTACATGTGTGTCTACAAACATCATCATGAACACTGTTTTCTAATAATAAACCATATGCACAGAAGAGCTAAAGTACTGCAAACACTTATCTCTACTAACAGTCTTCACACCTTTAACTTCCTCTCTCCTGTTTTTGATCAAGATATCTTCAACTTCTGTACAGTCCTTAAAAACTACAAGTGAGAAGAGAACAAGTGAGTCTGCAATTCACATGAAATCTAGAAGTAAAAATAATATAAGAGAGAGAGGGAGGTTATCGAGCCGCATTAAATAAATTAATTCAGCTGGACACAGGGGAGACAAGTGTTACTTCTTTATTCTCCCTTTAACTGAGACAGTCATGAATAACTCTTTGACTTTATCTGACTCTTGGAAACTAAAGTTGCATTTTAAACTTGTGTTGTATGTAAAATAAACTTCACATTATAAACATAACACTCATATTCATAACATATTTGATGTTTCACATTTCTCTCTCTCTTTTTCTCAACAGGAACAACTGAGCAACATCAAACTGTTCAAACTGTCACAGCTGGACGTGGACATGATGTTACTCTGCCTTGTAAAAATGTGATACAAGGTCAGCATAACTGTATCAGTACTACCTGGATCTTCAGTGATTCACGCAGTTCAGTATCACTCTTTGAGTTTGGGCAGATTAAAGAAGTCAAACCTGAATCAGACAGACTGAGTCTTTCTGCAAACTGTTCTCTGGTTATAAAGAAGGTCACAGATCAGGATGTTGGTCGTTACACCTGCAGACAGTTCAAAACAGCAACAGGACCAGTAGAAGGTCCAGACTTTGTGATTGATCTGTCTGTTATTAACAGTGAGTATTTACATCTTAATGTTTTCAGCTCAAACTGTCCTGTTAGAACAACAAACTGAAACACCACAATAATTATGATCACGGTGATGAAGTTCATTTTTCTATTGTTGCTTTTCTCTTACAATATCTCCATCTTCACTCATCTGAACCATCTGAACAGCTCTGTGTTGACATATGAACACTGTAGACTCCCAGTTGACTCCCCACACACCTGAACCATAATAGACTACAAACTAGTCTAGATTATTCTCTCCAGTTTGACTTCCTGTTCTTTCATCTTCAGTATTAAACCTTAAACTAGTTTGAGCAGATCTGTTAGTACTGATCGCTTTGCTCTCTTTTTGCTGAATTTAAAAAGATAGAAGCAGATGTTACGTGAGCTCTGCTGTTCATTTTCAACCCATTGTCACTGTTTTGGTGTGTGCTGGGAGGCGGAATTTCAAGGCTGAGTCCTGGTTGTAATTTTCATGTAATCTGCATCCTGCAGAATGCTTGAACAGCTAATAAGTATATCATAAGGGGCGATCGTGGCTCAAGAGTTGGGAGGTCGCCTAATCGGAAGGTTGCCGGTTCGAGCCCCGGCTCGGACAGTCTCGGTCGTTGTGTCCTTGGGCAAGACACTTCACCCGTTGCCTACTGGTGGTGGTCAGAGGGCCCGGTGGTCAGAGGGTCAGAGGGCCCGGTGGCGCCAGTGTCCGGCAGCCTCGCCTCTGTCAGTGCGCCCCAGGGTGGCTGTGGCTACAATGTAGCTTGCCATCACCAGTGTGTGAATGTGTGTGTGAATGGGTGGATGACTGGATGTGTAAAGTGCTTTGGGGTCCTTAGGGACTAAGTAAAGCGCTATACAAATACAGGCCATTTACCATAAGTGTTGCTAGCTTAAGCACATTAATATATCTAAAAATTCATCTTTTCTTTGATGTCTTCAAAAAAAACTTTGAGTGAACTACTTCGCCTCAGTTAATACATCATGTAACTCCGTAGTTACTGAAGAAATCTTTAAAACATATAACTGACTGTATATTTATCAGTCAGTTATATCGTTATGCTGCAGGAATGGCCTGGAAATGAAGAAGACTTCATTGTTATTGTAATCTAGTGACATTTACCTTTATATTAAGTGACACACTGCACGGTATATTGTTATTAAACTTTTTTTTGTTTAAATCTGGTCCATTACATTTTTAACAATACAAAAAAGGAGCGGAGTATATCACTGTATCTATGATGATATCAAACTTCCTGTTAGTGATATTCAAAAAACATCTTTGACAGCAAAAACACTCAATTTCAGCCTTCAGACACTTTAAAAACATAAAAAGAAAAGAATACGAGTAACGATAACATGTCTGACTGTGCACGCTTAGTTTTAAAGATTAGTGTGAACCAAAATGCTCAAGTTGTAGATGCAGTTCAAGGGCTCTGATGCTAACAGGCTAACTTTCTTATTGTGCCGAGCTGACTGGCTTTCCAGCTTCTTGGTAAGTACAGTTTGAACTTTTTCAGTGAATGCTAAACACTTCCTCTTCACTTATCAGAAAAAAACGACTTCAGAGGTGTAAAGAGGAACAATCAGGTCTCAGACCACTAACACATCTCATCTAGCTCCTAACAGTGGTCACTGCTGCAGTGTCATCATTGCGAACATCACAACTCAAATTCTGATGTGTAATAAGTTTAAATCTTGACCTCTTTTCGTGTGTGCAGACAAACATCACCATGGACACTGTTTTCTAATAATGAACCAAATGTACAGAAGAGCTGCATTAAAGTCAACACTTACCTCATCTAACAGTCTTCACACATTTAACTTCTCTTTTCTGTTGTTGATCAAACATTTTACACTGTTCTGCAGTCCTTTAAAATAGACAGGAAAGTCTGCAAAATAAATTAATTACAGAAGATATTAAATGTAAATGTTTTAAAAAGTTTTTAGTCATTTAATATCTACATTAAGAGAGAGAGGGAGATATGGCTGCTTAAACACTATGAACCTATGAGGAAGTGAGCAGGAAGTTGATGCTGTGTTCATCTCGGAGACTCATTTGTGGACGTGAGAGCAAGAACAGAGACTGAGACAGTCATGATTAACTTTTTGACTTTAGCTGACTCTTGGAAACTCAAGGTGAAAATTAAACTTGTGTTGTATTTATAATACACTTCACATAATAAACATAACACTCATATTCATATATTTCTTTATAACGTGATAGAAGGTCAGCATAACTGTAACCTGATCTTTAGTGAATCAAACAGCTCAGTATCAACCCTTCAACTTGGACAGACTAAAGAAGCCAAACCTAAATCAGACAGACTGAGTCTTTCTGCAGGCTGTTCTCTGGTTATAAAGAAGGTCACAGATCAGGATGTTGGTCGTTACAGCTGTGTGGTTCTTCCCCTCAAAAACCTTTTCACATGATGAACACAGAAGACGCAACCAATGTATATACAGTGGCACATTTTTATCCATGTAGTATACAGTACAACACACACCAAGAACATTATTCCACCTCAGCATCTTGTGTGTGTTCTGGGTCAGGCCAGAGAATCTCATCCACATTACAGGCTATATTGGTGCTAGCCAGGCAGCGGGGTTAAAATACTCTAGTTATAGAAAACATTAAAGCTGTAATTTGGTTAATAACATTGGTTACTGTTGTCGGTGTTCCTCGGTCGTTGATCCAGTGTTTTCAGTTTGTTTTTTGTTCTCTGATTCTTTTCCACATGTTCGCATTTGCTGTTTTATCATGTTATCCATCAGTTTGTGTGCATTATGTTCTGTTCCACTTCCTACGTATTATTAGTTAGATTAAGTTCAGCTGTGTACTCACAGGTCTCTAGTCATCATCATTAGCCAGTGCATTTACAGTTTTTCTCGTTTGCTATAACACTATAACCAATCTTGTGAACCCAAATTTCAAAACCATAATGCCACTTTCCAAAAAGCACACCCATTTCCCTGAAGTATAAACACTATGCACCTGCTTTAACACATGAGTCAGATGTGGTGAACTGTTACTGCAAAACTCTAGACACAAATCCCTACATTTGTCAGTGCTTACATGATGTGGTCACTTAGAAATTACTAGCAGTCAATAATGTCACATCAAACTCACATCAGCACAGCTTTGGCTCAACTAGCACAATTACAGTTTTTTCTGATTGCTTACAGTTTTTGCCCGTTGCCTGAACACATTTTGCAAAACTTTGCTCATTGTGCCAAAACCCTAAACACAAGTAAACATGACACAACACTGGGAAATATACCATTCACATCTGCACCAAATTGAAACTCTACTCTCAAAACCTAAACTCTGCTATCAAAACCTAACATTCCTTTGTCAAAATGTAACTCTGTTGACAAAATGACACATACTTGCATCATATGCAAACACTTACAGAGCAGGGGGAGCACACTAGTCTACTTTATATAAAACACTGCAGTCTTTGATTTCCATTGTTCATTCAGAAGGCATATTTTCAGGAGACACATTTGCAAACAACCAAAAAAGCAAATAGGCCTACTCAGTATTGTACATTGCAGCACTGTACATTGCAGTACCATGAATTCAGATAAAGCAAAAAAAAAAACAAAAAAAACAAAAAACCCATAATACAGTAATAGAAAAAACACCATACTGTAAACACAAAACATTATGACAATTGTGCATACGTGGGCTCATGGATCCCGCCGTCTGTTGGGGTCTGGCCACAGGACCTCATCAACATCGCAAGCAATGTCTTCTCCCGCTAGGCACCTGGGAAAATATCCTCTTCCATGTCAAAACCATCCATGGATTGCTGTCACCTGAATGTCGCCGCAGGTCTGTTCCATTGCCTGCAGAAGAGGCATGCAGGCATGTAGTTGGCGGTCATATACACGCCATCTCCAAGCCGAAAAAAATTCCTCTATAGGGTTTAAAAATGGTGAGTAAGGGGCAAGTATACCACTTCAAATTGACTGTGGTTGGAGAACCAGGCCTGGACCAGAGCAGCCCGATGGAAACTGACATTATCCCATATCACCACAAACCTGGGCTGATCTGGTCTGTTCTGTACAACTATATCATGGAGAGCATCTAGAAATGTGAGTATATGTTGCCTATTGTATGGACCTAGTTTTGCATGATGATGCAGAAGCCCTCGAAGGCTTATGGCGGCACACAATGTGATATTTCCCCCGCGCTGCCCTGGGACGTGCACAATTGCCCTTTGGCCAATGACATTACGACCCCGTCGTCTTGTTTTGCACAGGTCGAATCCAGCTTCATCAATGAAAATGAATTCATGAGGCTGTGCAACTCCATCCATGGCCAAGAGAACATATTACTGTACTACAGTGCTACACATACAGAACCCTCACCCCATCACACGGGTACCTGTGTAGCTCTCAGAATGTATTCATGTGGTACTGATATGGTACATATTCAGCTGCTACTGGATTTCACCAATACTGTATTGTACATGTAAAGGACAGTTACACGTACCCGTACATATTCAGCTCAAAGTCCTTTGACCCTGTCACTGTTCCTCTCAAATGGGACTCTGTAGAGCTGCTTCATGGTGATGCTGTGTTTTCCCAAGATGCGTCTGATGGTGGTGATGCTCACATGGTTTATGCTGTTGAACACTTGCCTGTCTGCAAGTATTTGCTTTCGTAGCTGGTGGAGACTGATGGCATTGTCTGCCCTCACTAGGTCCACAACAGCAAGTTCCTGCCTTTGTGTGAACAGCCGTTGGCGTCCTCCCCCAGAAGGTCTTCGAGTCATTCTAGAGAAATACAACCACATATTGTCATCGCTTTGCTTATTTTTCTTACAGTACTTTACTGTATATACTGTATCATCCACTGTACTTCAATATAAGTAATCATGCTATGTTTCACAGAAACTACCACTTTGGCTGCAAAAGGAGCCTTAGCACCCTGCAATACCCTGTATACTTGATATGGTAATGGTATATACTGTAGAACAGTGCTATAAAAACCATCTGAGTGGAGTAGAAGGCAGTGAGATGAAGACAGACCTGTTTTCTAGTCGGAATTTTCTTATTACAGATGCCACTGTGAAGCAGCTTAGATGTGGGTGGACTCTCTGCCCAGCTTCCCTCATAGTCAGGCCATGGTTGATGACACCAAAGTTGCTCTTATCTTATCAGAAATATGGGTCTGTGCATGGCCTCTTCGACCTCCTCTTCGACCTCCTCTTCGACCTCCTCTTCGACCTCCTCCTCCTCCTCTTCCTCTTGCTCTCCCTCCATCCATGCTTGCAAAGTTCTTGAATTGGCTAAACTGAGGGCTTTTTGTAGTTGGCTAATTGGTGTTCAGTTTTGCAAGTAAGTGCCTTCAGGTGTGTATTTGAGTGGTTGCAATTACCCGATGTGTTTTGTATTTTGGGTACATGTGTTTTCCAAATGGCACCCTGAAATTTCATTTTGTGAACAAAGTGTCTTATGTATGAAATAGAGTGTAGCATGCAGGACCATGTGTGTTGCATAAAGGAGTAAGTGTGTTGCATAATTGCAACTAGGGTGCAAAGCAGCGCTTTTGTTTAAGGTATGGGTACATGTGTTTGGGGTATGGTAACAAAAGCTTCAAGTTGTGTTACTTTAGTCTAAGCATGGGTTTATAGTGTTCCAAGCAACGGGCAAAAACTGTAATATCTACAATAAGAGAGAGAGGGAGGTTATCGAGCAGAATTAAATAAATTAATTCCTCTGGACACAGGGGAGACAAACAGACTGATGCCACTATGAGGAAGTGAGCAGGAAGTTGACGCTGTGTTCATCTCTGAGAGCAAGAACAGAGACTGAGAGAGACAGAGAAGCACGATGGCTGCATTCACATGGATTCAAATGTCTTCATTACTGATACTGATGCTTCAGTTTAAAGGTAAGTGTGCATAGAAACACATTCAATTAATAAACTGCATTATTATCACAAGTGTTATTTATTCTTCCTTTAACTGAGACAGTCATGATTAACTTTTTGACTTTAGCTGACTCTTGGAAATGAAAGTTGAATTTTAAACTTGTGTTGTATTTAAAATAAACGTCACATTATAAACATAACACTCATATTCATAACATATTTGATGTTTCACATCTCTCTCTCTCTCTTTTTCTCAACAGGAACACCTGGACAAAATCAAACTGTCACAGCTGGACGTGGACATGATGTTACTCTGCCTTGTAAAAATGTGATACAAGGTCAGCATAACTGTAACAGTACTACCTGGCTCTTCAGTGATTCAAGTAAAACGTCAGCAGTAGAACTCTTTAACCTTGGGCATATTAAAGAATCCAAACCTGAATCAGACAGACTGAGTCTTTCTGCAGACTGTTCTCTGGTTATAAAGAAGGTCACAGATCAGGATGTTGGTCGTTTTACCTGCAGACAGTTCAAAACAGCAACAGGATCACAAGAAGGTCCAGACTTTATGATTGATCTGTCTGTTATTAACAGTGAGTATTTACATCTTAATGTTTTCAGCTCAAACTGTCCTGTTAGAACAACAAACTGAAACACCACAATAATTATGATCACAGTGATGAAGTTCATTTTTCTATTGCTGCTTTTCTCTTACAATATCTCCATCTTCACCAGTGTGTGTACATGAGAACAATGATAAAGCATCTTCAACAGCTCTGTGTTGACATATGAACACTGTAGACTCACAGTTGAGTGTCTGTATGAAGATAAAGAGAACATATCCTCAGACATGAGACATCATCATGAGACTTGTTAGACTGTTAAACATCTCACCACTGTTTCCTCTCTGTTGCTGTTCACTTACTTTCAAGTCTTTTCTTACTGTCAGTGTCTTTAATGATGTTATTGTTTTTCTTTAGATGAAGAGTCGGCAACAACAAAATCAACAACAGCGAAGTTCACCACAAAAACATCATCGACAACAAAATCCACAAAATCAACACCGTTAGAAGAGACATCAAATGATCCACCAGCAGGTAGTGACTGAATTTCTCTCTGAATGTCAGACTGACAGTTGAATCTTTGTGGGAAAATTCAGTATCACCTTTAACACTTATTAATAATGTTTTCAGTTCAGTCATGGTTTATCATCGTTCCTGTGGGTTTAGCAGCACTGTTAGCTGTGGTCATCATCATATGGAAGAAAAGTAAAGGTGAGAGGACTCACAGACTAAAGTTGATCATAAATGGAAATAAGGAAATGTAAATATTAATTAAAATAATTATATGGTTGAATGCAGTTTTGTTTTACATTTCTGTAGCTTGTGATTAGTAAAAACAGAAAAAAAACTGCGATTTTTTAATGGGGAAGTTAATGAATTATTTTCTCTTCTTCAGGAAACAAAACACAACAGAGCGACAACACTGTGAGTTCAAATCTTCAAATACTCAAATGCCGTTTATTCTCCATACCAGAATCATTTTACACCTTTAGTGTTGACTTCAGTTCATAAAGTGAAAAGGATAAAGGGAAAAACCAATGGCAATAACTTCAGCTGACAAATAACTTAAATCACTTCCTCCTGTAGTCATTTAAGTTTTCTTCAGGTTAAATTTATATTACTGAGCAGTCATTATGTTGTCTTCACTGTGCAGGCTGAAGCCGATGATGAAGTTTCCTACGCCACCATCAGCTTCACAAAGAAAACCAAGAATAAAGCCCGGGTAAGATTTCGATATTTATAGAAATTATGTCAGTAGTAAGTTCAGACTTTTCAAAGGTCTTGTCTTTAAGAAAATTTTGTGATGTTTTCTTACAGCCCTGTGTCGATGATGATGGTGACACTATAACCTACAGCACTGTGAAAGCCTTCTCTCCACCTGCTGGAGTTTCCACTGATTCCAGCGACGTCTATTCCACCATCAACAAATAACCACCATGCAGCAAGCACTTTTTTGAAAGTTTAACTCAAGTCAGTACAGAGAAGGTAGTTTATTTAGCTGCTGAATTAAGTCATGTGAGATATTTTTAAATAAATAACTTACCTGTTGTTTTCTTAAGCACATTAGTAGATATAAATGTTCCCATCCCTGAATTTTTAAAATTTTATATACCTTAAACATATTCTCATGATTATCTATGACAGTATTACATTACACACCGAGCACGATAGGTTGTTGTGAAAAAGTCATCTTAAAAAAAGCAATGTGAAAAAAATGAAGTGATGATGAGCTAGTTTGCATGTTTCAACAAAAGGAAGAAATGGAGAGTCTGAGTTCATCCAGTTCTCACACGCAGGCAGCAGCAGGGAGAATTTCGTGGTTTGATCCACGACTCGAAGCTGCATCATGTTCACACATTCCAGGATGTCAGTGAGGCAGTTTGAGTGCTTGTTAGCAGAGCTGGGGCTTCATCTGAGAAGGCATAGAAATCATTTTTGAGTAGCCTGAGTCAGAGCAGCCTGTAACTGTGTGTCTGAGGTAAAACAGAAATTTTACTATTTCCATTACTCTGCATAATCAGTATATTTGCATTTTGAGCTTTGACCGCACTTGTTTTCAAATGCAGTCGTCTGATTGGTCACATCCGTTTATCCGGTCCCAAAAATCAGGAAAAAAAAATCGGGCTTGGTTCTAAAAATTGAATGCTGCGAAATGAAATGATTATAAAAGCTGTAGTTTCTGATTTCTAATTTTACAGTTAAATGCAACACACACAGATCAAAATGACTCGTTGTTTTAACCTTCCTGTCGTGTTCGGGTCAAATCTGACCATTTACAGATTTAAAAACTCATAAATTGCGTTTTACATCCGATTGCCTCAAGTCCTTATGACATCCTCCACACTTTGCACTTGAACATATAAAAGTGATGAGCACCTCTTGAATTTTGAGTGTTTTAATCAACTTTGTTACATCTGTGGTGTAGCAAATGAATGGGAATCCACCCTCACCCGTCCCTTTGACCTCTGACCTCCTGAATGGGCCACTGAATGACAAAATGAAAGACCCACTTTTACGACTTACTGAACAACCCACTGACCTACCCACTGAACTGAATTTGGTGGTGAACAATGTTTCTTATGTTAATTTAAGAGCTATTAAAACTGTCCGGTCAATTTTGGCTGGGAACATTAAAGTAAGGGGGTTGGGTGAACACAACCGGAGGGTTAATTTTGTCATTTATATATTTAATTTTTATCTCTCCTCCTTTGTACTTGAGCTTTGAGCTCAGTTCAAAAGATAATTACAGACTGATGTTATGCTCCATATTACAACTTCAGTATTTTCTGCAACTGCTTCTCTTTCTGTTGCCTGTATTATAATAAGAATGAACTAAAAATAAACAGAAAAATCTAAGTAGGGCGAGAGGCAGGGTACACCATGGACAGCTCACCAGTCTATCACAGGGTGTTCCTACTATATGATTTCAAATTGTATTAAAAATGAACAAATAAAACAAAATGATCTGCAATGGTGTAAAGAGTTTTGATCTCTTTCACATGTGGACAAGCATCACCACGGACACTGTTTTCAAAAATAAACCGTCAAGAATAGTTGCAACTAATTGTCTTCACACATTTAACTTCCTCTATTCTATTATTGATCAGTTTCCACTGTTGCACAGTCCTTTAAAAGAACAACAAGGCAATCTGCAAAATATATTAAATATCAACTTAAAGCATGTTGGTGTGCTTTTATCACTCATTTAATATCTATGTTAAGAGTGAGAAGGAGTTAATGATGCTTAAAAGCAATGAACTGAATTCATTCACCATGAGGAGAGAAAAGAAGTTATGTGTTGCTATGAGGAAGTGAGCAGAAAGTTGATGCTGTATTCATCTCTGAGACTGTCTCATTTGTGAGATTACACTGAAAGCACGATGGCTGCATTTACATGGATACAAATGTCTTCATTACTGATACTGATGCTTCAGTTTAAAGGTAAGTGTACATAGAAAAAACATTCAATTAATAAACTGCATTATTATCATAATTATTACATCTTTATTTTTCATTTGCAGCTGATGTTTTTTTCCTGTGAGATGAGTCTGATGACTATTTTGGTCACAAACGTTTTGCAATGACTGAGTTTAAACCCTGCAGACACTGAGTCTGGTCCAGGAACCAGTCAGGAGATGGTAAGATGACACCCTACTACCAGTTCAAAGTGTTATGTTTAGGTCAACAGAGAAGAGGAAGAACCGTGATGTGATGAGGATGAGCTGAAAATGAATTTACTTAAATAAATGTGAAACTCACCTGTTATAAATCCACATATTACTGAGCAGTCATTATGCTGTCTTCACTGTGAAGGCTGAAGATGATGATGGTGTTTCCTACGTCTCCATTAGCTTCACAAAGAAAACCAAGAACAAAGACCAGGTAAGATTTTAATATTTACAGACATGATGTTAGCAGGAAGTTTGTGGTTTTTAAAGCTCCTGCCAGGTATATGTATTTAATAACACATACTGTTTACTTATAGTCATGTGGTGGTGATGATGACGATGAAGTGTGACTTACATCACTGTGAAAGCTTCCTCCTTTCCCACTGGAGTTTCCGCTCATCCCAGCGACCTCTATTCCACCATGGACAAACCAAAGAAACAGTATGTTGCTAATGAAAGGTTGTGTGCTGTTTTTCCTTGATGCTGATGAATGTTTGTTTGATAGAGTAACTTCCTTTTTCTTCCCTTTGAAAAATATATTTGGAATAAAGGTATACACATCACTTGTCATGTTTTTAAAAAGAAAATTACTGTTGTTTAGCTTAAGCACATTATTAGAGCTAAATATTCATCTTTAATTTGATCCCTTCACAGAGCGCTTTGATTACTAATCTTTCTATTATAGATATACCTGTATGTGCACTGTAAATATGATCTGTGTTACTGAATAACATAGTTTACAGTAGCTTATTATGTGTCTTGTTTGCTGCCTTTATTCATTATTGTAAACATAATGTTGAGTATTTTGGACTTTAGTTCTTGTTATAGTTTAGTCTCAGTTTTACTGTTGAATTTGTTCCCTTAGAGTTTCCTGTCATAAATTCTTGTGCCAATTTTCTTATGTGAAGTTCATTCGTGTGTCTTTTTCCACATTTAGTTATGGTTCTCACTTCCTGTTTTATTGTCTTTGTGTTTAGTTTTACTAATTAAATTGTCTTTGATTATTTTCACTTACATTTCATCAACCACCTGTGTTCACTTCCTGTAATTATGATACCCTCGTTTATAAGTAGTGTTGTCTTTCTTTCAGTCTTTGCCTTAATGTTTCTTTTCCTCCCGGTGATTTCCCAGTTGGTTTTGAAATCTGTTTATTCGATCAGTGGACTTTGTATTTTGGACATTTCATCAGTAGAAATAAATTCTTTTTAATCAGTCAGTCAGTCTTTTGTGTGCATTTTGGTCTGGAAATATAAACATAATTACTTTTTTCTTCAGGTAAATGCAACTATCCAGTAACTTCTAAAAGTATTAAAGAGGGTGTAAATTTGAAACCATAAACAAAATGTTTTGAGTAAACCTGAAACAACCACAGTCGGGCAGAAACTTCACAGAGAGAAACTTTAGTGCAGTAAGTCTACAGATTTCTGTCCAGCGATATGAGGTCTAGTACATATTTGCTCATTAAATCTATTTAAAAAGGTTTTTAAACTCTTTTAAAAGAAACAGGAAATGACAGCATTGTTGTCAGCAGACATATTAAATGTACAGACCCACATATGACACACCAATGGAAATATTTTACTTGCTGAAGTAAATAAATTAACACTTCACTACCGTAGGATTAATACAAACGCATTAACCATGACAGTTTTGATCTTCCCACAGTGATGGTTTAATTGTGGAGAGATTACTACTAAATGTGTTTAAAAGTGACAGTAACTGATGTTATACTGCATATTACAATTTTTTAAATTTTATCTTAAATTATGTCTCTTTGTATTGGCTGTATGATAATAAGACTGAACCAAAGATAAACAGAAAATATATGTAATAATATTATTGATTGTTTTGCAGCAGAATTAGTGCCTGTTATTCAAATTACATAAAAAAAACAAGATAAAATAATCTGCTATTTGTTGAAAATGATGGGAAACCTAAAGATGCTTCAGTCTAATCCTCATCGATGTGTTAACCATTTATCTGTCAGAGGTTCATCTGGTCATCATGAAACCTCCAGAGCTCTGCTGCTGTTGTACCCACATTCTCACCAAAGCACTTCTGCTTCCCCTTCACTTCTCAGAAATAAATGACTTCAGAGGTGCAATGAGGAAGCAGCAGGTCTCTGACCACCAACACATCTCATCTGTGTTCTTATCTAGCTGCTGCTAGAAGTCTACAAATTGAACTTGGTAACTATAAGACATAAATAAACTAAATATAATTAAAGCTTAAATGTAAAAGTTACTAAAATATAAAAAAAAGTATATAATTACAGATTAGATGTAAAAGTAATTGAATATTTAAAACATTGTTAATCATTTGATATCAACATTAAGAGAGGGGAGATACAGATGCTTAAACATTATGAACTGGATTAATTCAGCAAGAGAAGAAAAAAAGAGTGATGCCACTATGAGGAAGTGAGCAGGAAGTTGACGCTGTGTTCATCTCTGAGAGCAAGAACAGAGACTGAGAGAGACAGAGAAGCACGATGGCTGCATTCACATGGATTCAAATGTCTTCATTACTGATGCTGATGCTTCAGTTTAAAGGTAAGTGTACATAGAAACACATTCAATTAATGAACTGCATTATTATCACAGGTGTTATTTATTCTTCCTTTAACTGAGACAGTCATGATAAACCTTTTGACTTTATCTGACTCTTGGAAACTAAAGTTGAATCTTAAACTCGTGTTGTATTTAAAATAAACTTCACATTATAAACATAACACTCATATTCATAACATATTTGATGTTTCACATCTCTCTCTCTTTTTCTCAACAGGAACAACTGAGCAACATCAAACTGTTCAAACTGTCACAGCTGGACGTGGACATGATGTTACTCTGCCTTGTAAAAATGTGATACAAGGTCAGCATAACTGTAGCAGTACTACCTCGCTCTTCAGTGGTTCAAGTAAAACGGCAGCAGTAGAACTCTTTAACCTTGGGCATATTAAAGAAGCCAAACCTGAATCAGACAGACTGAGTGTTTCTGCAAACTGTTCTCTGGTTATAAAGAAGGTCACAGATCAGGATGTTGGTCGTTTTACCTGCAGACAGTTCAAAACAGCAACAGGATCACAAGAAGGTCCAGACTTTGAGATTGATCTGTCTGTTATTAACAGTGAGTATTTACATCTTAATGTTTTCAGCTCAAACTGTCCTGTTAGAACAACAAACTGAAACACCACAATAATTATGATCACAGTGATGAAGTTCATTTTTCTATTGTTGCTTTTCTCTTACAATATCTCCATCTTCACCAGTGTGTGTACATGAGAACAATGATAAAGCATCTTGAACAGCTCTGTGTTGACATATGAACACTGTAGACTCACAGTTGAGTGTCTGTATGAAGATAAAGAGAACATATCCTCAGACATGAGACATCATCAAAAATGAGACTTGTTAGACTGTTAAACATCTCACCACTGTTTCCTCTCTGTTGTTGTTCACTTACTTTCAAGTCTTTTCTTACTGTCAGTGTCTTTAATGATGTTATTGTTTTTCTTTAGGTGAAGATGTGAAAACTACAAAATCAACAACAGTGAAGTTCACCACAAAAACATCATCGACAACAAAATCCACAACATCAACACCGTTAGAAGAGACATCAAATGATCCAGCAGCAGGTAGTGACTGAATTTCTCTCTGAATGTCAGACTGACAGTTGAATCTTTCTGGGAGAATTCAGTATCACGTTCAACTTATAAGAATAAATACTTTAGAAACTCCACAGTCTAAAAAAAACCACTCAAACATCATCACTACATGTTAGAAAACTGACTGTTTTTATCACATTTGAAATCTTTTGAGTTGAACAAAAAATTTGACACCAACATTTTTGTATTATTTTCAGATTGTCTGTATTTGCTGAGATGCATCATCGTGTCTGTGGGTTTAGCAGCACTCTTAATATCTGCTGTTACAGTCAACATGTGGACAAAAACTAAAGGTGAGAACATTCACAGATGAAACTTTACACATAAAAAGCTTTGAGTTTTACTGTTTGGTGTATGCATTTTTTTTTTTTTTTTTTGTAATTTCAGGAAACAAAACACAGACTGAAGAAAACACTGTGAGTCTGAACACTCAATATACTCTAATTTCTGTTACTGTTACTGTGCCTGACCCAGGGGAAATCTGGACCAACAGGAAGCGATACACAGACTAAGGGGCACTGCAAAGCCATTCATATAGAAACTGTGGATTAACAGAGAGGACACCGAAGCTAGTGTCTTGCTTGAGCCAGAGCTCTTTTATTTCTGAGCTACAATTCCCTCATTCACTCATGTAAACAGTACAAATCAAATTAATCCCAATTACTCTAAAAAAACAATAAAATAATACATTTCGCTAACAACAGTAAATAAAGTTATTTAAAGCATTCTTACCAAACCCCCCAAAATTTAAATGAATTCAGATAATTAAACCTATATTCACATTTATTTCTGAGCTGAAGGGCTTAAACAGCACCATCTACTGACATAATGAGGTATATAACAGGTCACAATAATAAAAAAGGGGGAATGATTGATTTTCCAAACATAAACATGTACCATTCTTGAACCTACTGCATTATCTTTAGAAATCTCAAAAATGTAACAAAAATATTAACAGAAAATGGAAAATATCAGAAAAAAAGTATCATAATGTATGAATATGAGAGATAATCTACGGTGTGATGCGCTGTTTTCCACAGGTGTCTAATGATGAAGATGAAGGTACAGTGAACTATGAAAACACTGGAGACTCTTCTGCTTCTGTCGGACTCCACTGATCAACAACTTCCACATCAACTGATCACAGAAATGAATCCACTGATGTTTAAAATATTTACATTTTGATTTTATCTCATATTTAGAATCCAAAACCTTTGTGTGTCTCAAACAGTTTATCCAGTTAGTTTGTTACATAAAGAAAAGACTCTCAGACTGAGAACGTTGCATTCAGATGGTTGACTGAGAAGTCGAGTTATGACAAAGGAAACTGCTTCAGCCATGAAAAGGCGAGGCCAGTATAATCAGAATAACAGCTTCTTTTTTGGTGTTTACATTTATTTTTTAATGTATTTGATTGTTACACTTTATCTTTATTTGTGACACCAACGTTATATTCAATGTTATAACTTTTATGTTATCGATAACTTTTGTCACAACCGGCTCAAAGGATATGACAAGTAGGTGGGAGGCCACAAAGGCTGTAAGATATTTTAATGAGATAAAGTAAAGAAATCCAAACACAGATTGAATGGTACAACAGCCATAACCAAACATAACCAGGGGAGCATAATGAGCCACAGACGAAGGAGGCCGGAGGTTCATTCAAAGTGTCTTTATAATGCACTGGGACTGGCCTTCTCAGGTTTGCTGCATCTATAATTGAGTCAGCTCCACCTACCAGATATCTGAAAGAGACAGGCAACAAGAAAACAAGGCCAGCCCACTGAGTGTCACACTTTGTTTTGGCTGTATGACAATACGAATGATTTTTTTAAAGCATTTGTAACTGATTTTATTTGTTAGCAAGCTCTCTCTTTCTGACACTTCACACATCTGAATAATAATAGACTACAAGCTAGTCTCAATTATTCTCTCCAGTTTGACCTGCTGTTCTTTCATCTTCAGTATTAAACCTTTAGCAGCTCTGTTTGTACTGAACTCTTTTTATCTTTTTCATGAATTCAGAAAGATAGAAGCAGATTTAACATGAGCTCTGCTTTCCAGTTTTAAACCCTTTGTAAATGTTTAGACGTGTGCTGGGAAGAGGAGCTTCATGGCTGAGTCCTGGTTGTAATTTTCATGTAATCTGCATCCTGCAGAATGCACGAATGCTAATAAGCTAGTTAAAAGTGAACTTCTTTGAACCAGTCCAGGTTGAGTGATAACAAGAAAGAGCAAATAAGAATCTGTACATGCTGTTAGGAGATCCACTTGAAACATCCATTAGAAAGTTGTTCAGTTAAGATGGGCAGGTAGTAACATCTGGGCAAATTATAAGCAAATTACAACCAGGACTCAGCTGCAAAGCTCCTCCTCCCACTCCCAGCCTCAGTCCCTCCCACACACTCCAAAACATTATTGAAGCTGAAAACCAGAGAGAAAAAGAGAAATTGTAAGAAAACTGTAATGTAAAAAAAAGAGTGTAAAAATGTAACAAAAACCAAGAACCAATTCAGTGTTAATGGTTCGTTTTCGTTTCATTTTATATCTTTCAATGGAAGTTTTATACTTAAGCGTTATTAAGCACAATTACACGTAACACACAGAGATCCTGTCATGGCCTCTCCCTGTCATCTCTCAACAAATAAATTCAGTGCAACACTGCCACCTTCTGGTGCAGGAGAGAGAAAAAGGTTGGAAAGACGTAAGACGAGAGAGCGCAGCATGGTGCTTATGATGTGTGGTGAAAGAAGGCTGATGGGGTATTTTTCTGGGATGTTAATGCCAAACAACTTGATGAGAGACTCGATGGACTCTCCTCAGGTCAACTTACTTTCAAGTCTTTTCTTACTGTTAGTAACTTTAATGTTGTTTGACAACAAGAACATCATCAACAGAATCCACAAAATCAACTATTAGACCAACATTAAAATTAACAAACAAATTGACAACAGAATAGGAAAAAAACATCAAAAGGGACACTGACAGCACTAAATAATCTACTAGAACAGTCTGAATTTTTCTTATTTTCAAGTCTAGAATGTCAGACTGACGCTTGACTGTGTGTGTGCAGAAACTCAGTGTTATGTTTTAATAATTTTTTCAGTTCAGTTGTGGTTTACTGATGTCTAAAGTCATAAGATTAACGTTGAGCTCTGGGTGGAGAGTTTTTTAGATTTAGATAGAGATACTCACCACCCTAACAACACCCTGCTCCAGGCCTGGAAGAACTGTGATCATGGAAAATGTTATAAATCCATCTTCTGTCACACGAGGAGGATGTAGAAGAGCCATTTTCCAACTGCTATCAGGCAGATTTATGACTCTTTGGATTTTTCTGTTGTGTCAGGCTATTAAGCATATCTGAATGATATTGTTATTTAAAGAAGTGTTTAAATAAGTACAAATTTTGGTAGGCAAAATGGGTGCTCTAAGGAACAATAGTTAGCACTGGATGGATAAAGATAAGATGAGAGGAGATAAGATGGGCTTTTCAACCCTCGTTCTAACATCAGCTTCACACACACACACACACACACACACACACACACACACACACACACACACACACACACACACACACACACACACACACACACACACAAACAAGAACAAAGACCAGGTAGGATTTTGATACCTGCTCATGTAAGGTTACAAGTTGTTTTTCTGGATGCTGCATGAATGTTGGGATGACAGAGTAACTTCTTTGTTCTTTTTTAAAGGAACATGTATGGTGTAATGTTGGGTGTAATATAAATGTCACACAGTGGAAATTTGTGTTTTTATGTTTTATCAATCTGTGTGTTGGTATATAGTGTTGATTTTATTTGCATGATTTTATTGTGATATTTATATTGCATGTTTATTTATATTTATACGGCATGGTTTTATCCTCATATTTATATTATGTGTGTTAATGTTGTACCATGTTCCTTTAATCCACTGTGGACTAAACAGACAATTGTAGGCACCTGTGAGGTGGGGGCGTTCCCCAAGGTCGCCTATCAGCCGCCAGGTTGACCTGTTAAAGGGGATAGCGAGCGCAGAGACAAAGAGAGGAGTGACGCACGAAAGGTGAGCAGGAGAAAAAGGAACGCGTACAAGCCCGCACGTGTGTGGAAGGAACTGCTGCCTGACTGTGGGGTGCCGCGAGTCGTTCGGCGATCCAGTCCCAACACAGGAACAGCAACAGTGGGTGGCGATGGCTGCAATGTACAACAGGGCAGGGATGCCCTTCTGCCTGCATCTGACGGTGAGACGAGGGAGGCCGTGTTCAGGTGTGGAGTGGGGCGGGACTGTGCGGCGACGCGCTGTCAGGAGGAGACAGGTCTGTGATAGGAGCCTCCTCCCTGGTCTACTGCTGACGAGTTTTACCATACTGGAAGAGAAGTTCCTCTCCTGTCTCTTTTTTTATAAGGACCACTCGCCCATGTGTGGCTGGACTGTGGGATTATGGGACTATGGGAGGGTAATTTTAGTATATGGAAAACATGTTTTAGCCTTGTTTTAATAGTGTATAGTTATTTCTGCCGGCAGGGTTTTTAGCGGGTTGCAACACTATTTTTATTGTATACGGGGAATTTTATCTTGTATTTGTGACTCTGGCTGTTTATTTTATGGAAATAAATGGTGTTTGAAGCCATCTTAGTTTCTGTGCCCTGAGTGCTGACCTGCTCACTCCCCTTTTCGCTTGTATGTATAAAGAGGTGGTGGTGAAGATTTAGGTCCACCAGTCTTAGCGGCTACATAAACATATGTATGCTATAGAGCATTCAGTAAGTTGCATGAGTTTGAACTGAATCAGAATTAATTATTGCATCACCTCACATGTTTTTACATAAATAACATCAGTGTTGTTTAGCTTAAGCACATTAGTAGATTCATCTTCCGTCATTGTCGTTTGGTTTAATTCTTTTGATTAGGTAAGTTTGATTTATCCCTGAGATAGGCTCCCTTTTGTTTGTTGTTTTGGCCTTGGGTTCACCCCAAAGTTGTAATTCGCTCCCTTCCTTTGTTTCTAAATTTACTCATTGTAAATAAATCACTGTCAAAGTATTAATTGCGTGATGTGCTACTTGGGATCGGAAGGGGATGGATCATCCCTTATGTTATGGTCTGGCCAGGCCTAGACGGGTCAACTTTTATGATTGATATATTATTAGGGACCCTAAAGCTCCCCCAAAATAGGGATATATATATATATATATATATATATATATATATATATATATATATATATATATATATATATATATATATGTAAGATTTTCATATTTTTAAAGATTGTGTATGATGATTATATATATATATATATATATATATATATATATATATATATATATATATATATAATCATCATACACAATCTTTAAAAATATGAAAATCTTACATACAGCTGCATACGCTATCCAGCTGTATGCAGGTACTAAGATGAACAGGCACATGGGTCAATACATGAGCGGGGCAAAGAAAGGGATGGGCAAGAATACCATAGGTGCAAAACACCAGCTACTGGCAGACCAAGCAGTCAGCCGAGACTGCAGGACCAGACTGACCAACCTGTGCACTGCCTGGATTGATTACAAGAAGGCCTATGACTCAATGCCCCACACCTGGATCCTGGAATGCCTAGAATTGTACAAGATCAATGGGACCCTAAGAGCCTTCATCAGGAACTCAATGGGGATGTGGCGTACAACACTGGAGGCCAACCTCAAGCCCATAGCACAAGTCACCATCAAGTGCGGGATCTACCAAGGAGATGCTCTGTCCCCACTGCTGTTCTGCATAGGCCTGAACCCCCTCAGTGAGATAATTGACAAGACTGGCTACGGATACCGACTACGGAACGGAGCAGTTGTCAGCCACCTCCTGTACATGGATGACATCAAGCTGTATGCCAAGAGTGAACGAGACATCGATTCACTGATCCACACTACCAGGCTATACAGCAATGACATTGGAATGTCGTTCGGACTGGAGAAGTGTAGTCGGATGGTAACAAAGAGAGGGAAGGTAGTCAGAACTGAGGGGATTGAACTACCAGAAGGCAACATTGCAGACATAGAGGACAGTTACAAGTACCTGGGGATCCCGCAGGCGAATGGGAATCATGAAGAGGCCGCTAGAAAGGCTGCAACCACCAAGTACCTGCAGAGGGTCAGGCAAGTCCTGAGGAGTCAGCTGAATGGTAAGAACAAGATCCGGGCCATCAACACGTACGCCCTGCCCGTGATCAGGTACCCTGATGGGGTAATAGGCTGGCCAAAGGAGGAGATAGAAGCCACTGACATAAAGACAAGAAAGCTCCTTACCATGCATGGAGGGTTTCACCCCAAGTCCAGCACCCTGAGGCTGTACGCTAAGCGGAAGGAAGGGGGCCGGGGACTGGTGAGTGTCAGCACCACAGTCCAGGATGAGACAAGGAACATCCACGAATACATCACGAAGATGGCCCCAACTGACCGAGTGCTCAGTGAATACCTCAGGCAGCAGAAACCTAAGAAAGAGGAGGGAGACGAGGAACCATCATGGAAGGACAGGCCCCTGCACGGTATGTACCACCGGCAGATAGAGGAGGTGGCTGATATCCAGAAATCCTACCAGTGACTGGACAAAGCTGGACTGAAAGACAGCACAGAGGCACTAATCATGGCAGCACAAGAACAAGCTCTGAGTACAAGATCCATAGAGGCTGGGGTCTATCACACCAGGCAAGACCCCTGGTGCAGGCTGTGTAAAGATGCTCCAGAGACAATCCAGCACATAACAGCAGGGTGCAAGATGCTAGCAGGCAAGGCATACATGGAACGCCATAACCAAGTGGCCGGCATAGTGTACAGGAACATCTGTGCCGAGTATAACCTGGAAGTCCCGAGGTCAAAATGGGAGATGCCCCGAAGGGTGGTGGAGAATGACCGAGCTAAGATCCTGTGGAACTTCCAGATACAGACGGACAAAATGGTGGTGGCTAACCAACCGGACATAGTGGTGGTAGACAAACAGAAGAAGATGGCCGTAGTGATCAATGTAGCGGTTCCGAATGACAGCAACATCAGGAAGAAGGAACACGAGAAGCTGGAGAAATACCAAGGGCTCAGAGAAGAGCTCGAGAGGATGTGGAGGGTGAAGGTAACGGTGGTCCCCGTGGTAATCAGAGCACTAGGTGCGGTGACTCCCAAGCTAGGCGAGTGGCTCCAGCAGATCCCGGGAACAACATCGGAGATCTCTGTCCAGAAGAGCGCAGTCCTGGGAACAGCTAAGATACTGCGCAGGACCCTCAAGCTCCCAGGCCTCTGGTAGAGGACCCGAGCTTGAAGGATTGACCGCCTACAAGGGCGAGTGGGGAATTTTTTTTTACACACACACACATATGTATATATATGTATGTATGTGTGTATGTGTGTGTGTGTGTATGTGTGTATGTGTGTGTGTGTGTGTGTGTGTATTTGCACATGCCTCGTTTTTTTTTTTGGGATTAACTTCAGTGTTATCCAGAATCCTTAAATAGTAGTTGCTGTTTCAGGGCTCTGATGAGGATTTCTTACTATGCTGTGCTGACCTGTTTTCCACCTTCATGGTACAGTAAGCAGAATCTGAGCCTTTGAATGCATGCTAAACTTTTTGTTATATGCCAACACTGAATCAGTGCTTTCAGTGATATCCTGCGATTATTGGAGTCAATACCATGACATAAGTGTATGGGTAAGAGTACTTGTTGGTCTATGCACAGAGTATGTGATAGAAACAACAGCATGGTTACAGGGCAAACAGCAATTGTTCAGACTCACACATAATAATAATGGATTGGATTTATATAGCGCTTTTCGAGACCCTCAAAGCGCTGTACAATTCCACTATTCATTCACTCTCACATTCACACACTGGTGGAGGCTAGCTACAGTTGTAGCCACAGCTGCCCTGGGGAAGACTGACAGAAGCGAGGCTGCCATATCGCGCCATCGGCCCCTCTGGCCAACACCAGTAGGCGGTAGGTGAAGTGTCTTGCCCGAGGACACAACAACCATGACAGATAGAGCTGGCGATCAAACCAGCAACGTTCCAGTTACAAGATGAGCTTCCAAATCCCCTGAACCACGGTCGCCCCAGATGTCAGTGTTAGACAAATGAGAAAATCCTGCATGTTCATATAAACAAATATAACAAAACACTGCACTACTGTGAGATTAATATAGTTTAATATAATTAAACCTATAGTTTTATAGATTAAGATCGTTTTTAATTAATATTTAAAACTATCACAGTAGCGATAGTTTAACCAAATTTTATGGATCTTTCCTCCCAGTTTCTTAAATTCTTAAGGACAGTGAATTGCACAAAAACAGACATTTGTCACCAGTTGTCTTCATGAGACGTTCACAGGAAGAAGAACTGTGTGTATGTATATGTATGTGGTCAGCTTTAGAGGGTTAAACCTCCACAGCGCTGCATATCCTCACCAAACTACTTCCCTTTCACAAATAATTACTTTAAAAAAAAAAAAAAGGGGGGGGGGGAGAGGAAAGAAAAGATGGAGTGAGACCACCAATAATTGCTAATATGTTTTTTGTTTTTTTCCCAATTGCTATCACCGGTGACCTGTGCTGCCCATTCCCTATTTTTTCTTTTATGATGGATTATATGTGCTCTATCAGTTACTGAGCAGGGGGAGGACATCAGTGACAGTAATTAATGTTATACTACATATTATGTTTTTTTTATTGCACTTTTTGCTCTGTCTCCTGACACCTAAGACTAAAGTAGCAGCTAGCATTTATTTTTTTTGTCCAGCTTAACTTCCGGTTCTTTCATCTTCAATTTCAAAGATTTAATTAATGGATTAATGGGTTGATGAGTTCTATTCTTACTGTACCCTTAACACCTTTTTCTAAATAACGCATGAATGGCTCTGCTTACATTTCAGCTGTTATAGGATTTCAAATTATACTCAGACAGCATAAAAAAACAAGATAAAATGATCTACTATAGGTTGAGAATGGTGTGAAACCTCGACACAGTTCAGTCTCACACACCTGGATGTGTTAACCATTTATCTGTCAGAAGTTCATCTGGTCATCATGAAACCTTCAGAGCTCTGTTGCTGTTGTACCCACATTCTCACCAAAGCACTTCCCCTTCACTTCTCAGAAAACAAAAAGAGGTGCAATGAGAACCAACAGGTCTCAAACCACTAACACATCTCATTTAGTTTTCTTTTGTAGCTGCTAATAGTGTTTACTGCTGCAGTATCATCATGTTTAATCGTAAAAACTTGGATCAAATTCAGGTGAGTAGAGGTTGAATCTTAACCTCTTATCATGTGTTCAGGAAAACATAGTTATGAACCTGTTTTCTAATAATAAACTATGAGAGAACATTATATACAGTGAGTGAATATATACAAAGAGGACATTGTGTGCAGTAAGCAAGTGAATTATATACATTATATAAAAAATAAAATAAAACAATGTGGAAATTTACAGTTCAAAATATGAGAATGTACATTGTGTGTGTGGGGTGTTAAAGTGTCTTGTGCCGTAGTAAAGCCAGAAGAATCAGGCGTGATCTAAGTATGTGTTAGCAATGAGTCCTGTCTCAGTCACTTACTTCTTTGATAATTTACTTCTTTGATATTGAGCTTCGAGCGCACTTGTTGTCAAATGCAGAAGTCTGATCACATCAGTGGTCACATCTTTTTATCTGGTCCCAAAAATCTTGGAAGAAAATTGAGCTTGGTTCCAAAAATTGAATGCTGCAAACTGAAATTATTATGAAACTACAGCTGCATTGAGAATAGGTGAGCACGGATTAAGACTCACACTTTTTTTTCTTCATTTTTCTTAAAGATGCAGTTTCAGATTTTTACTATTACAATTAAATGCAACAGACAGATCAAAATCACTGGTTGTTTTAATTGTGTCATCTATGTATTTGAAGTTTTATCTCTCCTCTTTTGTACTTCTTCAGGTTTGAGCTCAGTTCAAAAGATGATTACAGACAGTAACTGATGTTATGCTCCTTATTACAATTACAATATTTTCTGTAACTACTTCTCTCTGTGTTCCCTGTATGTTAATAAATATGTTGCCAGTCTATTGCAGGGTGTTCCTACCATATGATTTCAAATTTTATTAAAATGAAAAAATAATACAAAATTATCTGCAATAGTGTGAAGAGTTTTGATCTCTTTCACATGTGGACAAGAACCACCATAAACACAATTTTAAACAATAAACCGTCAACAAAAGCTGCAAAAATAGACACATCTCAACTAATTATTTTCACACATTTAACTTCTTCTATTCTATTATTGATCATTTTCCATTGTTGCACCGTCCATTAAAGGCACTATAAGTGAGTTTGCAAAATGCATTAAAATACGAATATTTAAATATTTAAAAGGTTTTTACTTCTTTCATATTGAGAGAGAGGTGAAGATGCTTAAAATCTATGAACTGAAATAATTCAGCAAGAGGAGAGAAAAGGAGTGATGTCACTATGAGGAAGTGAGCAGGAAGTTGATGCTGTGTTCATCTCTGAGAGCAAGAACAGAGACTGAGAGAGACAGAGAAGCACGATGGCTGCATTCACGTGGATTCAAATGTCTTCATTACTGATTCTGATGCTTCAGTTTAAAGGTAAGTGTACATAGAAACACATTCAATTAATAAACTGCATTATTATCACAAGTGTTATTTATTCTTCCTTTAACTGAGAAAGCCATGGTTAACTTTTAACTTTTTGACTTTAGCTGACTTAAAGTAAAACTAAGAAACTGAAACTTTTATTTTATTTTAAAATAAACTTTATATCATAACACTCATATTCATAACATATTTGATGTTTCACATTTCTCTCTCTCTTTTTCTCAACAGGAACAACTGAGCAACATCAAACTGTTCAAACTGTCACAGCTGGACATGGACATGATGTTACTCTGCCTTGTAAAAATGTGATACAAGGTCAGCATAACTGTATCAGTACTACCTGGATCTTCAGTAATTCAGGCACCACAGTATCACTCTTTGAGTTTGGGCAGAATAAAGAAGTCAAACCTGAATCAGACAGACTGAGTCTTTCTGCAAACTGTTCTCTGGTTATAAAGAAGGTCACAGATCAGGATGTTGGTCGTTACACCTGCAGACAGTTCAAAACAGCAACAGGATCACAAGAAGGTTCAGACTTTAACATTCATCTGTCTGTTATTAACAGTGAGTATTTACATCTTAATGTTTTCAGCTCAAACTGTCCTGTTAGAACAACAAACTGAAACACCACAATAATTATGATCACAGTGATGAAGTTCATTTTTCTATTGCTGCTTTTCTCTTACAATATCTCCATCTTCACCAGTGTGTGTACATGAGAACAATGATAAAGCATCTTGAACAGTTCTGTGTTGACATATGAACACTGTAGACTCACAGTTGAGTGTCTGTATGAAGATAAAGAGAACATATCCTCAGACATGAGACATCATCAAAAATGAGACTTGTTAGACTGTTAAACATCTCACCACTGTTTCCTCTCTGCTGTTGTTCACTTACTTTCAAGTCTTTTCTTACTGTCAGTGTGTTTAATGATGTTATTGTATTTCTTTAGGTGAAGATGTGAAAACGACAAAATCAACAACAGTGGAGTTCACCACAAAAACATCACCGACAACAAAATCCACAACATCAACAATTAAACCAACCGTGAAAATAAACACATGGACAACAAGAGAGGAATTAAAGAAATCAGAAGGGACACTGACAACAGCATCAAATATTCCATCTGGAGGTAGAAACGGAATCCCTCTTTTTTCGATGTCAGACTGAGACTTGACTATGTGTGGAGAAATTCAGTATCATGTTTAACATGTTTTAATAATCTCTCCAGTTCCCTCAGGGTTTATCATTGTTTCTGTGGGTTTAGCGGTGCTCTTAATAACTGTTGTGGTGATCAAAGTTGTTTCTGTCTTTTCAGATTTTCTGTATTTGCTGAGATGCATCATCGTGTCTGTGGGTTTAGCAGCTCTCTTAATATCTGCTGTTACAGTCAACATGTGGATAAAATGTAACGGTGAAAAAATTCACAGATGAAACTTTTACACATAAAAAGCTTTGAGTTTAACTGTTTACTGTACTCTTGTTTTAATTATTTTGTCTTTTCAGTAAGCAAAACACAGTTGGAGAAAACCACTGTGAGTTTAAACACTCAATAGTGCTCTCTAACTTTATAGAGCAAAATCTCTTTGTGGTGTCTGTTCCTGTTTGACACAGTTGATATACAAAGATAGAAAATAATGAAAGATAAGAATATACTGTGCTGACCATGTTCAACTGAAACTTAACTGTAATCATAAGGAATCTAAAAAAAATCACGAGAGTGAAAACATCAGACGAATGAGCAAAATAATATCACAAAGTATGAATATCTGTCTCGGTCCTGTGGGGGGGACCCAGTGTTTTGTGTTTTGAATCATTAATAGTCTTTGTTTTCATTATTATTTAGAATTTTTAGTCTCTTGGTTTCTGCGCTCTTCCTGTGATCCATGTGTCCTTTGTCTCCCCTGTCAGTCGTGTCTCCTTGTTTCAGTGTAAAGTCTGTGTCTTCTTGTTTGACTTTGACAGTCTTGTGTGCTGTCTTAGTTTTTTCCGTTTTCCTTCTTCCGGGTCTCGTTGCGTGTGGTTTCTCCAGCTGTGTTTTCCTCCTGTGTCTCATTCCTTCGTTACCTTTGTGTTCCTCTGTTTGTTGCTGGGTCGTCTGTGTTTCTCCTTCTGCTATTTCTGTTTTCATTGGCCCTCATCTCAGATTTCCTTGTTTCATATTCAGGCTTTATTCTCAGGTTTAGATTCTTTATATTTATTTCTAGTTTTTCCCAGTTCAGGTTTTAGTTAGTTTTTCACAGTCTCTGATCGCCTTTTGTTTTGGTGTTTTTTGCAGCCCACAATAAAGGCTCACTTTTTGTTAAACATTCTCCTGCATCTCTGTGTCTGCATTTGGGTCCACGTTCTCTCCTCTTCAGGCCGTCTGCCTCATCAGACGTGACAATATCAGAGAGAATCTAAAGTGTGTTGTGTTGTTTTCCACAGGAGCATAATGATGAGGGTGAAGATGGAGTGAACTATGAAAATATTGGAGACTCTTCTGCTTCTGTCAGACTCCACTGATCAACAACTCAAACATCATCTCATCACATAAATTAGCCCATTGCTGTTGAAAACACTGTGTGTCTGTGTGTGTGACTGGGTCTTTGTCTGAGACTTGCTGAGCCTTGACCACTGTGGGACATGGTTATAGAAGGTGAGGGTTGCTCCTCCCTTCCACTCCCTTCTGGTCATTGCCCATGAGAACAGTCCTGAGCTCATGCTTGGATGGTTCTGGCTCTTAAACGTTCACCATGGGAGCTCTTTCTGGGCCTCCCTTGTCATTCGTTTCTCCTTCTACTTGTGTCAGCACACGGTTGTCATCTGGACGTGTGGGCTTGGGTCTGCAGTAGTCTTGGGGTGGAGGGCCCAACTAAACTATGTGTTTCTCTTTCATATAAACACAGACATGCAAGATTGTGCATTTTTCTGAGGTGCTGTTTGTTTTTTGTATGGTTTTCTTACAGGTGCAACAGGTGGTGATCTGCTGAGTTGAGCTATGTGTGCTGTGTCCTTTTGGTTTTGTCTTCTCTCAATTTTTCTCTGTTTTTCTTTTTTCCCTTTCTCCTCTCTACCCATTCTTACCTCTCCCTACCTGTCAGCTCTGGTATTGATCAATTACACATATGTTAATGTGAATAACAATGAATACAAAGAAAGACTAAGATAAGAAACCTATACAAAATTCATATAGCTCCTGGCAAGCAAATGTGTTGGTACAACAGAGCATTCAGATCATGTTTCTGATTGTGAATGCTGTTGGACAAGACAGGTTTAAATAAAGGAAACAAAAATTACATTTTGATTTTATCTCATATTTAGCTAAAAACTTTTTCATGTACATTTAGATTGATCTAACAAGTAAAATACCGTACAACAATTATTTATCCTTTATTTAATTATGATAAACTGAATCTTTTGTTTGTTTAAATTTGCTGTTGATGATTTTTATTAAAGGTTACCCACTGAGTTAAAAATGACAGCTTATTCATTGCTGTTTAAATTTTGTGTTATTTGATTGTTAGTCTTCATACTTTATTTTTATTCCTGAGGTTAGTTTTAACAGGAACAGATCTAATGATCCAAATTAAAACTTTTTGCTTTTTTGCTGCACGATAATAAGAATAAATGTAAATATGTTTGTGGACAACTTTGTGTGTTTTTAAACTCTCTCCATCTCACACCTCACACACACCTGATCCCTCCACCACAGACCACAGTACAATCTACCGTCTGTTATTGTCTCCAGTTTGACTTCCTCTTCTTTCATATTCAGTATTAAACTTTTACTCTGCTGGTTCGAACAGCTCTGTTTGTACTGAACTTGTATTATAACATTTCCAAACATGTGCAAACATCTGCTTTCATTGTTAATATTATTCTTCTGAATTATACTTACACAACATTAAAAAAATAATATGGACCTGCTGTGTGTAGAAACTGCTGTGAATCCTAAAGACAGTTTAGTGTCACGTTCATCGATGTGTTAACCATTTATCTGTCAGAGGTTCATCTGGTCATCATGAAACCTCCAGAGCTCTGCTGCTGTTGTACCCACATTCTCACCAAACACTTCCCCTTCACTTCTCAGAATGAATGACTTCAGAGGTTCAAAGAGGAACAAACAGGTCTCAGACCACTAACACATCTGATCTGTGTTCTTATCAAGCTGCTAACAGCGCTCACTGTGGCAGTGTTAGCATGTTTCATTGCAATCATTAAGACTCAGATTCTAGTGTGTAAATAATTTGAGTCTTCACCCTATTTCATGTGTGCAGACAAACATCATCATAAACCTATTTTCTAATAAGAAACACAATGTACAGAAGAGCTGCGTTAATGTAAACACTCACCTCATCTAACAGTCTTCACACATTTAACTTCCTGTATTCTTTTAATGATCAAGACATTTTAAACTGTTGAACAGTCCTTTAAAGGAAAAACAGGGGAGTTTGCAAAAGAGATTAAGTATAAAAGTTATTAAATGTTAAAAAGGATTCAGCAAATTTGATATCTACATTAAGACAGAGAGACAGATACAGATGAGTTCAGATCTGTATCATACAGATTCAGTAAGAGGAGAGTAAAGGAGTGATGTCACTATGAGGAAGTGAGCAGGAAGTTGACGCTGTGTTCATCTCTGAGAGCAAGAACAGAGACTGAGAGAGACAGAGAAGCACGATGGCTGCATTCACATGGATTCAAATGTCTTCATTACTGATTCTGATGCTTCAGTTTAAAGGTAAGTGTACATAGAAACACATTCAATTAACAAACTGCATTATTATCACAAGTGTTATTTATTCTTCCTTTAACTGAGACAGTCATGATTAACTTTTTGACTTTAGCTGATTCTTGGAAACTAAAGTTGAAACTTGTGTTGTATTTAAAATAAACTTCACGTTATAAACATAACACTCATATTCATAACATATTTGATGTTTCACATCTCTCTCTCTCTCTTTTTCTCAACAGGAACAACTGAGCAAAATCAAACTGTCACTGCTGGACGTGGACATGATGTTACTGTGCCTTGTAAAAATGTGATACAAGGTCAGCATAACTGTAACAGTACTACCTGGATCTTCAGTAACTCAACTAAAACACCAGCAGTAACAGTCTTTGAACTTGGGCAGATTAAAGAAGCCAAACCTGAATCAGACAGACTGAGTGTTTCTGCAAACTGTTCTCTGGTTATAAAGAAGGTCACAGATCAGGATGTTGGTCGTTACACCTGCAGACAGTTCAAAACAAAAGGAGGATCACAAGAAGGTCCAGACTTTGAGATTGATCTGTCTTTTATTAACAGTGAGTATTTACATCTTAATGTTTTCAGCTCAAACTGTCCTGTTAGAACAACAAACTGAAACACCACAATAATTATGATCACAGTGATGAAGTTCATTTTTCTATTGTTGCTTTTCTCTTACAATATCTCCATCTTCACCAGTGTGTGTACATGAGAACAATGATAAAGCATCTTGAACAGCTCTGTGTTGACATATGAACACTGTAGACTCACAGTTGAGTGTCTGTGTGAAGATAAAGAGAACATATCCTCAGACATGAGACAGCATCAAAAATGAGACTTGTTAGACTGTTAAACATCTCACCACTGTTTCCTCTCTGTTGTTGTTCACTTACTTTCAAGTCTTTTCTTACTGTCAGTGTCTTTAATGATGTTATTGTTTTTCTTTAGGTGAAGAGTCGGCAACAACAAAATCCACAACATCAACAATTAAAGTAGCCATGAAAATAACAAACATATGGACAACAAGAGAGGAAGTAAAGACATCAGGAGGTAGAAACTGAATCCCTCTTTTTGGTTGTCAGGTTCTTAGACAACAAGTTTACTATGTGTGGAAAAATTCAATGTTTAACATGTTTAATAATCTCTCCAGTTTGGTCAGAGTTTATCATCATTCCTGTGGGTTTAGTAACACTGTTAATCATTGTTGTGGTGATCATCAGATGGAAGAAAATTAAAGGTGAAAACATTCACAGATTAAAGTTTATGATAAGTTGACTCATAAGTAAACTCATCTTTTTTTCTCTTTTCAGAAACTAAAACACAATGTGGCAACAACACGGTGAGTTCAAATTCAGCCATGTCATCTATATCATCATCTATTAACTCTATAGTTTCATACCAGACTGAGCCTATAATTGGAGAGTAAATGTTGGTATTTCAGGAGTGGGACCATGCCTCCCAACATGCTCCTTCTGGTTCTCATGTATATATATGGGTTCCCCCAGTTCTACAGGCTGCTCGTTCTCATTTACGTGCCCCACCGTCCCTCCCCTTTTCAATTCTTTAACTTCTTTACTTCTGTTTTGTACATTGGGATCTGCCAGCCCTGGCAGCCACCGCCAGTCCCCTTTGAGGCCTTCCCCAAACCACTAAAACGCTGTCAAACCTAAAATGAGGGCGTGGGCCCAGCTAGTGAAATGATTTTCAACGATAAGTTCAGTGACATAAAGGTTCAAAGGTTCAAAGGAAGAAACAAGGACTGAGAAATACATTGAATTCATTGATTAAATATTCTTTAGATTAAATTTGTTGTTTACACTGAGCCGATTTTAAAAATAAAACTGTATTTTTTCAGGGACTGAGCTTAAACCCTGCAGATACTCAGTCTGGTCCAGGATCCAGTCAGGACATGGTGAGATCACACACTACTCCCAGTACAAAGTTAGTTTCAACAGAGAAGAGCAGAAACTGTGATGTGATGAGGACCTGATGCTGAACTTAAACAGATGTGAAACAGACTCATTATAAATCCACATATTACTGAGCAGTCATTGTGTTGTATTCACTGTGCAGGCTGATGCTGATGATGGTGTTTCCTACGTCTCCATCAGTTTCACCAAGAAGTCCAAGAATAAATCCAGGGTAAGAATTTGATATTCATACAGATGGTGTTAGTAATAACTTCACCATTTTCAAAGCTCCTGTCAGGTTATGTCTTTAAGACATTTTTGTATTATTTTCTTAAAGTCCCGTGGTGATCATGATGATGATGATGGTGACACTGTGACCTACAGCACTGTGAAAGCTTCCTCTTCACCTGCTGGAATTTCCCCTGATCCCAACAACCTCTACTCCACCATCAATTACCCAAAGAAATAGGATGTTACTCACGCTAAGTTTTTTAACTAGATAGATAGATAGATAGATAGATAGATAGATAGATAGATAGATAGATAGATAGATAGATAGATAGATAGATAGATAGATAGATAGATAGATAGATAGATAGATAGATAGATAGATAGATAGATAGATAGATAGATTGGTCAAACATCAAGTTATGTGATTATGTTTACTTGAGAATACAAAGACTGCAGGATTACTTTTTCATACCACTGCATGTGCTCATAGATTCAGTGGATTACTTTGAACAAGGTGAACATTATTACGATGAATATTATTACATTAAAATTCACCTTAAGGTTTCTTAAATCGATTTAGGTCATTTACAAAACCGTTTTTAAGTAGAATATAAAAACAAGTAAACAAAAAACTAAACCAACACAAAACACAAAGTTACAAATAGTGTACTAGTGAAAATAACATGTCTGATTGCACATGCCTACTTTGTGTTAACCAGAATCCTTAAATAGTAGTTAGTATTTCAGGGCTCTGGTGATGTGTCTTACTATGCCGTGCTGACCTGCTTTCCACCTTCATGGTACAGTAAGAAGAATCTGAGCTTTTTAATGCATGCTAAACTTTTTGCTATAAATACACCAACACTGCAGCAGTGCTTTCAATGATATCCTGTGATTATTGGAGTCAATATAGTGAAATAAATGTATGGGTTAAAGTACACTTTGGTCTATGCACAGACAAAGTATGTGATGGAACAGCATGGTTAGCAGGTGACAGCAAATATTCAGACTCACATATGACAGTGTTAGATAAATGAAAATATTCTGCATGTTCATATAAATACATTAATGAAACACTGCACTAAGATTAACATTAAAAACTATCACAGTAGTGATCTCCCTACAACTGTTTAATTCTGGAGCAATTTGCACTAAAAACAGAACTGTGTAAATGTTAGACTTTTCATTAGGCTGACATTTAGTAGTAAGCAGTAAGTGTGAAGTATAAATAAACTGTTTTCTTTTCTGATTTTTAATTTATGATTAATCGCTGATTGTACACCAAACTTTATGGTTCTTTTCTTAAATTCTTAAGGACAGTAAATTCAAGAAAAAATAACAGCAAACAGACATTTGTCACCAGCTGTCTTCATGAGAAGTTCACAGAAAGAAGAAGTGCATGATATGCATGTGGTCAGCATTAGAGGGTTAAACCTGCACAGCTCTGCATATCCTCACCAAACCACTTCCCCTTCACAAAAAATACATACAAAAAAAGAGACAGGAAAGAAAAGGTTCAATGGGACCACCCATACATTTAATGGGTTTTGTTGGTTGTTTTTGTGCAGTACTCTTTCCTGGCATCGTTGTATTATACTCAATTGTATTCTATTTTATTCTATTGTATGTAGTATTTTATTTTATTTTATTTTATTCTACTATGTACAGTTCTGCACAGTATCTTATTGATATCTTATTCCAGTGGGTTCTTTTTCTTCTAATTTTTCTATGTAACTTTGCACTGTCCACTGCTGTAACAAAACAAATTTCCCACGCGTGGGACTAATAAAGGTTATCTTATCTTATCTTTTTCCTAAATGCTAGCACTGGTGACATGTGCTGCACATTCCCTATTTTATCTTTCATGATGGAAAATATCTGCTCTATCTTAGTTATTGAGCAGGGAGAGGACATCAGTGACAGTAACTGATGTTTTATTACATAGTATGTTTTTTTTATTTTATTTTTTGCGGCCTGTCTGAGACCTCAGAGCTCAGTATCAGCAAGCATTTAATGTTCTCTCCAGTTATCCTTCCTGTTCTTTCATCTTCAATTTTAAATATTTAATTAATGGTTTGAACAGTTTTGTTTGTACTAACCCTTTTCTAAATAATGCATGAATGGCTCTCCTTACATTTCAGCTGTTATATGATTGGAAATTATACTCAGACAGCATTAAAAACAAGATAAAATGATCTAATATATGTCGAAATGTGTGAAACCTCAACATAGTATATTCTCACGCTCATCAGTGTCTTAACCATCTGTCAGAGGTTCATCTGGTCATCATGAAACCTCCAGAGCTCTGCTGCTGCTGTACCCACATTCTCACCAAAGCACTTCTGCTTCACTTCTCAGAAAACAACATCAACAAAAAATAAAAGACTTTAGAGGTCAACGAGGAACCAACAGGTCTCAAGCTACTAACACATCTCATTCAGTGCTCTTATCAGCAGTCACTGCTGCAGTATTACTGTTTCATTGTGAACAGTTAAATCAAATTCTGAGATTGAATCTTGACCTCTTTTTATGT